>NW_028230447.1:10449871-10761902 GCF_043228905.1 Azolla caroliniana
TCTCCATCAGTGTCGAAGTATTTGCTTGAGGTATGTCTCGTGCAAACGGTTTAGCCGCGACTGCGGCGTAAGTGGGCTCCGGCCTAGCGCGTGGTATCTATAATTGACGTTCCGAACGTCGTTCGAAAAGGCGGTTGTCACATCGGACCGCTCGACTGATTGCCTCCGTAAGAGACTTTGGTTCTTCGGGGAAAGTTAAAACTAGATCTTTGACATCGTTTTGCAGGCCATAGCGAAATTGCTCCATTAGTGCTTGATCATCCCAGGGTATGTCTGAAGCGAGTAGGCGGAAATCCGCCGCGTAGGCAGAGGCTGGACGATCGCCTTGACGCAATCGCCGGATCTTGTTGATCGCCGTCCTGATGTTGTCGGTGTCTCCAAAGCAGGCTTTGAACTCACTAATAAAATCTTCAAAGTTATTAAGCAAGGACGATTGTTTTTCTAGGAGCGGAGCGAACCATGCTAAGGCTGAGCCGCTAAGCAATGTGCCTATTAAGCCGACTCGGGATGCATCAGTGGGGTATCGGGAAGGATGCATTTGGAGGACTAATCGTACCTGATTAAGGAATCCCCTGAATTGCGATCGCGTTCCATCAAATTTCACAGGAAGTCCAATCTTCGGCTCTTTATGAAATCCTTGGGGACTTGATCCTTGTTGTTGCAATGCCGCTTCGAGTTGTTGCACCCGTAACGCTAACTCCCCATGTTGTTGCTGCGTTTGTTGCTTTTCTAGAGCGATTTGTTGCAAATCCCCTATCAGTCGTTGGTTTTCTTGTTCTAAGGCAACAAATTTTTCTTTTAAGCACTGTAGCTCGAAGAAAACGGATTGATATTCTTGGGCGCTAACAGTAGCCATAGTATAGGGAAAAGGGTAGGAGGACAAATTGGTTCAAACTGTCAGGAGTAGTACTAAAGCAGAGATGGAATTAGTACTAAAGAAGAGCAGTACTATTAGTACTAAGAGGACGGGACTGCATAAGATTCCCGAGAGAGGAAGTGAGAAGAGAAGAGAGAGAGAGATAGCGAGAAAGAGAGAGAGAGAGAAGGATGATGACAGCAGCTCTTATATTATGTGAAAAGATAAGTACAAATCGGCTAAGAGGCTTAAGACTGGCGTTGAACCAATTTGGTTCAAAACAATGCCTTGTGCCTCCTTTTATAGTGTTTTTAGGAATAATCCTGAAGCTTCTAGAATGTTCCAGAGAGATCTGGAATATACATCAATTTTCTATGATAAAGCATAAATGAAAATAATATCCTACAAATTACAATTCATAGTCTAATGGTAAGTGCTCGACCCATGTAGCATAAGGTCATGGGTTCGAGTCTTGCCATATCATGACACTAAGGAGCATGTTGTCGCATGCTAAATCGCCGAAAAAATACTAGGTTGAGGCGATGTACACAGTTGTTTATCTTATCAACAGATCCCCCTCAGTACCGTTGAAAGGTGATGTCCCACAAAGGGTGCGGACAGGAAAGGATGTCTCCTACCGACATTTGAGGGTGTTCAGATGCCTAGTGTATATGCATGTGCCTAAGAATCAGAGGTTGAAGCTTGATAGTAAGTCGAAGCCATGCATATTCATGGGTTACTTAGAAGATGAATTTGGCTACAGGCTATGGGACTTAGTCGATAAGAGAGTAGTGAGGAGTCGGAACGTAGTCTTCTTGGAAGATAAAACGATTGAGGACTGGAAACAACAGAGGTCGGAATCGACTCCCCAGTCAGCCCCCACTACCACCGACTTAAGGCCAAGTGAACCGACACAGTCGGTTGTTCTGAGATAGCCATTCGGCACAGTCGAATCCGAGTCAGACGACTCAGAGAGATTGACCAACTATGAGTTTGAGTCAGCAGATTAGTTAAGATCGATTGAGGAATATGAGTTGGAGTCATCCAACCTTGACAAGCCAATCGACAGAGACATCCAAACTGAAGCCGGCAACGAGTGGAAGGAGATACCCACTTAGATAAAGGAGAGCACTAACAACATATGTCAGTCAATACATCCTCTTGACTGATGAAGGTGAGCCAGAGTGCTATGATGAAGCCATTGCCGACAAGCACAGAGAAAAATGGCTAAGTGCGATGCCAGATGAGATGGATTCTTTGCACAAGAATTATACCTACTACCTAGTAGAGTTGCCAAAAGGTAAGAGAGCACTGAGGAATAAATGGGTGTACAACTTGAAGACTGGAGAAGTCAACAGTGCGCCCAGGTATAAATCCCGCATAATGGTGAAGGGGTTCCAACAGAAAAAGGGTGTCGACTTCAACGAGATTTTCACACCAGTCGTGAAGATGACATCCATCCGAACTGTTCTGAGCATAGCTGCCAGCATGGATCTAGAGATCAAACAATTGGATGTCAAGACAACATTCTTGCATGGGGAGCTGGATGAAGAGATTTACATGTAACAGCTTGAAGGCTTTGAGTAAAAAGGGAAAGAGAACCTAGTGTGTCGACTGAAGAAAAGCTTGTATGGTTTGAAACAAGCTCCCCGCAAGTGATACAGAAGTTCGAATCCTTCATGGTGGAACATGGGTTCCAGAAAACACAGGCGGATCATTGTGTGTTCGTCAAAAGGTACGATGAAGGTGACTTCTTGATTCTCTTATTATATGTAGATGATATGTTGATAGTTGGTCAACATACAAGGAAAATTGGTAGCTTGAAGAAAGCATTAGGCAAGTCGTTTGCCATGAAAGATCTTTGGACCGGCAAAGCAGATATTAAGGATGCACATAGTTCGAGATAGAACTAAAACAGTGTTGTGGTTGTCACAAGAGAAATACGTGATTAAGATCCTAGAAAGATTCAACATGTCGGAAGCAAAGTCGGTCGGCTCTGTGTTATTGACTAGCTACAAGTTAAATGCAAAGCAATGCCCGAGAGGGGAGAAAGAAAAGGTTGAGATGAGGAAAGTACCATATGCCTCAGTCATCGGCAGTCTAATGTATGCTATGGTCTACACGAGACCAGTCATAGCTTTTGATGTGGAAATAGTAAGCCGATACATGAGTAATCCAGGAAGAGAACACTGGGCAGCGGTGAAGTGGATACGCAGGTGCGTGAAAGGCACCTCGAGAGTATGCCTTAGGTATGGTGTCGGGAAGCCTATGCTCGAAGGGTTTACTGACTCGGGCATGTCGGGGGATGTAGACTCAAGCCGATCCACATCAGGGTACATAATGACCTATGCAGGGGGGGCAGTATCGTGGAAGTCTGTGGCCTTGTCGACCACAGAGGTAGAGTATATGGCAGCGGTAGAGGCTGGCAAAGAGCTTTATTTGGATCAGAAATTTTCTCAATGAGTTGGGGAGGAAGCAAAGGGAGTTCTTGCTTCATTGTGACAGCTAGAGTGCCATACATCTAGCAAAGAATGTTGCGTACCACCTGTTACCCGGCCAGCAAAGGAGTTAAAGACCAGAATGTGAAAGGGATTGTTATTCAGAATCTATTTTAATTAAGTAGAATAGTGGGACGTGAACAGACGGACCGGAATCGGTATGCCGATCCGGATCCGGACCGGTTCCAAACAGGTGCCGGTTGGCACCGTTTTGTACTCAGCACTAGTGACCTATATAAAGGCCCGGTTACAATGTAGAACTTTGACGGATAATTAATAGAGCTTCTTGTTTTATCTTTAATTGTTGATTACCGTTCTGTACTAATTGTTCTATCATACGCATGCATCAAATTTAATGCCGTATTGCTAAGTAGCCAATTAAGTCTGATTAATCGTTGTGTCTTAAGTTATCTCGCCGTAACACCCCTTTGGTGAAGTGTCTTCCGTAGACACCCTGTGTTAGGCCATTGTCCAGCCCTAAGGATTAACACAGTTTTTGGCGACCACGATGGGATTGATGGTGAGAGAGACGACAAGCATTGAGAAGCATTGTGGGGTGGGGGTGGTGCCTAGAATGGCTCCACCCCCCTCCCAAGGGGGTTCAACGTTAAGGGGAGAGAGAGGAAGAGAGATGATGAGAGAGAGAGAGAGATTGAGAGAAATGGTTATTGTTTTCATTCATTCCCCATAAGGGGTTAAATAGGTACAAAGGGGTAGATCCACAAGGGTGCAAGCCCCTTGGCATTCACACCTAGTCACTCACTCACACCTCTTTGTATCTACCACACACACAGTTACATTCACACTCATAATCGTATAAAATCCCACATACATATCAACACATTACATCTTTCACCCTCACTTATCACACTTATCAATCACCCGTACATCTCGTACGGTAACACAATATGGCACGCCCGTGGGAGAGTGCCTTGCACGTCAATCCCACATGCCTTGATCATAATTTTTATTCGACTGGAATTTCCACCGGTCCTCTCAACGATCGACCCCCTCGATTAGAGTGCTGGATTCGAGCATCGTCGCCAGTCAGCGACTCTTCTGCGACACGAACATTCTCATTCTATCGACTTATGAACTTTGGTAACATCAACGATTGACTCCCTCGATCGGAGCGCTTGACTCGAACATCTCCGTCGGTCAGCGAATCTTCATCGACACGAACATTCCCGTTCTGTCGTTTCACGAACTTCGGTAACATCATTTGGGTCGTCAAAAAAACGTTGTATGTATGTATTTTCCTTTTGTTGATTTTGTGAGTTGTGTGTCGATCGCGTCCCTTTCTTTTAAGTTGATGAGTTTTCAAAATTTCGTAGGTGCCCTTTGATTTTTAAAAATTTTATTATATACCCTCGAGTTTTGAAAATTTCATTCAGTATCCCCAACTTTCTGAAATTTTAGGCTGCTACCCTCAACATTTTAAAATTTCTTCGCATGCCCCTTATCATTCTCTTTTTCCCTCTTTTTTCTTTTCTTGTTTCCTTCTTTTTTTCTCTTGCTTCTTGTTTTCTTCTTCTTCAACGTCGTTTCCTCTATGTTTTCTTTTTCTTCTTCCCTTTCTCTTTTTCTTTCCTTCATCTCCGTTTTTTGTTTTTTCTTCCTTCTTTCACCACCGTTATGTCCATTGTCCATGGTTATCACGCTCTATTCTTGTCTGTCGCTGTGTCTGTACGGCCTTCTCTGTTCATCTCCGTCTCTGTCTCTGTTTTCGTTTTTGTTTCCATCTCTGGCTCCGTCGTTGTCACCGTCACCGTCGTCATCACCATCACCATCCGTCGTCGTTATCTGTCCGTCATTGTCGTCTGTCGGTTCCTCCTCGTCCAGCATTGTCTGTCTGTGTCACTGACTCTGTCCGGTCCGTCTGTCCGAACTAGCCGTTATTGTCTTTCCGGCCCTCCAGCCACTGTTCGGTTGTTCGGCCCGTCGTTTCAACGTTGTCGTGCCTTTCGGCTCCGGATCGTTGCGTGAGTCGGGTGGGAACCACAGAGGTCTTGGACTAGGAGAAAGAAGTTCGTGAGATAGAGATTAATTATGAATAAATAGCGAAGAGAAAGATAAGAAACTCGTGAATCACACGAGTATACTATATTAATCGGTACTTAGGGTGTTAAGAGAGAAGTAGATGTATAAATCGTGAATCCCACGAATAATTTTTGTATTGATTAATACTTAATCCAAATAATCAACAACAACTACAATGTGCTCCCCATCCTTATATAGTGATGGGAGAGACTAAGCATAGCTACATGCTTTTTCTCATATGTTCATGCACACTAAATGTGCATGTGATGCTTTTTTTTTTATTTCCTAAGTATAGGGCTCATGCACGCTAGATGTGCATGAGTTATTTTTAGTGTCTCGTGTTTTTTCTTTTTCATATATTAAAGAAATACACGATTTACCTTTTAATAAAGGTATGCATAAATAAAGGTCTTATACATATTAAATCTATATTTAAAACACTTAAGATAATTTAATGTAATGGTAAGGTTGGGGTTTGTCAACGTGGAGGTGCAGAGTTCGAATCACGCCCTACGCAGTAGTGAGTATTTCTTTTTTTTACATTTATGTCTCTTTATCCGGCTCTTCCTTGCCGGTATGCCGTTTTCCTCCTTGCCGGTATGCCGTTTTTCCTCCTTGCCGGTATGCCGTTTTCCTCCTTGCCGGTATGCCGTTTTCTTCCGGTTCTCACCGAGCACTCCATTCTCTATCCGGAGGGACAAAAATATAATTTCCACATAGTGTGCAACCTACACTACGACACTCGCCCCCTCCAAACCCGCACATCCTCCGGTATGTGCCGAAGTTCTTGATTCTTCGTATCCGTCTTCATCCGAAGCTTCCTCCGATTCTCCCCTTATGTCGACTATGAGTTGTAATCCACTTTCTTCGCTTCCCGCATCATTGTGGTCTTCGTCTGATTGCTCCTCGTTGTCGGCCTCGACTTGGATCACATAAGGTTTGTCGTCGGTCCGCTTCTTGAAAATCTTCACCCGCTTCCCGGCTATAGGCACTCGCAGTATTGTTCCATCCAACTCGGACAGTCGGTACGTCCCGTTGTCGAAGACCTTCCAAACCTCGTACGGCCCGAACCACCTTTTCGCGAATTTCCGCATCGTTGTATGTTGATGGTCCAAGCTACTATCATAGACGATCACCCAATCTCCTTCTTCAATCCTCCTCGGTCGTAGTCGGTGCTTTGTGTCGAACCGACGTTTTGTTCTGGAACCGTGCTTCTTGTTGTCGGCGTGACGCTTCCGCTACATCTTTCGGTCTTCCCTCCAGTTGTCGTATCCGGACCGCTAGTAGTTCTTCCCGGCTCATCTCTTCCTTCCACGGTAGTATTGTCCATGTCGCGATTGCGGTTTCCGTTGGCATTACCGGTGCTTGTCCGGTCATGAGTTCTGCCGGCATGTAACCGGTCACGGAGCTATGCGTCGTCCGATCCGCCCATAGTGCATACGGAAGCATTTGTGGCCAATCCTTCACCCTTCCGTCGCATGCCTTCGCAAGTGCTTTCACGATCGGACTATGTCCTCGTTCGATCTTCCCGTTGGCCTCCGGATTGTAGGCCGTTGTCAACGTTAACCGAACTCCATGTTTGGCGAAGAATCCCCTAGCTTTGTCCGAGTCGAGTTCTCCCCGGTCCGCAATCACTTGTCCTACGCAGCCGTACCTACAAAACACTTCTTCCAAAAGAAATTGGCACACCGTGTGCACGTTTTCCTCCGAAGCGCTCGACCTTCAACTTGGTTTGTGAGATCTTCTCGAGCTAACACCAAGTATTTCTTTTGTCCAATCCCGGTCGGCATAGCTACAATGTCGACCATCCACTTGAAGTTGATTGACGGTGAGAATGTCGGATGCAACTCATCTCGGTGTCGGACCCCGGAGTAGACTTGACATTTCTCGCAGCTTTCTGTGAACTCCGCGACATCTTTATACATGTTCTTCCACCAATATCTTTGCTTGATTTTCACAAAAGTTGCCCATGTTCCTCGATGTCCAGCCCAATCGGATTCGTGGAACTCGGACATTATCCGGTTTCGTTGCTCTTTCGTCCCGACTACTCGAAGTGGTATCCCATCCGGTCTTTTCGGCGTCCTCCATATTAAACCGTTTTCCAAGAAGAACTTTTGGACTTGCCTCTTCTTCCTTCGGATCTCGGCTCTCCTTTCTTTATCATTGGTTGAATCCTCGACCTCTTGTAGCATCTTCCCGATCATCAAGGTTTCCCCCTCGTATTCTTCTTCCCGGAATTCTCGGATCACGTTCACTCGGCATATGTGTTCTGACGTGAAGTAGTCTTCGGAAACTTCTTCATTATCTGATTCGGTTATGTCGTCTTCAAACCGCGCCCTCGATAACATGTCCGCTACCGCGTTGTCCTTCCCCGAGATGTGTCGAACCTCCGGATTAAGTGACTTGACATATGCAATCCACCTTAGCATAGCCACATCCGGTATCGTACAACACCGCATCATCCCGAGTATCGGAAGACAATCCGTCTCGATCACCACTTCAGCTCCGATCAAATAATCCCGATCCGATTTTATCGCCGACATGACTCCCCACAATTCTCTTTTGACTTGTGCATATCCGCGTTGCCTTTCGTTGAGGACCTTTGCTCCAAATCGGATCGGATACCGCGAACCATCCGAGTCGGCTTGATTGATGACCCACCCGATACCGGTTGGACTTGTATCAACCGTTACTATGATTGGCCGCTCGTAGCTTGGCTTCTTAAGTGATTCCGCCCTCCATAGTGTCTTCTTGAGCTTCCTCATGGCTTTAGTGTGTTCCGGTTTCCACTCGAATTTCTTACCTTTCCGCAACAAGTGATAGAGCGGGTCCGCTATATGTGCATAGTGCGGAATCCATATGTGATAGAATGCACACGCACCCAGAAACCTTCGGACTTCCGATGTTGACTCACATACTTCCTTCATAGCTTGAATCGCATCGATCTTTGTTGGTGACGGTCTTCGGCCGTAGGGTCCACATAGATGTCCGACCACCAATATTTCTTCTTGCCCGAATGCCGATTTCTCCCCGGAAAGTGTTAGGTGCACATCTTCTAGCTTTCGCAACACTTTCTCGCAATCATGAATATGGTCGACCACGAACTTTCGGCATCCCCGATCATCCATAGTCTCATCTTTTTCTTCCACCGCGCATCCTTTCATCGGAATGTCATCTAGAAACGGCATCGTTATCTCCGGAATGCAATCTCGAAGCACCTTGTTCATCGCATTCATCATATGTGCAACCGAGTTTGTCGCTCCTTGTGGTAGTGTGCACATTCGAACTAGTCCTATCGGTGTCCGCATGGTAGTGATGTCTCGGCTCTCCACGGCTAGTTGGAATTGGTCATACCCCGAGTATAGGTCCCCGATGGAGTATATCGCACGTCCGGCAAAAGCTTCCGCGAATTCGTCCACTATCGGACCGACTCCCGAGTTCCGGATCGTGACCTTGTTCACCGGTTGCAAGTCTTGGATGAATCGGAGTGACCCATTCTTCTTCGGAACCGTAAACCATCGATTTGAGTACGGAGCACTTGATGGCTCTAGAATCCCCATCGCCACCTTCTCCTTGAGCAAGTCGATGACTTTCGGAATATGTGCCCGTGGCACCGGAATCGGCTTCAGGTTCCACGGTACATGATCAATCGTGAAAATCACCATCGGCTCCACTATCTTTGGATCAATGCATCCGATCTCCCTCGATGTGAACGCGAATGCTTTGCCATGTTGCTCCAACATCTCTCGAAACCGTTTTTCTTCTTCTTGTAAGAGGAACCCACCTCCACCGATCCGAAGTTTCTTCCGGGTCTCATCTGTGAAGGCATGTCCGATATCCACGGACTTCCGAAGTGTCGGATCTCCCGAGACTTCTTTCTTCTTTTGTTCGCTATCGGCGGGTAGTGGTCCCGCGGCCGGTTTCACCTTCTTCTCCACGGTCTTGTATTTCGTACTTACCATTGCTTCTTCTTTGCGGAGCGCATCCGGCCCCATTTTCGCAACGATCTCGTACATCTCGACCGATTCCACCAGGACTACCCGGTTCCCTTGGCTTTTATCTTCCGCAAGCTCTTCAAGCCGTTGTAGTGTATTCCCATAGAACACTTCCTCGATCACTCCCACGATTTCTTCGTCTTCTTTTATTATTGATGCCGACCGTAACTTATCCTCCACTTGTCGGTATTGTTTCTTCATTCCTCCGGTTACGGCCGTGTACGTAGATGCCCCATCCGGGCCGATTCGTACTTGTTTTGCTCCGAGAGTTTTCTTCCTGTGTGGGGTATCAGGGCTTCTCGGACTATCACTTCCCCACTCCGCAACAGTCCTCTTTAAAAATCAATTCTCACTTGGGACAAGAGTTCCCTCTTGTTCCTTTCGTGATTTGCCGGCACTGTTAGGAATTGGACGGATTTCCCTCCGTTTTGGCTCCGAATTCGCGCAAAAGCCGCACCACTATCGAGCACCTTCGTCTCCATCCGTGAAGCCGTGATAAAGGGTTGGCCGAGGATGACAGAATGTGAAACCTCATCCTGCACAAAGAAATTTTGGTCAATTTCGACATCCCCGATCTTTACCGTCACATCCGGACAAGCCGCAAATAGGTCTTCTGTCGTTTTCGTGGCTGCCCGAATCTTCCATCCATGGTTGGTATTTATAGGCCACTTCCCCTTTCGGTAGAACTCCTTGGACATCAAGTTGATCTCCGATCCGTGATCAATCAATGCTAGCACGGGTTCTTTGATGTTGCCGATTCGGACCGGAGTCTCCGTAGTCGCACGTGCCCAGTGTGGCCTTGTATAGTGGGAGTTCGGAATTTCGCCTTCCACTTCGGTGTCGTTCATTGAAACGGTATTTGCATTCACCCTTGGAGCATTTTCCTCCGTACTTTGTCTCTTCCTTTTCACAAGATCCACGAGAAGATCGTGAAACTCCTTCTTCGCTATTCCGAGTAGTTCCCGCAGCGAAAAATCGACCCGGCTATCCAAGATTCTTTCCTCGAACACTCTTTTCAAGTCGGTTTGTTGTTCTATGTCCGAGGCGAGCTTGAATGCCGGAGTCGCCTTTTCTTTTCCCTTACCTCCGGAGTTCCAGCTTTCCGATATCTTCGATGGTCCGGCCGCATCCTCCGTGCGCCGTCGTTTCTCGTCCACATACACCTCATGTAATTGACACAGGGCGTATATGCTATTCTTGTCGACAGGGCACTCCCATCCCGTAGCTTCCCGGACGCCTTCCGCGGTGTTTCGGATATCGTTGGAGTCGGTTTTCTCGGTGTTTCCTAGCACCTCCGGCCAGAAAGACGCCTTCGCTCCCGTTGACTCCCCGACACATATTCCCGCGGTTGTCGCATAGTTGCTTCTTGCCGCTAACTCCTCCTCGAGCACCTTCTTCATGCCGCCTTTCCGGAAGTTCGGTCGGAGTGGCTTCCGAGAGTCCATCGAATGAATCCGATTTCCCTCGTAGTAGATGAGATCCCGTCGTAGCGCCTCCTTATGGTCGTCGCAATCCCTCCGATCGTGTTCGGCGCTATCGCACCATATGCACCGTCGATCCGTATATTTGGAGCTTGTGGGGCGGTCATCCGACTTCTTCACCATCGCGATCTTTAGATTCTCCATCTCCTTCAGCAGCTGCTCCAACGTAGACGCGTCGACTCCCTTCTCGGCCGTAATCTCCCGAGCCCTCGGTTGATGGTCTTCCAGTCCCGTTCTCGGTTTCGGAATCGGTTCCGAAACCCTCTTTTCTTCGTTGGCAAGCCATTGCCCCCTCTTCGTGTACCGCGCGACGATATCCCGCACGCTTTCCCATGTTTCGGTGAGGCCGCTTTCGGTGGTCGTGTCCTCAAGAAGCACTCCGAGATCTTTCCGGTCCCGGACGTCCACAGCTCGCAAAAACATGATGACTTTGTCCGGTGCAAGAATAGTTTGATCTCTCGCGGACAACCTCCCGAACCGACTTTCGAATGTCGAAAACACTTCGAGGACCTTCAGCCCCTTACCTGACGTTTCCACCCAATCCTCGAATCCCCTCCGCGTTGCCTTGGAGGAGTCCTCGATGGCAAACGTGGTCTTTAACGCCTCTTCGAATGCTTCCCACGTCGGATTTTGTTGTTGCAACCCGTGGATACTCCCTTGAAGCCCGTCGGTCGCCACCCGGTTAAAGGATGTCACTTGCAGTCCTTCCGAAGCCCGGCACTGGAGCATCTCCGCCTTGTAGTCCTGCAAATATCGCGACACATCCTTACCATTAAATTGCCCGTTGCGTTGCACGAGCCGCTCTACTGATGCCGAAATCTCCGACATCGTGCGTTGTTCTTGAAGCATCCGTTCGAACATCGCCATCATATTGTTAGCTTGTTGAGCCTCCATCTCCTTGCCACCCGTCTTCACGTCGGGTTCACCAACTGTGTCGTGCCTTTCGGCTCCGGATCGTTGCGTGAGTCGGGTGGGAACCACAGAGGTCTTGGACTAGGAGAAAGAAGTTCGTGAGATAGAGATTAATTATGAATAAATAGCGAAGAGAAAGATAAGAAACTCGTGAATCACACGAGTATACTATATTAATCGGTACTTAGGGTGTTAAGAGAGAAGTAGATGTATAAATCGTGAATCCCACGAATAATTTTTGTATTGATTAATACTTAATCCAAATAATCAACAACAACTACAATGTGCTCCCCATCCTTATATAGTGATGGGAGAGACTAAGCATAGCTACATGCTTTTTCTCATATGTTCATGCACACTAAATGTGCATGTGATGCTTTTTTTTTTATTTCCTAAGTATAGGGCTCATGCACGCTAGATGTGCATGAGTTATTTTTAGTGTCTCGTGTTTTTTCTTTTTCATATATTAAAGAAATACACGATTTACCTTTTAATAAAGGTATGCATAAATAAAGGTCTTATACATATTAAATCTATATTTAAAACACTTAAGATAATTTAATGTAATGGTAAGGTTGGGGTTTGTCAACGTGGAGGTGCAGAGTTCGAATCACGCCCTACGCAGTAGTGAGTATTTCTTTTTTTTACATTTATGTCTCTTTATCCGGCTCTTCCTTGCCGGTATGCCGTTTTCCTCCTTGCCGGTATGCCGTTTTTCCTCCTTGCCGGTATGCCATTTTCCTCCTTGCCGGTATGCCGTTTTCTTCCGGTTCTCACCGAGCACTCCATTCTCTATCCGGAGGGACAAAAATATAATTTCCACATAGTGTGCAACCTACACTACGACAACGTCATCGTCGTTCCGGTCGTCGGCTGTCCGGCCATTCCTATCGCTTTTCGGCGTGGTGTCGCCGTTCTAGTTGTTGTCCAACCGTTCCAGCTGTCTGTCCAGTCGCTGATTTTTGTTGCCGCCGGTTGTCTGTGTCCGACCCTATCTCCCGGTCCTCCATTCGTTTGTCTGGCTCGTCCGGTCCGTCCATCTTCGTCATTAATTTTTCGCCGCCACCGCTGATTATTTGTCGCCACTCCGGTCGTTGTTCAGCTACTGTCCCAGCCATTTGTCCGTTGTCTTCCGGTCGTGCGTTCGGACCGTCCTCCCGGCCAACTGTCTGCTTCCCCGGCCTTGTCCGACCCTCCGTCCGCTCCGGCTGCTACAACCATTGTCCGGCTATTCCGATCGGTTTCTAACCCTTCCGACCGCTCTTTCCGCTCTTCGGCTGATATTTGGCCGTTGTTCCTGTTGCTATCTAGCCCCCTCTCTAGTCGAAACTCTCCTGATGCGACCGCTGCTTTGTCGGGTTTTGTGGTCGTCTCCGTCGGCCGGCCGTCATCAAGCGTCGTCATCTGGTTGTCGTATCGGCATTTGTCCGGTCATTGGCTGTTGTTTAGCCACTATTCGACCACTCCAACCGCTCCAACTGTTGTCTAGCTGCTCTTCAGCCATTGTTCGGCCATTCCGGCCGCTCCGACTGCTGGTTCATTTTTCTAGCCATTGGTCATTCTTTCCACTGCCCTTTCTCTTTGTCACCGTCATCTCTGGCAGACCCTTCATTTTTCCGTCTTGTTGTCTGGTCCTCCTTGTTCTTCTTTGGTGTTCTCCCGTATCCTTCTATTTGTTGTTGATGATTTTAGCAATGGTGACCCTAATGATTATGATTACAACGAAGAATGATGACCCTAATGATGATGATTACAACGAAGAATGAGTGCACATTCTAATTCCTTCATATGCATCATCTTGGAGATCATGGTTTATGAACAAACCATGCTTATTATGAGTGCCACCATGATATGAATCATGCTCACATGCGTTATGGCGGTTAATGTAGGTGTTAGTATCAGGGTTAGTATAAGGGCCAGAGGCACGCACTTAGGGTTAGTACACAAAGAGTTTGGGCTAAACTTATAAGGCCCATGGGTTGTAGGAGAAACTAGGGCTAGGGTATCTAGTGCAAGGAATGGTAGAGGAGTTAGGGTTAGGAAAACAGGAACAGAAACTAGGGTTAGGGTTACAGGAGTAGTGATTATCCAAAGACCAAAAATGATGATAATGCTCGGAGACATCATCAATCTACCATTTTCATGATTTCTCGCACATTTCTTGTACATTGTCGGTTTGATTTCTTGCTCTCTCGCACATACTTCTACCGGATATCATTCTGTGAGTTCCTCTTGCACATCATACTGCCGCGGATAATTCGTCAACACCATCTCCAAAGGGGTCGGCTTAATGGTCGCCAAAAGGGGGACCGGCTTGGTGGGACAAATGGGCAAAACACACAGCCGAGCTCTAGTTGCTAAGGGCGGACGCGGAAAACCGGCAGAAGGATGGCGACGACTGTTACATGCTAACAAAGGAGGACTTCACCGCCGTAAGAGATGAGTTAGCCGAAGATTTTGTAACTCTGGCGGAGGAACAATCAGTAGTGGTCTGGCAACTGGTAGCACAGCTAGACGATGATCGATTGGATGCTCAAATCCAGTTTGAAAGCTATAAGCGGACCAGGCTACGGAAAGAAGACGCAAAGCAGGTGGCGACCATCAACCTTAGCGATGAGGAGCCATCGTCGGAGCAAGGACCGGACGGAGACAAGGCTGGGGCGAGTCCACCAGAGTCAAATCCGGCAGAGCAGCTAACAGAGGAATCACCGCCACAACCGCCGGTACCGGGACCCGAACAGATGCCATCTAAGGAGCAACAGTCAGAGGAGCCAAAGCCATAACAGCAACAGCCACAACAACAACAGATTTCCGAAGAACCATTGGATACCGTGGAGCAGAGTATTCTGGATATCTTGGACGAAGGCTAAGGGGCAGATAGTGGGATTCGACATACAAGGTACTGTCCCACGGGCGTGCCATGTGTTACCCGGCCGGCAAAGGAGTTAAAGACCAGAATGTGAAAGGTATTGTTATTCAGAATCTATTTTAATTAAGTAGAATAGTGGGACGTGACCAGACGGACCGGAATCAGTATGCCGATCCGGATCCGGACCGGTTCTGAACATGTGCCGGTTGGCACCGTTTTGTACTCAGCATCAGTGACCTATATAAAGGCCTGGTTACAATGTAGAACTTTGATGGATAATTAATAGAGATTCTTGTTTTATCTTTAATTGTTGATTACCGTTCTGTACTAATTGTTCTATCATACGTGTGCATCGAATTTAATGCCATATTGCTAAGTAGCCAATTAAGTCTGATTAATCGTTGTGTCTTAAGTTATCTCGCCGTGACACCCCTTTGGTGAAGTGTCTTCCGTAGACACCCTGTGTTAGGCCATTGTCCGGCCCTAAGGATTAACACCACTCCCGAACCAAGCATATACAAAGGAGATATCATTGGTTACGGGAGAAAGTGGAGGAAGGAGAGTTTACCCTTGTGAATATCCATACTGATGACAATGGATCCGAAATTCTAACAAAAAACCTACCGATGGACAGACTCAGTGTTTGTCGACAGAGGACATAAATAACATACCCCTCCCCACTGGAGTGAAGGGGGAGTTTGTAAGGAATATGTCCCTCTAGTGGGAGGAGTCGACTACTCGGAAAGAGCCGACAGTCGAAGACAATGGAGCAGTCGAATGGTCGGATAAGAGCCGATAGTCGGTCGACTGATTAGTAATACTATTATTTTTATTATTAGATAATAATAATGGCCATGATTTTAAATAGCCCATTCTGTGTATTAGTATAAATACACCTAGGGAAAACAGAACCGAAGAGTGTATGAACTGAGTGAAGTGAAAAGAGAGAGATAGTGAGTGAGGGGCACTATAGTTGTGTTCGTAACAACAGACGTAAAGAGCCATGTGAGGTTGATACACTCCGCACACAGAGGGTTGTACTCTGATATCTCCATTGTATATCCACTGTATAGTGAAGTTTTGTTCTCCGTGGTTTTCTCCACGTTAAATCTGTGTACACTCTTTTCATTCTATGTTTCCAAGTTTTGCATTTCGGCGTATTCTTTTCTTGTGAAATAATGATTAGTACATTGTGCATTGCCAACAGAGCTTATGTATGGACAAAAGCCGGTAATGCCTATCGAAAGGACGATCGCCTCATGGGTAGTGATACCATGGGAGAATGAGATGAGTCGAGAAGAATTATTAGCGGCGCAGATAAGGCAGCTTGAAAGAAGGCCTGAAGATCTAGAAAATGCGTGAAAGATAATGGAGGCAGCTCGAGTGAAGGACAAGATTCGGTTCGACAAGACACATCGATTGCGTCCCAAGAAGATCGAAGATGGAGATTGGGTATTGGTCTACGACAATAGCCTTGACAACCAACACAAGACAACAAGAATGTTCGCAAGAAGGTGGTTCAGATCGTATGTGGTGACGAGTGCCAACGACAATGCCACCTACCACCTCGCGGAGCTAGACGTATCAAGGTTGTTCATACCCATTGCGGGGAAAAGAGTAAAGATCTTCAAGAAAAGACAAGGTGAAGGTTTTGACCTCGATGACCTCAACATATGGTAGGGCGGAACCCACAAACGTGAGCGAGGTCAACGAGGACGTGGAGGAATCGGATTGATCACCGTAGCCGAAATCTCACACTCTCTTCTTGGCATGTACCGGAGGACGTGTGGTTTGGTGGGGGTGGATGTCGTGAAGATTTTCGGCAACGGTGTGAAAATCACGTGGAAAGGAGAAAACCGAGAAGGTGCAATGTGCACATGCATGAAAGGGGTGATGATTACACTCGTATATTAGCACATTAATGTGCACATGGGTTTTGAACCTTACACCCCCAAGCTAGGAGACAATTGACATACCATTAAGCTAAGATGTTTCTTTAAAGTTTATTTTCATCATTGTACTTTTCACATGTAAATTATCATACATGAGAGCTTGGATGAGTGACATAGTCATCATGCATCACATGTGATACATGAACGCCAGATGGCAAGACATGCATTGTATGCATGTCTTGTACCCTCACATGCATCATATGTATGGGGGCATCTATAAATGATGAAAAAGAAAAAGGATGGGAGGCAAGCTATGTATTGAACGAAGAAACTTCCAATAAAAAATCTAGTTTTCTTATTGGTGATGTATCTTGTCTTTGAATATTGAAGTCAAGGGTTCAATCTCTATCTCTCTCAATCCGTCTCTCTCTCTCTCTCTCTGTATCTATCTTAAATACTTTCTCGCTAAAGCTAGTACAAACTTCGAATACTCCCGGTCCATGGCCTCGATGGTCCCGCTTCATTTCGCGAACATGCGAGGATTTCCTTGACACCGGCCAAGCAGATCCTAGGGATGCACATAGTTTGAGATAGAACTAAGAAAGTGGTGTGGTTCTCACAAGAGAAGTATGTGACAACGATCCTAGAGAGGTTCAACATGTCGAAAGCAAAGCCAGTCGGCTCTGTGTTGCCGACCAACTGGAAGTTGAATGCAATGCAATGCCTGAAAGGGGAGAAAGAAAAGGTTGAGATGAGGAAAGTACTGTATGCCTCAACCGTCGACAGTTTAATGTATGCTATGGTCTATATGAGACCAGAAATAGCATTTGTTGTGGGAGCAATAAGCCGATATATGAGTAATCCAGGTAGAGAACATTGGGCTAGGGTCAAATGGATACTCAGGTACTTAAAAAGCACCTCAAGGGTATGCCTTAGGTTTGGAATCGGAAAATCTGTGCTTGAAGGGTTTACCGACTCGGGCATGTTGGGGGACACAGACTCAAGTCGATCCACATCAAGGTACGTGATGGCCTATGCAAGGGGAGCAATGTAGTAGTAGTCACGACTTCAGAATTTTGTGGCTTTGTCGATCACAGAGGCAGAGTATATGGCAGCGGTAGAGGCTAGCAAAGAGCTGATTTGGATGAGAAATTTTCTGAGTGAGTTGGGAATGAAGCATAGGGAATTCTTGCTTCATTGCGACAGCCAAAGTGCCATACATCTAGCTAAGAATGTTGTGTACCACTCCCGGGCCAAACATATATAGAGGAGGTATCACTGATTGTGAGAGAAAGTGGATGTCGGGGAGCTCACCCTTGTGAAGATCCATACTGACGATAATGGATCCGACATGCTAACTAAGAACCGATTGATGGACAGACTCAGAGTCTGTCGACAGAGGAAATGGCTAACCGACTCCACCCATAGGAGTGAAGGGGGAGTTTGTTAGGAATATGTCCCTCCTATGGGGAGGAGCCGACTGGTCGGACAGAGAGCAGACAATCAAAGACATGGAGTAGCCGACTGGTCGGGCCGAGAGCCAACAATCGATGTCATGGAGAGTCAACTAGGTGAGTTGACTGAGAGAGAGTCGACAACAAATATGATCCAAGTTGAAGACACGACTAACTAGTCGGGCCGATTGGACAGTTGAGATTCGACTAGCCGATCAATCGGTTGATTAACTATTATTGTTATTTAGTATAATAATATGAATGATGGTAGCAATGGTTACATTTGTAAATAGCCCATATCGTGTATAAGTATAAATACACTTAGGGAAAATAGTTTGTAGTACAATAGAACACAACGAAGTGCTGCAGAGATAGCATGTAATAGAGAGAGAGTGAGAGTGTGTGAGAGAGAGCGGCGGTAGAGTTCAACGAAATTGCCAAGAACCCTAAGTGTTTATCCTTTGAGTTTTAGAGAAGAGTTGTAGCCGTTCTTTGTACTCTCTGTTGTATAGTGCAAGAACTGTTCTCCCGTTGTTTTTCCCATGTTTAGGGTTTCCACATAAAACTCTATGTTGTCTTGTGCATGTTCTGTTTCCACGTTATTGTGTATTTTGCAATCGGTCTTTCTCACAGATCTGGGATTGATTCCCTACAATAACTACAACCGGAATACAAGGATGTACACAAACTTACCTTTTGGAGGAGCATCAACATTTGATGGTTCATGTTTTGGTATGGGGTCTTCAACCCCATTAGACTTTGCCTTTGCCGCCTCCATGTTGTTTTTAGTCTCCGACTTGGTAGATACGTTGCTTCTAATACCCCTTCTTACTAAAACACTGCAACCAAAACCAAAGTTAGCATATAATGCATCACTATTTTAGTCTCATATACATTCTCGAAGATTGAATTGTGTCATACCTCCCTTTGTTGGGTCTGCTTACAACCCAATCATACTTAAACTCTAGGAACTCCTTGGACTTAGCAACCATCTATGGAAGCAAAGCAAACTACCATAATTTATGCACTCCACCACAAGAATGTAAACCTTAATACTAGATTTCAACGACTTTTTATCCATCCACATTTTACCCAACCCAACATTTTCCTTTCACTCACAAACATGCAAGCATATTTAGAAATCATTACAAAACACGCAATTAAAAGTAGACTAACGGGACTAACCTGGATGTCGACAATCATCCATTGCATGCAACCATAAGAATTTTAATCCTACTACCACATATGATGGTTCATTTTAGCCAACCAAACATTTTCCTTTCGCTCGCCAACATGCAAGTTTTTCAAAATAATCCAATGCATGCACGATCTGCATGTATCCACAAGAATCTCTACCCTAATACTATATTTCACCAACATTTTATCCTTTTTCAAGAACATTTTATCCATCCAACATTTTCTGAACACTCACAAAATCATTAGAAAAGTAGCAATCAAAAGTAGAAACCAATGAAATACATACCAGGCATATGTAGGTGGCAATGCAAATGCAGATGCAGGTGCAGGTGGTTTGAGTTCTTCCCTCATAAAACGCAAATGTCACAAGCACGTCATCATTTCAAAAAAGTGGGAAAAATGGCCAGACACCAGGGTTTTAGTTGATTGCAATTATATGTTGGTTATTCCTTTGACTTGGTTTGAGTTGGGCTACTGCTTTGAGTCAAACTACTACAAGGAGATAATCAAGCTATGGAAATAAGTTAGGCTATTGATTTGAGTTGGGCAATTGTGATTTGAATGGTCAAGTTATTAGGGCTACCAAAAATCAAATTTTATAATGGTGCGCGTTTTTAGATAAATATCTGATGGTGTAGATCATATGTACTCTTGGAAACGTGCCCTACATCGTTTGTGGCGGCGATTCCCTCACCAGGCCTCATCATGATTTGGTAGCAAATAAACACGTTGCATGGACATGGACAACCCATTTCCTCGTGTTGGAGCCCCACCATGGCATTTGCATAAAATGTTAAGAGAGTTTAGCTCTTGATAGATGATGATGATGATGTGTCTTTGTTTAGAATAAATATCATGACCTCGGGTTTTCCAAGGTTCATCCTGCAATAATTGTGTGTAGAAGCCATCTATTATGTATAGGAGTTGGTGTCTCTTGTAAACTTATGTGTGAGTTAGAAATTGAGATAATGACACAAACGGAAATGGAATGTATGGGTTGGAGCACGAACTAGATGCCCCCATCTTTTCTTGTTGTATTGACATAGTCTACCATATTCTTGTTGAAGAGCCTATAGAGCCCAATGAGTTTATGAGAGAGTAAGTAACAACCTTGTGTCACAAGATTGGTGCTAGAAATACATATACGAGAGACCTATGATGCATCTCGTTTCACCCCTAACTTATTCATAAAGTGCATAGATAATCCGTAACGTTTTTTCGTAATATAGTCAAAGCCATTATAAACATTTTGCATAATTTGTTAAATTTTGATCTACCATGCAACTGAGAGTGAAGGTTTATTACCAAGGGAAGAATAATTAAGAAGAAGAGGACATTTATTATTATGAAGAAAGCCTTCCTCCTTTGCTTAATTACTAATTTCATTAAGGAGAAGAAGAAGAAGAAGAAGAAGAAGACTAAACTATTATTTATGTACATACATATGTAGATGATTGATTAAGGAAACTTGGAAAACAAAGAGGAAAGGAAGAAGACTTTTTAATGAATGATTTAAGTAAGACAGCTTCCTTCCCTTCCTTCTTTCCCTCCCTCCCTCCCTCCCTCCCTCTCTCTCTCTCTCTCTCTCTCTCTCTCTCTGTTTCAAAGAATCTTTGCTCTCTCTCTCTCTCTCTCTGTCCTTTTCCATTGATCCTCTAAACCTCTTGGCTTGTGAAGAGACTGACTTCCATGGCTGCTTCCTCTTCCCCTTCTTCTATATCTCGCTGTTCCAACAGAACTCTGTTTCTGCACGCCAGGCTCTCTATTAATGCAAACAACTCCTCATCCCTCAGACTCACAACACTTCCATATCCAAAAGTTGTGTTAGAGTTAGGGTTACCATCAGGTTTTGGACCAGGATCTTCTTCTCTGAACACTTTCTCACCTCTGAGATCATCATATGGGAGCAGAATGCTGAAGGATAGGAAGAATAGCATGATAACCAGGGTTTCCATCGCTTCTGGAATAGCAGAAGACAGTGTAAAAACATCAAGAAGTACTGAAGAAGTAGGTGCAATCAGTGAAAAAGGAGAATCCATCTCTAAAGGTAAAAGGGATACACATAGCGAGTCTTACAAACCTGATGATAAAATTCATTCTCATGATGAGAGTTATAACACAGTTACCAATTCATTGGAGGAGGGCTTCATCAATGTCAATGTAAAGGTTCCATCTGAAAAGGAAGTTAAACCAACCATTGCAAAGGCCTATTCCTATTCTGTTGTCGGAGAGAAGAAGAAAAATAGCAATAGGAGGCAAAAAATGGAGTCTATAGAGCAAGAAGAACCCTGGTTTAAATATGCAAACAAGGAGAAAGTCCCGGTATGAAAAACATATATCACCTTTAAGAATTCATCCTGCATTTTAGAGCTGTTCACATTTTGCATCAAAGAAACTTCTTTTGTGTGTAGATTTACTGCTTTGCATTGTGTAATTTCATGTTGAAGAAGGATTTTTATTGTATATCAGGCAATGTTTCTTCTGTGGAGAAATGTGCATTGTGTTGATTTATGTGATATTGTAGAATTGTTTCAATGTATATCAAATGTTTTTTCTTGTGTGGAGAAATGTGCATTCCATAGTGTAATGTCATATTTTACAAATTCGCATTGGGTTTTATAATGGCATATCTTAGAATGATTTTCTGTATATGACAAACATTGCTTTTCTGAAGAGTGTCTATTGCAAAAATAATAATGTAAAGTTATTTTCTTGAAGTAGTTCCATTAACATCAATCCCCTAAAACAACAAGGTTGCTAAAGCTCGCTACTGCCAAAAAAGCTGAATTTCTCTCTAAAGATGATCAAATATGTGTTATTGCTTTTTATTTAACTGGACAATGTCAAATTTGTTGCATTCTTCCTTTCCTTTTGTAATTTGTGGCGATATTGACACTCATTTATATGTGTGATGGACAATGGCTTCCTTGCTTTCGTGGGCTGCTCCGGTAGAGAATAAGGCAAGATTTCTCTCTTAAACAACTTTGATTGCTCTAATGTAGTTCAACAAGGGTGATATAACCAACTAAATTGATCTCAAATGGAGTGAATCCTGCCCTGAAGATTGTAGTAAAGATAGAAGAAAATTGTTTTCTAGTATGTTTGCTGGTTTTAAGGTAGCATCAATGCTGCGTTAATAGCCAATAGGCAACTCCATTTAGATGGACAACAGCAACTGCGATCAATAATACGCCTTGAGATTTTCCTCTCTATGAGATGTCTTTCTAGGGTTTGGACCCACTTGTATAAATTTCATAAGTTGATACTCCGAGGATCCCCAATGGAAGTAGAAAAGGTTGTGTGATTGCACCATCACATGTCAAATGATGAAGAGGTTATCGTTGTTTCTGGTCTGTGAAAATGCATGATCAGGTGCACATCTCTCACATCGGAATCAAAATTCATCAGCTTGTGCTTGAGAGTTACCCATCCACACATTGATAAGCAATCTATAGATTCCCAGAATGTGGTTTGTGAGGGATGATTGGTTCTCCCTGGATTGGCTGAATTGCATGTGAATGGGAGGTTGAATCTTCATTTAGGTTTCATCTGAATTGCCTCATCCAACTCCTCCTAAAGAGTAGTTTAGTCTTGAGACTGTTACACTTAACGTGTATCCTATGAAAGCTTTGGAGTGAACAGAGTTATAAGTAACTGTTGGGTGTGAACATACTTAGAATAGTATGGACCTTGTTAGGTAGCTGTTAGGTGTGAATATAGTTAGACTTGTGTGAACCTAATTTAGTGGTAGTTAGGTTTCCACCTACTTGTAAATATTGGCTATATAAATCATTCTACATCTTTGTATTCAGTGCTCATTTTTTCTAATCTATTGATATTTCCTTAAGTCTTCTAAGCAATTTTTTACAAGTGGTATCAAAGCAAGTTTAGGTTACTTTCTCTATCCTATTCTTCCTAATAGGCATACAAAGATCTTTGTTTATCTCTTCCCATCGAAGACGACATCAAACCTCTCCATCTCCAGCAACGAAAGTTCAAAGAACAGAAAACAATAGCAGAGGTGATCTTTCCCTATTTTCACATTTCAAAAAGTAGATTTCGAGTTGATTCTGTTGACTATTGCATGCCCAAACCAGATTTTTGGTTTTGGAGGTATAGTCGAAACAAGTGTTGCGGCAGTCTCAAACCCTAACTGCATAGCAATTGCAGAAACCAGTTTTACCACAACACAATAACTCTTATCTATTTCTTTTAGCCCATTTCTTATGCTATTCTTCAATACTATATTGCTTTAATACATTTTAGTTAACATAACCATCGAGTACTGCAATATCTCATCCATATTTCTTGCTTCTTTCAATGGCTGAGCAAACTAATGTTTTTGGTATGCGTAATGCTAAAGACAAGTACATTGAAAAGCTGCGACAATGATTCAGGTTTGAAGAATGCAAGTCAATCTCCACTCCTGTGAAGCAGGTTTAAAATTCTCAGATCAAGACAAAGGAGAACCAACTGATGCACGCTTATACCAGCAAGCTGTAGGTTGTTTGATATTTTTGTGCAACATGAGACCTGGCATTCAATATGCAGTTTCACAATCAAGCAGGTTCATGTACAGCCCTGGAACAAGGCATTGGCAAGCAGCCAAGCAAGTTTTCCGTTACTTCAAAGGCACTATGGATTTCAGCCTTCATTGATAGTGATTGGGCTGGCTGCTATGACACTCGTGTCTTACATAGTGGCAATTGTTTCATGATTGGCAATTCCTGTGTTTCCTTGCTCAGCAAGAAGCAGCTAATAGTGGCAACATCAATTTGTGAAGCTGAATATAGAGCAACATTTAGTGATATAGTAGCGTGTGTGTGGCTCAAGAGATTATTGTCCGATTTTTCATTTAAGTAACCATCTCCTACTTGTATATTTACAGATAGTCAAAGTGCCTTGACTATTGCAAGAAATCTCGTCTTCCATGCACAAACAAAACACATTGAGGTGCACTATCATTATGTGAGGGTGCAGTTTCATGCTAAAGAGATAAACTTGGTTTATGTACCAACTCTTGAAAATGTTGTAGACATTTTCACCAAGGCTCTATCAAGAGAAAAATTTGAATATTTTTGCAAGGAATTGGGCATTCTTCCAACACACAGATAGTGACGACAATCAAGTTCACACCATTCACTTCAGGGGGTTTGTTACACTTAACGTGTATCCTATGAAAGCATTGGCGTGAACAGAGTTATAATAGTGTGAACCTAGTTAAGTAACTGTTGGGTATGAACATACTTAGAATAGTATGAACCTAGTTAGGTAGCTGTTAGGTGTGAATATAGTTAGACTAGTGTGAACCTAATTAAATGGTAGTTGAGTTTCCACATGCCTGTAGATATTGGTTATATAAACCATTCTACATCTTTGTAGTCAGTGCTCGTTTTTTCTAATCTACTGATATTTCCTTAAGTCTTCTAAGTGATCTTATTGTGTGAGAGTTAGTCTAAGATCCCAACATTTGTTTTTACAGAGACCTGATCTAATCAATAATAGGAGGCTGTACATGAAGCTTCTGACTCATACATGTCCCAGGATTGAAGGTTTTTGTTAGCTTTATGTAGACATGGGATAAGTATAATGATGAAAACATAATTATAAAAAATAACTTATCCTGATGGTATATACTTCATACTTGGTATACAAGGTTGTGGGTTCAAGTATCTCAAATATCACTTAATCTAATATTTGAGTTTATTTTTACATCGTGAAGCAATTTCTTCACAACAGCATGAGAAGCATGTAGACAATAGGTTCATTGTTCTCATGCTCATGATGTATGGTGTGCAGTTACTTCATTGCTTTCATTGGGTATGTATTTCTCAGGGCAGGAGTGGTGCTCTGGATTCAACATAGATCACTAGGTATCTGTTTAGTCTACGAGGGGCTTCTGGGGTTTCCGACAACCCAGTTTTTTATGGTCAATGCTACAAGATGCTAGACGCAATCTCGTACACATTTCCTTTCAGACAGATGATTATCATAGACATGCTACCACAATGGTACAAATTTCCAGCATCACACTTGATATTAATGTGGAAGAGCATTTGGTCACATTCTTGGTGGTGAATTCAATTAGATGCTTATGCTTGCTTCTTAAGAAGAAAGAAGGAAATCTTGTATGGGAACTTGGAACTTTGTAAAGGGCTGTTCTCTGAGCATCTGTAACTATTGCATTTGTATATACTACTTTAGTATTTTGCCATATGGCAATGGCATCTTTTATAAAAGTTATTCCTATTGTACATCAGGCATTCTTTTCCTGAAGAGGCTAGCAAAGTAATGGAAAATTCCATTTCATTTTCTGGCAGACTTTTCTGCGGACTTGGAGACATTCTAAATGGGAATACACTTTCCATGGCTGTTCTATGAAAAATTATATAACTGTTGCATTTGTATCTGCTACTTTCCGTAGAACCTTCAGAATTAAGACACGTTACTATGCCTTATTTTATAAAAATTATTCCAATTGTACATCAGGAATCTTCTTTCTGCAGACATGAGAAAAGTAATGGTGTTAAGTCCTATTGAAATTTCTGGTATAGGTCTCTGTTGCACCTGGGGGTAGCTGGAATCAGTTTAAAGCATGCTCAACAATTCAAAGATCTTGTGAGATTTGGTTTTTTGCAGTTACTTTCCTTTTCAGGGCTTGGCTTGTGAACCAGAAGTTTGCATATAAAGGTTTGGTGGAATATGTAAAACTTTTCTGGAAGCTTTTATGCTTTATATCATATTCAAATTTCCAGTTTGATTTCTCTAATTTGTCTTTAGGAGGAATAACTAAGGGGAAAAGAAAAGAGAAGAGGAAGAAGCTGGCTAAGTGGTTGAAGGAAGGGCTCTTAAGATTGGGGCCAACTTTTATAAAGATCGGGCAACAGTTCTCCACACGAGTGGACATTCTTCCCCAAGAATATGTTGACCAACTTGCAGAACTTCAGGTTTGTTCACATCTGTATCACATTACTGGATTCTTTTTCTTTGGTAATGTAATTGATCTAATCTCATGTTCCTGAATTTCCATTGAGATGAACAACTTTAACAGGGTCAACATTTTGAATGTTGATTGGAATTTTAGGATCAAGTGCCACCATTTGAGTCTGAAACTGCATTAAAGATTGTCGAAGAGGAGCTAGGTGCACCTATCAGTAAACTTTTTGAGCAGTTTGATCCAGACCCAATTGCAGCAGCGAGTCTTGGTATTGTATTTTTTCTGTTAAAAATGTCGAATGCATGCTTTTCATATTTGATGGATTTGTCCTAATAGAGTTATTGGCAGGCCAAGTTCATCGAGCTACCCTTAGAGGTCAGGAAGTAGTTGTGAAAGTTCAAAGACCTGGCCTGAAAGACCTTTTTGACATTGATCTCAGAAACTTGAGGGTAATAGTATGGTCAGATTGTATGCTATTGAAGGCCATTCTTCTTTCAGTCCTCTAAATTTTTAAGCTCTCATCGGGTTTCCTCAGGTCATTGCAGAAAATTTGCAAAAGTTGGATCCGAAATCTGATGGTGCAAAAAGAGATTGGGTTGCCATTTATGATGAATGTGCCTCTGTTTTATACCAGGTTCTGATTTTGAACAGATGGCTTACTACGCAAATTGAGATTACTGAATTATTGCTTCTCTTATAGTTGGATCTGTGCTGAACTCACATTCTCCTTCTTTCCTGTCGCAAGTATCCACATTCCATTCTTAATGTTTGATAACAATAGAAAATTATTCATTTTTTGTTAAAACACATCAACCTTCAAGCATTAGTTTGCTATAGATGCATTTCCATGCATTCTAAGTGCAAATTTGCTCTCTAACTTAATGACTATAGACTTAGTTTTGTTTTATATTAGTCTATTGTGTATTGCTTAGAGTTTTCTTTTCAATCCTCTATATATTTTTAAACATACATATATGTATATATTCATGTTTAGACAGAATTATTAGGAAATTGATATTGGGTTTCTTCTCATCTTGTCCATATTAATATTTAAGGCTTGTATTTGGGATGTGGTATGCTGCATACTGGACAGTTTTTTGAGGTGACCTAGTTTGCATGTCTCTCAGGAAATTGATTATTGTATGGAGGCCACTAATGCTGAGCGTTTTGCAAACAATTTTAAGGGTTTGGATTATGTAAAAGTTCCAAAAATATATCGGGAGCTTACAACTTCACAGGTATCGTAATATGCATAGTCTTTTTCATATTTTAAGAATTATGATTTTCTTTAGAGAGTAATTGGGGTGGGGGGTTGAGTTTTTACTTTTTTAGGTACTTACAATGGAGTATGTTCCAGGCATTAAGATAAATCACATTTCAGCTTTGGACCAACTTGGCGTAGATAGAAAAATGTGAGTAACTGTGTGTATGAATATGCACTGAAACTGGTTTGAGCAGCAAAATCTTCCCAAACTTTCTGAATATATATGCATTGCAGGATAGCTAGATATGCTGTAGAGTCCTATCTGGAACAGATTTTGCGGCATGGCTTTTTTCACGCAGATCCAGTAAACACTTGATCACCATTATAATAATTTAACTTATAAAAAATGCTTGTTATATTTGGATCTTATGGACAGTGGTCATTATCAGCATCCCGGCAACATTGCTGTAGATGATACAAATGGAGGACGCCTCATCTTCTATGATTTTGGCATGATGGGAAGGTAGAATAAGTTAGTATGCTGGTTTATGATATGATGGGTTCTTTGTTCCATATACTAAGGGTTCTTTGCTTGTTCACGTGCAGCATCAGTCCAAACATAAGAGAAGGACTGCTTGAGGCATTTTATGGGGTGTATGAGAAAGATCCTGACAAAGTGAGTGAGAACTATGCTGATCTAAAGTTTGTTTCTAGTGAAACCTTTCAACCTTGGTAGCATGGGAAGCTTATTGAACTCGTACATTGATTTATCTTTTGACCCGAGTTTACTGAATGATCAAAAAGGTTCTACAAGCCATGATACAAATGGGAGTGCTTGTTCCAACTGGAGATATGACTGCTGTCCGACGAACAGCACTATTCTTTTTGAATAGGTACTTTTTTACATCCTTGATATATCTATCTCTTCATGTTTGATGGGATCAATACTATCTCTTGATGTCTGATGGAATACTGACCAATTATAGGCCTCTCTCTCTATGCGTTGAAAAGAGAAATGATGAAATATATACATTGACCCAGAGAAGCTAACATAAGAACCGCTCGTTTGATCCTCTGCATTGAACAATGGCAATGTCTGTCCTCTGCGTTTTTTGCAATGTCTGATCCTCTGCATTTTCGGCCAAGTCTGATCCTCTGTGTTTTCTGCCAAGTAGGAATTCCTGGAATCTATATTGTCCCCTTTGCCATTTTGCATTTCATACCTTATACCTGCTGTCCTAAGACAGCATGGACTCTGAATGGACAGAAAATGATATGGATCTTAACACACACGAAGAGGGTCCAGATCCATGGAAGACCCGAAGAAGATACCATAGACGAAAATGACGGGATGGAAGCACCCCGAATAGTGTTAGAAGGGCGCATAAGGCACCCAGAATGCAAGTCCCGTTCGACATTCCATTTGATGTCGAAAATGGGAAACATGATCTATTATGCCATTTGATTGCGCAAGAGATCAATCTTAAAAGAGGATATAGAAAGAGCACTAAAAGAAGAAATGAAAAAGGAGATAGAAAAAACAGAAAACAGAGTTGTGTGCCTCTCTCAAGACTGAGTTATTAGAAGAGATGCGGAAAGACATAACAAGCAATGTGAAGAAATCACACGTAGAGCTCAAGGATGACATGACACAATACCTTAAGGATGAAATATCCTCAAATATGGTTGAGTTAGGAGCTATAAAAATGGATTTAGAAAAAGGATAAGAAGCAGTGGAAAAATGCATCTCTACATTGAAAGCCAATGTCATTAACGAAATGCAAACATGGGCAGACATGGCCAAAGATGCCAAAGCTCAAGCTGAGCATGCCCAAAAAGAAATTAAAGCAAATGCTCCTTGGATAGAGGTAGTGAAAAAGCAAAAAGGAACATCAATGGATAGGATGGAAATGATGAATGCTACGTTAGAAGACGAAGCCAAGAGGAAAGCTTGTGCATTGCATGCACAAGTGGTTGGTTGGGCAAAAAAAGGATGCCCACAAGAAGATGCCAAGAATCTCGGAACAAAGATTGGGGCATCAGATATTCCATTTGCTTCAACATGGAGGGTGGGAAGAGAGGAGTCTAGAGCTAAAACCCTTATTATCCGCTTCATAGATATTGACAAGAAAAAAGCTTTCCTCTAAAACGGAAAGGCACTCAAGGGTGAGAAAATATACTTAGATGACGATCTCACTGCAGCCCAAATGGCACACCGCAAAGAAAACATGCCACGAGTGCTTAATGCAATTGTTAATGCTTGCTGTGAGTTGCTATGGTTAATGCAATTGTTTTCTCACATTGGTGTTTTGCAAGACTCTCCTATTGCAGTTTTCACCGATAGCCAAAGTGCGAGCCTTGGCACATAGCTCAACATTTCATGGTAGAACAAAACATATCGAAGTGCACTACCAAACAACCATTTCACCCACTTTCCCCAAATTTGTATAAATAGGCTATACCAAACTTATATTAATTTGACAACTATTCAATATCAAGATGAGAGAGTCAGATCTTGCAACCTCCCACATCAACACCTTCAGCCGGGTGTTGTTTGAACTCTCCTTCCAAGGGATTAACTTAGAAGAAGAGATTAAAGCCCTTGCCCTCCTATTGAGCTTGCCGGTGAGTTGGGAGGTATTTTGCACGACATTTGCCAATAGCCGACCAAATCTAAATCTAGAGGAAACAATCGGCAAAGTCCTCATTGAGAATATTTGGCGAAAATCGATGGGACTCACCATCGACGAGTTGGTAGAAGCGCACCACTCGACCGACTTGATTGACCGATTCAGTCGATCGAGAGAACAAGCTGATAGAACCGGTCGGAATACCAATCGGACAAGAACGAGGGGAGACCAACAACGGTCGAAGTCGAGAAATAGCTGACCAGGTGACTTCTGCACCCACGGCAGAAAGGTTGGTCACAATGTTTCCGACTGCTGGTCGATCAAGAGGAAAGAGAGTGGTCGGCGATCCGAGCGGAATTGAGGATGATTCGACTCGAACCACTCTCCAATCGGCAACCAAGTCAATGTTGTAGACACCCGATCGGGAGAAATCCTCTCCTTAGAGGACTCAGTGATCGGGGAGGTCCTATACAGTGCACAAGATGCACACACGTGGTTATTGGACTCCGGTGCCACATTCCACGTGTGTAAAGAATCTAAGTCTAGTAGAGTTGAGTATTCAGAAGTGTAGTGTGTGTGTGAGAGAGAGTGTATAAGCAATCAAGCAAGAAAGAAAGATATATTAACGTCTTTTAAGAGGCCAAAATGGCCTATAAGACCAAATAAGAGATTACATCTTAAGTGTTGTCTCGTCTTGAGAACAAATCAAAATGAAATAAATATTACACAGTAAATATAAAAGTAAATAACATGAAAAGAAAATTAATGAGGGAATCAGGTTTTTGGCATATGTGAGATCCTCAAATTAGGTATATTGTAGCTTTTGTCTTCGAAAGATATCTAGCATAGGTCGATCCAGAATGGAAATGTCTCCGAAGCGAGGGAAGCACCTACGATGGCGGGAGATAATGGCTGTTATCTGTCGATGACAAGGGTGTCGAGGTTGTGGTCCATGGGGCCGAGGCCTACGTGCACGGAAAATTGCCATTGCCCGATCAATTGTAACCCCTTTGTTATGTCCTGGTCTGAAGCCCATTTGTGTATCCCGTGGTTGACTTCTAGCATTAGGAGTGATGGGGCTAAAGAAAGTTGTGATTGTTCTTTGTGGATGAGCTTGTGTGGCTGTATTCTTCACCAACTTTTCCCGAAGTCTCTTGAGCTCTAGCAAGAAAAGTCCTAGGGATCGTTGGTCCTCATATTCCATTACCTTGCGTAGTGAGCCAAAGCCTTGTTTAAAGAGGCAATGGTATCTCCCTTTGATTTCATAAAAGACACTACAATGACAAACATAGTGTTCTTCAGATTCCACTCCTTGATGACACAATTGGCAAATTCTCTCTTCTAGAGGTAGTCGTGTATATCTGCCTACCTCAATTTGTAGTTGATGTGATGAAGTTCGCAGCTGCCCTATCACACTACGCAGCGCATAGGATAGATGTATGTCCATATAAGGTGGCCTGATGACAAATCCATCCTCCGATGCATGTAAGAAGTGTGTCTTATAGTGGGCCATCTTTGTACCAAGTGGTATTTTGGGGCTGATCCATGTTATCTTGTTTTCCAAGTTAATAATATCAGTTCGGATCACTCTATTCTTTTCCACTTTGGTCATATTTAGATGGGGACAGTCCAAGCTATATTGGAACGGGGGTAGTGCATTTATACTCATGCCATGTGACTCGAACCATTGCTGCATTTCAGCATACCAACAATGAGTGTTTCCATTTTCAGCCAGTTGTTTTGATGACATAAGTGCCAACCTTGGGTACCTTCGTTTAGGGAGCTCCCAAAGACATTGGATAAATGTCACTGATCGGAACAACGCCTCGGTTATTATAGGTGCTGCTCCCATCTCTGCTCGGATTATATCGTGGGGTACCGATGCTTTGCTCCTTATCATGCGAACAATCATTGACACTAAAGGCCTCTCTAAATCTTTCCAATGATTTGCCTTTTTAAGACTCTGTCCCCATGTCTCTACTCCATAGAGAAGAGTTGGTGTGACAAGTGTATCAAATAACCATAGCTTAGTCCGTGGCTCTTGGAATTGCAAATGTGCACATTGTCTCTCGAGAGCACCAAGGGCTGCATATGCACAAGAAAGTCGGGCACAAGCGGCCTCCTGTAAGGAGAACCTAGGTCCTGTAAATGTTACTTCTAGGTATTCCACCTTTTCCTCTCCCAAGAAGAATTCTGGTTCTGATCTTGTTACCCATGCTTGGGTGGTGTTAAACACCATCACTTTAGTTTTATTCATGTTGATTGACAAACCTTTGTCCGTACAAAATAGTTTTAAGGCATTTAGATGTCTTTGTAGTCCCTTCGGAGAGTCAGAAATCAGCACAATATCATCAGCATATAGTAATATTTGTATAGCTATACCTGCTAGGTGTGCTCCGGAACCCCCAAATCTCTCTAGGTACTATGATACCTCATCTATATAGAGACTGAAAAGTGTGGGAGATAGTGGGCATCCTTGCTTCACGCCAATTGTTCTAGCCACCGCCTCTGACAAGCCCTTAGAAGATCGCACTTTTCCTGACACAGATTCATAGAGTGCATAGATTCCCCATTGCATATCTATAGGAACACCCAGGGCTTCTAGCCGTTGCATAAGCTGAGCACGTGGCACAATGTCCAAGGCTTTTCAGAAATCCACAAAGCAACAATAAATCCTCTAATTGTGGGATCTGCCCTCCTCAATAAGGGCCCGGAGGGTGAATATGTGATCCAAAGTTGTGAACCCCTTCCGAAAGCCTGCTTGTGCAATTGAATGGCAACCATTTTGCTCTCCCCATATACTCAATTCTGATTCTAGAATCGAGCCATATAGTTTAGCCAAGTAATGGCCAATCATGACTGTCCTATAGTTGCTTGGCATCATGGGGTCTCCACTCTTGAGGATTGGCACAATGGTATGTTGAGTCCATCTAGTAGGAAAACCTTCACACATTGCTCTATTAAAGATGTGTGCTAGCAATGGGAGCAAGGTGTCACGGGCATAGATAAAGTGCTCACCCACCAATTCATCATGATCTTGGGCCTTCCCAAATTGTAGCCGATCAATGGCATTTCTTACATTTTGTGGTGTAAAGAAGGTTGATTCATGTGGGCGTGAGGCATTCGGGTGGGGAAGAGAAGGTTGCCCCAGGATATCATATAGAACCTTTGCATATTCGTGCCACACCTGAGGTGAGGTCAGTTGTGTGGTGGGTTTCCTCTCATTAAACATTTTCCATGCTCTTTTACTCTCTTGTCCTAGAAACAAGCGATACAAATGATCTTCAAATTTAGCCAAATACAATCTCTTCTTTTTCCTCACGAGGCGTTGGAAGGTTGCTCTCGCTTGGTTGTTTGTATAAATGCCCCGAGTTACATCACACTGCAAGCATCTCCTTGTATCACGACATTCCTCATCATACCAACTATTTTGTATTACTCTACCAAGTTTGGGGGGATTGGCCGTTGTGTGAGGGAAGGCATTTGTGGCTGCTTTATGCAATGATTTGGATAAACCTTGGGTAAGTTCTTCAAGGGGTGCGAAAGGATCCAAATCTAGCATGCCATTGTATACACCGCAACTATACACATCGATTGTCTCTCGAGTGAATAGATACTTAGCCAGCCCACTCTCCTTAGCATATACATCCTTTGCGCATCCATCCTTTACCTCAAAGTGTAGATATGCATGATCAGCTGCCAAGCCAATAGGTCTTCCCGATATAGTGAACACTTTTATTTCAGGTATAAGAGATGGAGATCCCATTAGATAATCGACTGTGCTTGCACCCCCTTTTAGGTTCCAACATGTCAAAGCATCTGATCCAGGCCATTGTGACAAGCCATTATATATCACAAATCCATGCGCGCTTCCCAAGGCTAGAAAGTGTTTTCCATATTCAGTTATAACACTCATATCTTGAGCTTGTCGCTTTAGACCAACCTCTTCCGCCATAACTTCTCCATAAACAACCTCGTTGGTGTTAAACATAGTTGTTTGTTTATCCTTGGTTCGTGCATTAAAATCTCCTAATAGTATTATGTCCCCCATAGTAGCAAATCTTATGATATCATCATATAGTGGTGGATATGGTGATTCACCTAAAGGTGCAAACCTTGAGTAAGCAGGTGGAAAGTAGCAAATTGCAATATATAACTCCCTAAGATCCCCTCTTTTTATTCGTATCCACATGTAGCGTGCATTTACATCCTTATGGACATCCACGGTGACGAGGGTGAAATGGGGTATAGATTGTGGGATCCCGAGAAAAGAAAAATAGTACGCAGCAATGATGTTATCTTCCGGGAAACTTGCATGCATAAACAACCCGAAAAGACTGAGGAAGTACGTAGGGTTGTATTCCGAGAAGGACAACAAGAAATGGTATAAAGGCATGTTGTCAAAGATGGAATCTCTTGAGAAAAATAACACTTGGGATTTGGTGCAGTTGCCTAAAGGGCAGAAAACACTTCCATGCTAATGGGTTTATAAAATGAAGGTCATTTCTGATTCTTTGCCAAAGCACAAAGCAAGATTGGTTGCAAAAGGATACAAGCAGGAATATGGAGTTGATTTTGATGAGATCTTCTCGCCTGTAGTCAAGATGACTACATTAAGAATCATTTTGGGCTTAGTTGCAGCTGAAGATATGGAGCTCATACAGATGGATGTGAAGACCGCCTTTTTACATGGCGATCTGCATGAAGACATATATGCAGCAGCCTGAAGGTTTTGTGGCTAAAGGCAAAGAGAAGATGGTTTGTAAGCTCAAAAGGAGTTTGTATGGGTTGAAACAAGCACCAAGAGAATGGTATCATAAATTTGATGCATTTATGCAGTCTCAAGGTTTTCATAGAAGTCAAGTGGACCACTGCTTGTACACCAAGAAGGCAGGAGATGGCAGCCTGATTATCTTGGTTTTGTATGTTGATGATATGTTGATTGCTGGCAAGGATATTCATGCCTTGGATTCATTGAAGCAAAGCCTTCATGGCAGCTTTGATATGAAGGATCTTGGTGATGCAAATCACATCCTTGGCATGCGAATACTCCGAAACCGATCGAAAGGGGTACTCTTTCTATCTCAGCAGGAGTATATCTCTAAGGTTTTGCAGCGTTTCAATATGGAGAGGGGGAAAACAATTGGGGTTCCATTGCCTCCATATTTGAACCTCAGTGCAGAAGACAGCCCTACATCTGATGCTGAGAAGGCTGAAATGGGTAAGGTTCCATATGCTTCTGCCGTTGGCAGTTTGATATATGCGATGGTTGCTACACGCCCTGATATTGCTTTTGTAGTGGGAGTGGTTAGTAGGTACATGGCAAATCTCGGCAAAAAGCATTGGGAAGCGGTGAAGGGTGTTATGAAATACCTCAAAGGCACAAAGGACTTGTGTATTTGCTTTGGAAAACAAAAGGCATTTGTCGTTGGTTTTACGGATGTGGACTATGCTGGCCACGTGAACTGCAGAAAGTCTACTTCTGGGTATGTGTTTACTTTCACAGGAGGAGCGGTCTCTTGGATCCCCAGACTACAAAAGTGTGTTGCATTGTCTACTACAGAGGCAGAGTATGTTGCTGCCACTGAGGCATGCAAAGAGACTTTATGGCTTTTATATCTAGTGAGAGATCTTGGCATTACAGAGTTACCTATTCTTCATTGTGACAGCTAGAGTGCTATCATGCTAGCTCGGAATCCCGTCTTTCATGCAAAGACGAAGCACATACAGGTGAAGTATCACTTCATCAAAGATGTACTTGACAGCAAGAACATTGAGCTTGTCAAAGTACATACAAATAATAATCCTGCAGATCTTCTCACGAAGGGTCTTCCAGTTGAGCGATTTGCTCATTGCCGACAGATGATGGGAGTTGGATAGATGTATGTAGTTCAGCTTTGTACATACTTGGACTTAGCTGACTTTTTTTTTTTCCCTCTCATGGCACATTGCCTTTAGGTGGGAAGTTGGGAATAAAGGGCCATCATGCCTTTTATTAGTGCACGAGTGTGAACGCACTCGTAGCACATTTTGACTTGTATATACATACTATCTAAAAAACCAAAAAAGTGGTACACTCTTTGTACCCAAGACAGCGTGCATCTCTCTCTCTCTCCCTTTATCTCTCACTCAAACTCTCTCCCTCTCTATTTTTGATGGGATCCCGACCAGGACATAACAAAGGGGTTACAATTGATCGGGCAATAGCAATTTGTCGTGCACGTAGGCCCCGGCCCCATGGATCACGACCTGAGCACCTGTGTCATTGAAAGATAAAGGCCACTCCTGCCATCGCAAGTGCTTCCCTCGCTTCGGAGACCTCTCCACTTTGGATCAACCTATGCTAGAGATCTTTCGGAGGCAAAAGTTGCAATATATCTAACTTAAAAATCTCACATGTGCAGAAAACCAAATTCCCTCGTCTTTTTAAAAAACAAATCTTACATACTCTTATATTTCCAGAGTAATACTTATTTTAATTTGATTTGTTGTTCTCAAAGACAAGACAACACTCAAGATGTAATCTCTTGTTTGGTCTTATAGGCCATTTTGGCCTCTTAGAAGATGTTAATATATCTTTTTTTCTTTCTTTGTTCCTGAAGTTTTGAAGAACGCTTAGCTGCACAAAAAGCGGGGAGAGAAGCAACAGTGACTCCCTTAGGTTTCAAGAAACCAGTGTCAAAAGACATGGAAGTAGAAAATAAGATGCGCCTAGCAGCAATTGGTATGTCTGTGGTCACTTATTGTATGGACTGTTGATTTTTGTTGCCTTCTCTTTCTTCTTATTGCATCTATTTAAGTTATTTTTATGTTGTCTCTTGTTTTCTTTAATGTGAGGTTTCTTTTAGTTTATATGTTAACTTTTTAATCATTTACAAATGCCTGATAATTTGCACAGGAAATATAACTTTTTATGGGAAAAATGAAAATTCAATGATGTTCTAGGTTATCATTTTAAAAAAAATGCTATGTAGGTGAGGACCTTCTATCGATCTCTGTGGACCAACCTTTTCGGTTTCCTGCAACATTCACATTTGTAGTACGTGCTTTCTCAGGTAAGCAAAATTCTTGCATCTTGGATAATATTCCTATTCCTTGATTTTGAGTAGAACATGTGTCTTGATGTTTTATTTTAACAGCTCTGTTCCTGCTATTTGATTTTTTAGTATTAGATGGCATTGGTAAAGGTCTGGATCCGAGATTCGACATATCAGAAATTGCTAAACCGTAAGGAAAAACAACTAATCTGTAACGTTGTACACATACAACTTCCTTTGGTAGAAAAGTTTAATGTTTGTATTTGGTAGTGTTTTCACTTTTATATATATCCACTTTATTCAATTAATGATAAAACACATAAAGAAATGGTTACCAAAGTAATGCTTATATATATCAAAAATTCTAAAAGCATGCTTGCTTATTTTCAAAATTACCTATGGTTTCCTTGATTGAAGTTGAGTCTCTCATAATCATATGAAATAATGTAGGGCACTCTATATTTTTAGTGTAGACTTAATCACCATAATAATGGCGTCTAAGGATAATGTAGCCACTAATTAGTCTAATGAAAGCCACTAATTAGCCTAATCAAAGCCACTTATTAGCCAATTAAGCTTCTTATGTAATTAAGGCATGTTCACCGTCTAAATTAAGAGCAATCAGTCGTGAAAGTTTTGTAATTTATTATATTAATTACTGCAGTTCTTGTAATTAATCTCCACAAAATAACATAGTATTGTTTAAGAAATAATTGTGTTCAGTCATATTTTTCATGGTATTAGCATATATAGGTAATTTCTGGAAATGATCCTTTTGATTACACTGTAACCAATCAGTTGCTCACATACATGCACATAATTTTGTTAATTCCAGACCCTGGACTATTTTGTTCTTATCAATACCATTTAGATGTTTGTTATATTGACCATCACCGACATGTGTTTAGGTATGCACTGGAGATACTGAAATTCCGTAAAGTTGGTATGATGGTTCTCATTAAGGTAAAGGCGAAAAAGTTCCCACATTGATTCACATGTTTTCTCTGTTGGGCTGGGTAATAAGCTTTTCAACCAACATGCAGGACCTCAAGAAACGTTGGAATAAACAAGCTCAAGCATTTGTTAATCTATTTCGTCAAGCTGATCGAGTTGAAAAACTTTCACAAATTCTTGAGCGGATTGTAAGTCTCTTTCAATGAGTTTTATTTCAGGTTCAAAGAAACATAAATTATCCTTGTGCTTTTGATGTATAATTTCATTTAATGATGACATTTACGAAAGAAGATGCAAGAAAGAAAGAAAGAAAGAAACAAACTTGTGCTTCTCAGGAACAAGGTGATTTGAAGCTCCGAGTTCGTGCATTGGAATCTGAGAGGGCATTTACACGAGTTGCAACAGTGCAGCAGACTGTAGGACAGGTAAAATATTACATTCTAAAGAGATGATATTGTGTATTATTTTTTTAGAAGTCTAAACATGGAACAATTACTTTGTCAAATCTGAAACTTGCAAGGAGTTATATTTGAGAAAGCAAAATAGTGTTAAAGACCGAATCTCTATTTATCCAGATAGACAGACAGACATTCAGACAGACAGATGAACATATATATCTATAAAAGTAACTGGATTTATTTGCTACCTCATGTATATTTGTAAGATTATAAGCTATAAAATTCAAGTTAAAAAGATAAAAACATAAAGTACATTATGGCTTTTCTGTTGGTATTTCTTTTTTCATCATGTCTCAAAATGTAGAGTGTTAAAAAGGTATGGAAAGTCTTTTTTATCACAGATAGCTGGGATATCGTATCACAATTCTTAGTATATGATAAAGCTTGACCACTTAAAAGGAAATCAATGCTCATTCTCGTTCAACTAAAAAAATCCTTGGAGTTTTTGAAATCTCCAACAAGTTTTTATTAAATTTTCCTGAATTTTGATTTCTGTTAAGTGGTTTGAGTTTTAACCTATACAAAAGCGATACAATATTCTGACCACTTGTGAGATGACAAATATACATATGAAATACCGTATAAAATTTGCAGCATTTCTTATTAATTTACTGAATTTTATATTATTTCTGTATTGGAAAATTCTGTAATGTTCATCATAAACGAAATGTGCATTTTGTGTATAAGGGTGTAATATTATGGTGATAATTTATCTAAGATTTGAAGATGAGCTCATTGTTGTTTTTTGCCTCACAATAACATGAAATAAATTAAAATGTAGGGTATTTTGGCGGGAACATTGTTGAACCTTGCAACCATGCTACATTTGAATGGAGTGAAAGTAAGTATCTTTTACATGTTTTCATGATACATATTGAGTCATCATTATTATCATAGAACGAAATATTCGTGTTCGTGCAAGCATTCAAACATTTGAAAAGGGAAAAATGGGTGCTCCTTTTTTTTTGCTTTTTTTTCAAGTTTTGCCATTACAAATTCAGGTCATCCTAGTGGTAAGGAGACATGCTATTGCTGTCTATGTCTTGGGTTCGAGTTCCAAATTTCTCATCTCTCTCGTTAGTACCATAGCAAAATTTTATATTAGTTTTTTCATTTTTTGTTACTAGAAATAAACTTAACCTAGTGTAGGTTGTCATGCTACTATTGCTTGTGTCTTGAGTTCAATTCCCAACTTTCTCATATCCTCTTGTTAGTGTCATGGCAAAATTTTATTGTAGTGTCATGTTCCTTTTTTTTTCTTTTTTTTTTCTTTCTTTGTTATTAGAAATTAGCTCACCCTAGTGGTAAGTTGTTATTCTACTATTGCCTATGTCATGTTTTCTTCATATTCTCGAATATATGTTTTATGAGTTTTTTATCGTTTCTTTTTTCTTCTTTTTTTGTTGTTATGCTACTACTGCCTATGTCATGTTTTCTTCATAATCTCGAATGTACATTTTATGAGTTTTTGAACATTTGATTATAATTTATAATGACGTATTTAGATAATTGATTCAATCTCTATAGTTCATACTCCTTTTTTTGTAAAGTTCTAAAGTAGGGATGATAGAGATGTCTTGATTCTTAAGAAGCATCCCAAAAGTATGCATGTGATACAATGAAAATATTGCAACCATACTTACGTTGGTGGTTCACAATGGATTAGAGTTCACTTATTGGGATTGAGAGTGAATCAATATATAATAACAACCATAGTTAATCCAATCCAACTTTGAGATGATTTACCATACACGTTTGATTGAATCATTCTCGAATGTGAATGCACGTATGATACGACGTATGGTTCATTCTATGATTATTATTATGGACAAGGGTCTTCTAATCATTAGTCTTCATATTTAAAATTTGAAAAAAATGGTGTACCATTGATTTATGTTCATTTTGAATAATATGAGAATGATATCTAAAATTTTAAAACCTAGTGATAGAATTTTCTAATGTTGGAACTTGGGAAGCAAAACATTATAAATTGCTTGGGATTTAAAGCTTAAAAAATATTTCCAACTTTTTGTTTTTTGTTTTCTCTATAGGTATTGGCGTTGGTAGCATTTCTGTGCAGTGCAATATTTGGATTGCAAGTCTTGATAGGTCTTCTAAAAGTGAGGAAGCTAGATAGACAGGAGCAGCTTATCAGTGGAACAGCCTAGTTCTCACAAGGCTTCTCCCCATCTTGCATTGGTTTATCAATTTTCGTTGCACTGTAAGGCATGTTTAGTGCCCGGTTTTGTATAACAAAAGCCACACGTAAAAAAGAGAGTAATGAGTCGAATAAAAATAGTGTGTTTTCTGGTCTGTTGAGCATTGTGAGATGTGTCTTTTGCTATTTCAGTAAGGTAAAAGTGCCAAATATATAACAACTCTATTGAAACATTGTTGGATCTCCACTATCTGCATGAATAAATGGAACCACATTGATGACCTTATGCATGAACCTATGAGTTGGATGGATACTTGTTCAATGAAACAACAAACATTAAGATTGGGCTGGCTAACATCAATCAAGGCTTGAACTTGGAACTTGAAATCCTAGCGAGGTAAGTTAGTGTAATCACCAAATTTGCGATTTGATGTCTTCTGCAAGTATTGGGCAATCGCAACTTGGTATTGATAGGCCGGTAAGGGCTTGCACCATGCCCTTGTTACTCGTAAGAATATACGGGGAGGCATAAGGGTAGGTGTAATGATGTGGTTGATGTATATTTGTAAAGTAAATGAGTGTGATGATGAGTATGTGTATGGACACATGCACAATTATGTGCATGTTTACAAGAATGCGTAACAGTCTTATTTATAATGGTTATGTAACTGTTACATTGGATGTATTATATAAACCCCTTATGGGGATGTAATGAAAATACATTTTTTCCTCTTATTTTGGTGTTGTTTCTTTGTTTCACTCTCCTCTCTCTCTCTTTAACGTAACTCCCTTGGTAGGGGGGTGAAGCTTAGAATGGCATGCTTGAACAACACTTTCGACATGCTTGAACGACCGACCTCCCTTGAGAAGAGGTCACTCTCTCCCTCCCTCTCTCGCTCTATCACTAATGCCTAACTAATGCCTCGTTCTCTCCCTCTTCGCATGTTTATCTGTATTTGTGTTGGAGAGTGTGCTTTGTACGTGGACTCTTTGTGTGAGAGCCAAATTGTGATGGAGATCTCCACACTACCCCTTGAGTCGAAGTCTATCTATTTCTCTTTCTCATAACCCTAAACTTCTTGCTTGTTCTTCATTGTTCAATGTGTTCAGGGAGCACAAGGTTTCTGTCTTGCATGTGTGTTAATCCTTTTTAAAAATGAATTTTGATTTTGCTTCTTCATTAACTTTGACAAAAGCAAGCTACTATTATGATTCTAATTGTCATCGTCTCAGATCATCGTCTCATCCAACTATCTACACCCCCTTACTGGTTCTCTTCTTGCTCCGAAGATCAACATGCAAGATCATTTTACCTTGTTGCAACATGTTGCTACCACAAGTTGTATTTGGTCATCGTAGAAGGAGACTCTGTCTTTCAGACCCATGGTATATCCCACCCCTTTTATTCCTCTATTCTTTTGCTGTAATGAATGTCAATGGCCTGATCTTTAACTCTAAAGCAGAAAAGATGAACTCTTTCCTAATCGAACCTATGCCTTTTACAAAAACGAGGGCAGTATCGAGGTGTGGACATCGTAGCCTTCATCCTTGTGCTATTGTGTGCAATCAACTATTGCCTCTTCTATCAACCTTTGTCACTCTCACATGTGGTAATCAACAAGTACAAAATGGGATCAGACACCAACTCCTTCAACATCTATTGCATAGGGTGTGCAACGTATCTCCTATTGGTGGACATGATGATGCACCTATTATTAATCAACAGAGAAACATATGGACTCATTGTGAGCATCGGCATCATGCTAGGGTTCAGGGATGGTCGACAACCGAGAATACAACCAAGACACATGACCGAGAGTATAGCCAAGACGAGACATGTGGCCGAGAGTATGGCCAAGACGTGTGGCCAAGTGATGGCTGAGAAATGACGGCCGAGAAGATGGCCAGGACATGCGGCCAATAGCACGGTCGAGAATATGGCTGAGACGCGCGACCGAGAGTATGGCCAAACAACCACCCAAGAGAGACGACCAACGGACCAAACGACCAAAAAGACACTGGCCGAACAGACACGACAACTGACGACTCAGTCGACCGATTTGAGAGATGGCCGTTGGATAGTCGGTGACGACGACGATCGACAGATGGCCAATGAACAGGCACGACCGACGTCCGACGAACAGAAACAACCTAGAGAGACATAGACACAGACACAGAAACAGACCAAGACAGAGTAGAGAGAGAGCTCCACTGAGCTCTACCATGGCTAAAAAATGAGAAACAAATGAAGGTGAAGAAGAAATGGGAGAAAGGAAGGAGAAGAACGTAGGAAGAAGACAGAGACAGAGAAGAAAATAGAAATATGGTTGGAGCATTGGTCAAACCAAAAGGCATAACCAAAAACTCATAATGGCCATAGCGCGTACGAAATGTCGTTTTAGAAACATCGTCCTCACCTATACGAATTTGATGGTAGCCCGTATGAAGATCAAGTTTCATAAAATACCGAGCTCCCTAGAGACGATCAATTAGATTGTCAGCCTAGGGCAATAAATATGAATTCTTGATCGTCACTTTATTCAAGTGTTAGTAATTAATACACATACGCCATGTGCCCTCTTTCTTTTTTACCAAGAGAACAAGTGCACCCCATGGAGATTTACTATAACGTATATAACCAATTTATAAATAGTCCTTGAGTTGCTTAGATACCTCATCCTCTTCGGATCGAATTAAGCGATAAAGAGGTATACTTATTGGTGCAACGCCAGGTACAATATCTATATGATGGTCTATATTACATTTAGGAGGTAACCCATGTGGTAGTTCACTTGGAAAAACATCATGAAATTTAAGATTTTATCGAGTTGTTGTTCAAAAAATGTCAATTGACCCGAGACGTTATCAATATTATAAACGTGAATGTTTGGATCAAGTACACAATAAAATAAAGAAGAAAAAGAAAACTCAGATACTGATGGAGAGGAAATAATCGAAAGGAATTGTTTAATTATACATTGAATAAAATGAGTACAATCGTTTAATACAAAGGAAATGGAATGACAAACCCAATCAATAGACAAAGAAGAGTTTTTATTATAAACCAGGGATAACCCAGTATTACATCAGTGGTACAAAGATTCATTACATGGAAGTCTACTTCCTCTACATAAGTATCAATAGAAATTCCTAATGAATAAATCGCCCCGTTGATGTATTGTACTCTTCCATCAACCAAGTGCACCCTATAGGTGTGATCACTTACGGTGGGTTGAATTCCCCATATCTGAACCAAACGACCATTCACAAAATTGTGTGAGCTTCCTGAATCAAATAAAAATTGTACGGGAGATCCATTGACATACCCGTTTGCACGTATTTCGGGTCCCAATACATAGTGAGGGAAAGAACATTGACAATTACTTAAGTGATGTGTATAGACCTCAAGGACATTAGGAATCTGACCTTTATGGTCTGCAACTTTTGCTTTGTTGTCGTGCTCTTTTCGTTGGAGCTTTTGACATTGTTCTTTTGTATGACCCTTCTTTTTGCAAAATACGGAAAAAGGATGTTGTCGCTTACAATCGCAATCCATTAATTCATTGGGTGTCTTGTGTTTCCTAGCGAATTGCAACTGCTTAGTCTCGGGCGTTTCATTGGGTTTGTTATGGTCCTTCTTCGAAGTGCGTTGATAGCTAGCGAAGATATATTTCAACGGCCTCTTCGAAGGATTTTGGATCCTTATCGTGCACTATCTAGTGATAGTCTGAATTGGGGATGCCATTGACAAAACAAGTTATTAACCAATTGTCCCCGTCTAGACCCGATTTTTGGATTTGGGTTCTAGCATGGTGGACATAGTCTTCTAGCGAGGAAAACTTCCTGCTAGAGAGGTTCATTAAAGCTTGTGCTGCGGTTCGAGAGGGAGGTTGCAAAAATTGGCCCTTAAAAACCGTGACAAAATCTATCCAAGTATCGGGCAATTTCCCCAAAGTTCGGAGCCCATGCCACCAAGCGACGGCCTCACCCCCTAGTTCTCGGCCGACATATGCAATCTTCGTACTATCTGGCGTGGGATAGAACTCAAAATGAGACTCCCATCGGACCAACAACGTGCAGATTGCTTCTTCGGTTCTTTCCCATTTTTCTCTCGTAAATGGCTTTACGACAAATGATGGTTCACCCTTACGCTCATCGGGTCTATTAGTGTCACGTTGTAAACTACTGACACGTGCCTCGAGAGCACTTTGAGATTGCCTAATGAGTGGTTGAACTAAGGAAATTTTGTATTTGTATGAAATACGAGTCAATGAAGATTGCTCCAGGAGGATTTCCTTGAGCTCCTTCCACTTGAATGATTATTTCTGGCAAAGAAATAGGATGAGGTCAGTCAAATAGGCATAACATCAAGTTGTGATGTAAACATATCATGGGCCAACATTAATCGATATCATGATCTCACGTCAATACCCCTCTAGACGTATGAGGTGAGGTTCAAGATCAGGTTACTGTGGTAACACAAAGGTGTTTTAAAAACCATGGGGGTGACAAATGAATGTCTTTCCTTGATCTCTATATCGAAATTTTTCATGGCGGCTCCCCGAGGCTCAACCATGTATGTTCGCATCATGAATAGTTTATACACGAAAAAAATGTTAACAATAAACTATGTGTCTGTGCTCACGTATGTGGTTTCGACTCTTTAAGTCCTATTACGAGGACCCCGAATTGCACTTAGACCTACGGTCTAAACATGTATTATAGTCATATGTATCAACAATGTTGTATGGTCTTGGTCATATTTGAACTCAAGACCTCGAGAACAAATGCATTAAACACTTGAGCTAACCAAATAGGTTACTCATGTTCAATGCTTAATGTTTTATGCGTATAAGAGATATGCGAGGAATTTACTCATTTTTGTTTTTTTAAAAGAAACATATATGCCAAGAGTCCTTATTTCCCCCTCATTTACCACAAACTATGTTGGTACGTTACCAAACCTCAAGTCTCATAATTATGATGGCATACGCCAAAGTGCAACCTAATGGTCAAGCCAAATGAGCCCTCTTCTCGTAGTAGGTCCACGTGGCCCATCACATGGTTACGTCATTACGAATGCCTTTCGTATGAATGATCTCATGGTGGCATCATATCCATGTAATGAGGGATGGATGTTGGATATGTGTGTCCTAGGAGTGACGTCACATGAAGTGGGTCAAGCCCTACGTTCTCACCATCATTGTGGCTATGATCATTTCATTACGTAACGAAATCAAAGTGCCCAATGGGTATGTCAACAAAAAAGATTATTGAGAAAAGGATGATGACTATGCCATTCTCACAAACATGTGAGGACGGATACCAAGATCCTTTCCCCGAAAAGGACAACATTTGATATAGAAATTACATTATATAACTAACATACACATATGTTAGTTATTACACATATACGATCAAATACGTATACACATGAACACATATGCGTATATTAAGAAAAATCACAACATCAAATATCCAAAATATGATGAAATCGAGACACGTAATCGAGGCATATAGCCTCTACGCACACGAAACATCCAATAATAAGGGTTAATCGTAATACACAATTGAGGTATTGACCTCTTACGCATACACCAAAACTCAAGGTATTGACCTCATACGCATACGTAACATATGCATGTGAACGTAATACGCAATTGAGGTATTAACCTCGTACACATACGACACTAATCACATATTAAATATATGTCAAATGAGGTATTAACCTCATACACAAAAAAAATACATGACCATATACATGATTAGACGGGAGAAGAAAAAATACAAAAAAAAAACAAGAAAGAGTTACCAAAGTTCCTTTGTTGACACTATCTGGATCAAGGTTGACCGCACGTCGATCGATCAACATCCATCAAGAAGACAAAAACAAACAAAGGAAACATTAGAAACATAAGCTCTGATACCAATTGTTAGAGTTATGATCTAAAGTAAGCATATGATAAGGATAAAAGATAGATAGATAGAAAGGAGAGAGAGAAAGAAGGGTGTCGATCCACCCAACCACCCTCGAGCGAAGGGATCGAGACAGACTTGAGCCTCGATCGGTGTCCCATACCACCGTTGTGGCATCGAGTCGTACCTGGTGCTGGCGTGCTCGCTACAAGAGTTGACCCACCACAAAATAGAGTCTTGATGTAGTCAAGATATCATCAAATGAGGGTAGCTAGGCCTCATATTTATAGCGATACCCAAGGCCCCCAGGCAAGTTCACACTTGGCCTAATGGGTTATCTCAATCCCGAGGATTAAAAGTAATCCTCCCCTTCTTTACACTCTCGTTTAACCCTCACACTTATCCACGTGTATAGAATACTATGGTAAATTCTCACCACGGGATATTATATGGTCATGCCCGTAACAAGAAAGGATGAAGTGAGAGGAAGAAAAAGACAAAGAAGTAAAAGAAAAGCTTGGGGGCTGGATAAAAATTACAATAATGCGAGGGCATGCAACCGAATTTCAAGAACCAGAGGGCAGCGGAGGAGAAGTTCACAAACTCAAGGGCATTCCACAAAAGTTCAGAAATGTAAGGGCAGAGTGGAAATTTTCAATAATTTGAGGGCATACCATCGAATTCTAGAAGCTCGAGTGTAGAAGAGAAAATTTCGAAAACTCAAGGGCCGAAAATAAAAAAACATGAGGGTAAAAACTAGAATTTCAAAAAATAAGTGGTACAAATCATGAAATTTCGAAAACACACTCACATGATGAAAGAAAGAACACGCAAATGCACAACATGATTTCACGACCCATGCCACATTGAACTAACCGATTCGTGTATGATCCAATTGCAACTTGTGGTGACCGAACGAGAAGGTTCGAGTCAAGCAAAGCTCCGATCGAAGTTATTGATTGTAGAACAGTGATCCGGTTGAGCGATTTCCGACCGTTGAGACGACCAATGGAGTTCTGGTCAAGAAGAGTTGCCATGGCGAGTGGGTTCACAGTGCAATGCACTGTCCCACAGGTGTGCCATGTGTTACCTATAAGAATATACGGGGAGGCATAAGGGTAGGTGTAATGATGTGGTTGATGTGTATGTGTAAAGTAAATGAGTCTGTGAGGATGAGTATGTATATGGACACATGCACAATTATGTGCATGTGTACAAGAATGCGTAACGATCTTATTTATAACGGTCATGTAACCGTTACATTGGATATATTATATAAACCCCTTATGGGCATGTAATGAAGATACATCTTTTCTTCTCATTTTGGTGTTGTTTCTTTGTTTCACTCTGTTGAGACACAAGCTCAACATTGGGTGCGTAAACGGGTGTGTAACCTGGTGCGTAGACTGGGTGCATAAAACCGTACGCACAACATGGCCGTAGCGGTGTGTAAACTGAGAGGCCGTTAGAACGTTATTCCTCATAAGGAATAGTTTTGGGAGTTAGTGTAGAAGGCTCATTTATGAGCAGTCCAGTACTGTCAATATTTGTGTCAGCCCAATAGTCAGGGCTTGTGTAAAAGGTGCTCACTGAGCACGAAGTACAAAAACACAGAGAACATACAAAGAATTATTTTTGAATATAGTTTTGTTTCTGCTCTCTCTCTGTCTCTCCCTCTCCTCCTCTGTGATTTCTGCGTTTTACCGAACTGTCATACTTCCAAATTGTGTACTCTGTGTCTTACGCATACGCTTCTGCACACGTATTCTTTTACATGGCATCAAAGCGCAAGGGTTGAGACTCCTCTGCAGCCGACAGGAAAGCTTGCGATAAAGACAGAGTTAAGTTATTGTTTTCGGAAAGGATAAGGCATCAATATGGACAGGGGAATGGGAAGCTCGCTACCGACTGAGAAGCTCGATAGGAGCAACTACGCATCTTGGTCGTACAAGATGCACTAGTACCTACTTGGTCATGGTTATTGGAGTTATATCAAAGGAGCTAATGATATAGCGCCCGAATTGACACACAAAGATTTTTCGGCTTGGGAACAAGCGGTAAACATAGTTCTTTACTGCTTTGCGTCCTGTGTGAGTGACCAGCCTTCGTAATGAAGCACAAGGCCAATTCGACGACCGTCAACACCTCGAAATCGAGCGAGGTGTGGTATGTTGATTCTGGAGAGTCAAATCATATGACGAGTCATGAGGAATGGTGCTCGTACTTGGAGAAACTGGAAAAACAAGGAGTGGTTGAGACGAGAGACGACACTCCGCATACCATCAAACATGTCGGCGAAGTTCCCCTCATCCACGTCGGGCAGAAAGGGAAACTCGTGAACGTGCTACACGTCCAGACAATAACCAAGAACCTGGTGTCAGTCGTACAAATCGTCGACCACGGGATGCAAGTTCGATTCACACACCTCGGGTGCTACATCAAAGAGGAAGGCCAAATCATCGCGCAAGGGTGCTGTGAAGGGAAGATGTTCATCCTCGACACCAACGAAACTGGAACCGCGCTGTTCACGAAAGGGCAGAAGGTCGAATCGGATATCGACCTATGGCACAAGCGGCTCAGCCACGCTAATTTCCCACAGCTTTGTGAAATGCAAACAAAGAACGCCGAAATTTCTTGGTTGGGATGGCCAAGTCTCCGAAGCTTGCCAACTAGGGAAGCATCACCAACTTCCATTCCCAAACGAGCGTAATCGGAGTCAAATTCTGCTCGACTTAATCCATTCGAATGTGTGGGGACCGGCACAGAACGTGAGTCTCGGTGGAAGCCGTTATTTCGTAACCTTCATCGATGTCTTCACTCGACAAACCTGGGCGTGCTTGATCGCGAAAAAGAGAGAAGTCTTCGCATGGTTCCTGAAGGTGAAGAGACTTGCGGAAAGGAAAACTGGGCATAAGATGAACTACCTACGGTCAGATGGTAGGAAGTAGTACTTCTCCGACTAGTTCACGAGTTATCTACAGAAGGAGGAAATTCGACGGAAATTCTCGTGTAGATATATGCCAGAGCAGAACGACGTAGCCGAGCAGAAGAATCGGACAATTGAAGAAGCCGCCAGGGCAATGCTTGAAGAGAAGCATATGCCGAAGTTTTACAGGGCTGAAGCTGTAAGGACAGTTGTTTACTTGCAAAATCGGACCTCTACTAATTGAGGAGTGTCGCCACACTAGTTGTATTTTGGAAAGAAGCCGAACTTGGCACACTTCAGGATTTTCACCAGCATTGCATATGTGCATGTGCCGATGGAGAAGAGGAGGAAGCTGGACACCAAAGCCAAGAAATGTATCTTGGTCGACTATTTAGACGAGCAGAAGGGGTATAAGTTCTATAACCCCTAAACAAAGGAAGTTCACGTAAACCGAGATGTCGTGTTCGACGAGTCCGCTTCGTGGTACTTGCCTTCACCTCCAATACCTCATTACTCCATTCCAAATTCTGAAGAAAAGGTCAACGAGGCCAATCTACCTCTAAGTGATGAGGAAATCGGAGCTCTGACAGAGAGTCAAATCTTATTTTGACTAAGTGGGCCGAATGAGGGGTTGGGCCGAGATGGCCAACCAAATGAAAAGCCGGTGAGTAGTGGAGACTCGGCCATGTTGTCCCCGCGTAAAGAACCGAGGAGACGGTTTACACGTAAAGAAAAAGGGAAGAAGAAAATGTCGGAATACGATTTTGGGAGTGCCGAGTCAGATCGGAGTGGATTTGACTTCGGGCCAATCGAGAAGGAACCTCTGCGGAAGAGGTCGAAATCGGCCGAAAAGCTCGTGAAATCGGGTAATCATGAATTATGCTGATTTACCCGCTTGAAGAAACCTGTAAAAAGATACGGGTACAATGGATACATGGCGCACCATTACGCGTAGATGACACGAGTGGTAGAAGTGCGTGAGTCAGAGAGCTACGTTGAAGCGGCGAAAGACGCGAATTGGCGTGCCGTGATGGAGAAAGAGATGTGCGCTTTAACGGATAATGAGACTTGGAACCTGGTTGACGCACCTAAAGGTGTAAAGTTGATCGGATGCAGATGGGTTTTTAAGGTGAAATACAACACCGACGGCTCGGTCGATTGATATAAGGCTCGTTTGGTTGCGAAAGGCTATGCACAAAAGCACGACCTAGATTACCACGAGACGTTTGCGCCGGTCGCGAAGATGACAACGTTGCGCGTTCTACTAGACGTAACAACCTTTGAAGGGGTGGCACTTACATGAGATGGATGTAAAAAATGCGTTCCTGCAAGGCGATCTTGAGGAACAGGTGTACATGGTACAACCCCCAGATTTCTATTTGAACAGAACACTTCGGCAGTCTGCCGATTGAAGAAGGCGTTATACGGACTTAAACAAGCCCCACGAGCTTGGAATGCGAAGATTACAGAACAATTGTGTAGAATGGAATTTTCGACGTCCACATCAGACTCTTTGGTTTGTCTTTTACTTTATGTTGATGATTTAGTCATTGCCGGTGTCGACCTAGAAGAAATTGTCCGCGTAAAGTCTCAGCTTGCGGCCTCGTTTGAAATGAAGGATCTTGGCGACCTTCATTACTTCCTCGGGATTGAAGTGATCCGTACCCCTGAAGGCATATTGACTAGCCAACGTCACTATGTGTTGAATATGCTCTTTAAGTTCGGGATGGCAGATTGTAAGCGCATCTCGACACTTCTGGATAGAAACGTAAAGCTTCACCGAGATTCGGGAAAGGCATGCGACCATACACATTTCAGATAGATTGTCGGAAGCCTAATCTACTTGACGATCACTCGGCCACATCTCAGTTACCCGGTCGGCTTGATCAGTCAATTTATGTCGCAACTCATGGCCGAACACTTTTAGTGCGTGCAAAGGATATTGCGATATGTCTGCGGCACTAAGGACATGGCGTTGCTATATCGGGCAGGCGTAGCGGAACAATTACTTGGCTACATGGATGACGATTGGGCCGGAAATGCCAACGAATATAGATCCACATCCGGATATGCATTCTCAATGGGAAGTGCGGCGATTACGTGGAGCAGTAAGAAACAGCCGATAGTGGCACTGTCGAGCATGGAGGCCGAATATCGAGGGGCAATTGTCGCTACGTGTGAAGTCATTTGGCTGAAACGACTACTACGGGATCTACATGTGGAGGTGTCCGATCCGATGATGATCTATTGCGACAACCTCAGCAGTATCCACCTTGCGAAAAACCTTGTATTCCATGCCCGGACCAAGCACATTGAGGTGCACTACCATTTTGTCCGCTAGCGTGTTCTTTCTGGTGAAGTCAAACTAGCGTATGTTCCCACGGGTCGGCATATTGCTGACATCTTCACCAAGCCCCTTGGTCTCAACAAGTTGCGGAGTTTCTCGAGTGAGTTGGGTTTGCGTCACTTCGACACGCCTAACTTGAGCGGGAGACAGGAACAGGAGCGTGACCACGATGCTGAATCGGATGAAGAATTCGATTTTGGGTCGGCTGAAGAAGCTGAAAGAGGAAACAAGTGTCATAATCACAAGAAAGAGCAAAAGATAGCCGGACAAGGGGGGATACAACCAAGAAGGGCGTGAAAGCCAAGACCAAGACGTGGTTTGACGTTGTCAACGACTTGAAGACCGAAGACGAATTGGAGATAGCCAATTCGGATGTGAGCGGAAATGAGTTGGTAGTGACCGATTCAATCGAAATGTTCGATTTGGACATGCCGAATCAACTAAGGGACGAGCGGAGGAAAGGGTAGCTGAAGAGGTGCCAATACCATGACAACATGGCAGCTGAGAAGGGCCACATGAGTAGACAAACTGACCGAAAGGGACGACGCGTGCAAAATCGAACAAGTTGAGGAGCGCGAGCGAGGCGTAAAGCCAAGAGAAGCCGTCGCGAAGATTCGGAAGAGCGGATGGAACCTCAAGTTGAGTTTGAGGGGGAGTATTGAGATACAAGCTCAACATTGGGTGTGTAACCCAATGCGTAGACTGGGTGCATAAAACCGTACGCACAACATGGCCGTAGCGGTGCGTAAACCGAGAGGCCGTTAATGAAGAGAAATAGCGCGGAATACTGCTTGGCCACAACCAAGTCTTGAGTCACTTCAATGAGAATGAAACACAGAAATGGAAAATGGAGAGTACACAAGGAAATACACAAGATGTTTACGTGGAAAACCGTAAGTAGGAAAGACCACAGGAGCCCACGGACTCCAACTATCACTATAGGAGAAAGGTACAATCAGAGCCTCGGAGGCAACGACCTCGAGCTCTGTATCTTCGCCAACTGACGGTTACAACAGAGTACCGCTTTGTATCTCACACTCTCTATCTCTCTATCGTTCTCTATACAACAATTACAACAATCTGACAACAACATACAACCACATAAAGTGATTGCCCTAAGTCATATTTATACTTATATGAACTTAGGGCTATTTACAAATATAGCCTCAATAAGCTTACTCAAAACATATTTACAAATATGTCTTCTCTTCCGGTTCTCACCAAGTTCCCTTCATTCATCACCGGATCCCATCCGGAGGGACCGATTTCCCAACGATGTCCCCCTTCACTTCGGCATGGGATGTCTCACTAACTCGATCCGCTTTCGGCACGCGTCCAGCTTGTCGGTTGTCAACACCTTGGTCAGCATGTCCGACCCATTCTCCTCCATGTGGATCTTCGTCAGCACGAACTCTTGATCTTCTACTCTCTCCTGGATCCAGTGGTACCTTCGCTGGATATGTTTCGTCCGGGAATGGTAGGCCGCGTTCTTTGCAAGGTGGATGACACTTTGACTATTGCAGTAGAGCCAGTATTTCTCCTGTTGGATTTGTAGCTCTCTGATGAAGTCCTTCATCCAGATTATCTCCTTGCCAGCTTCTACAACTACCATGTACTCCGCCTCCGTGGTTGACAACGCAGGACTGCCATGAAACATCTCCCCCTGCATAATTCATGACATATCCAGATGTAGACTGGTTGGTATCCGCATCAGCCGACATATCCGAATCCGTGAATCCATCAAGTTGGGGATTACAGGAGCCGAACCGGAGGCACGTACTCGAGGTGCCTTTCAGATACCAGAGTATCCACTTGACCGCGTTCCAATGCTCTCTTCCGGGATTGCTCATGAACCGGCTCACCACTCTGACTGCATATCTGATATCTGGCCAGGTACATACCATCGCGTGCATCAAGCTTCCGATGATAAAGGCATATGGAATCTTCATCATATCCATCTTCTTTGCCTTTGTCCTCGGACTTTGTTTTCCGGATAGCTTGCAGTTTGCTGGAAGTGTCCATTCGACCAGTTTCGCCTCTGACATGTTGAACCGTTGAAGCACCTTTGTCACGTACTTCTCCTATGACAACCACAACAACTTTTTCAACCGGTCCTGGATGATGTGCATTCCCAATATCTTTCTTGTCGGACCCAAGTCCTTCATTCAGAAGGTCCGATTCAGAGCCTTCTTCAGCATCCGAATCTTGCCTTGGTCTCGTCCGACGATCAACATATCATCCACATATAGGAGTATCAGGAAATCTGCTCCATCAAATATCTTCACAAACATGCAGTGATCGGCCTGTGTCTTGTGGTACCCTTGGTCGGTCATGAAGGAGTTGAACTTTCGGTACCATTGCCGGGGAGCTTGCTTCAATCCGTATAAGCTCTTCTTTAGCCGGCACACCAGGTGCTCCTTCCCTTTCTTCTCAAATCCTTCTGATTGGTGCATGTAGATCTCTTCTTCAAGGTCTCCAAGTAGGAATGCCGTCTTGACGTCAAGTTGCTCTACCTCGAGGTCCACGCTTGTCGCTATGCTCAATACCGTCCGGATGGATGTCATCTTTACTACCAAGGCAAAGATCTCGTCAAAATCCACTCCTTTCTTCTGCTGGAAGCCCTTCACCACGAGTCGGGCCGAACTCTAACCGACTCAAATAGTCAGCTACCCCATGTTGCACTCCTAGCCGGTGGTATATCTCAAATTCAAAATCCTGTAGCAACAATGTCCATCGTGCTAGTTTCACGGTTAAGGATGCTTTCGAGACCAAGTATAGCAGCGCCGAATGACTCACATGGAACACAAATTTTCGTCCTAGGATGTAATGGCGGTACTTTGTTACACTATAGATCATCCCCATGGCTTCTCTCTCCGTTGTAGAGTAGTTTCGTTCAGCATTCGAGAGTTTCCGGCTCACATAGTACACCGGCCGGTACCACCTAGGTTCGATGAGCTGCATGAGAACGTTACTGATTGCTACATCGGGTGCGTCCATGCAAAACATGAAAATCCTTTGTCCAATCCGGAGGTTGCACAACTGGAGCCTTTGACAACATGACCTTCAACGCGTGGTATGCATTATCTTCTTGCTCTGTCCATTAGAATGGAATTCAGTGTATGGCCGCATGTAATGGGGTGGAAAAGTCGACCAGATACCGGAACATCCGGCTGTGCCACCGGATCTGCTCTAAAACCCGACATAATGCTTTGGTGTTGTCGGGGCCAAAGCTTCCAAGATGGCCTTTACTCTATCCGGGTCGACCGCAATTCCTTCCCTACTCACGATGTGACCGAGTAGCGTCCTGCTCGTTACTCCAAAAACACACTTTGCCGGGTTCAGGATCAGTTGGGAACCTCAACACTTTTCCAGACACATTCAGAGATGGTCCAGGTGTTCTTCCTTCCACGAAATCATCCAGAAACACTTGCATAAAGGCCGGAATGTATTCCCCGAATATTTCCATAATGATCCGTTGGAACGTTGATGGTGCCGTCTTGAGTCCGAACATCATCACCACCGCGACAAACACTCCCCATTCGGTAACGAATGTCATTTTGTCCTGATCTGCGGGGTGCATCCGGATCTAATTGTATTTGCCAAATCCATCGAGAAAATTGTACACCTCATGACCGGCTACTACGTCTAAGACCCCATCCGTAGAAGGTAATGGAAACCCATCTGTCACCGTAGCCGCATTTAACTTCCGGTAGTCGACACAGAGCCATATCTTTCCGTTTTTCTTTGGTACAACCATGATCGGGCTTAGCCATGTCGCTTGTTTCACCGGTCGGATAAAACCGACTCTGAGCAGTTTATCGATTTCTTCTTTCACTTTCGCTGCATAGTTCGGATTCATCCGATATCATCACTGGGCTACCGGCTTTGCATCCTTGTTGAGATGGATCTGATGCTGGTACAATTCGCATGTCTTCATATGACCACGCAAATACATCCCGAAACTCTTTAAGTAATTCCACCATGTTGCCAATTTTTCTACCAGTGGAATTTCTTTTGTGATGTTTACTGGTTTCTGTGCTTCACCGATCCCAAGGTTTACCTCCTCTAATTGGGATGCCTTCACTCGTTGTGAGACCGCCATTTCCTGTTCCAAGGATTCCTGTGCCTGCCGTACTTCTCGGATTGCCTCCCGATCCGGCTCGTCCTCGACTTCTTCTAGGTACACTATATACGGGGCAACCACCCCGGCAACGTCTACTTCGAATAGTGGCACTATCTTTGGAAGCACATCGAGGTACCGGTCGACCTCCTCCTCTACTAGTCCCTCCAACATATTAATGCTTTCGGAATACATGGGCGTCAACGCCTTACGTGTGTGTGTACGCGGTTGTGTTGGCACTCGTACTTTTGTCTTGCCCCTCCGGAAGGTAATGATATTTTTCTGGAAGTTTTGCTTGATGTGTGCCGTTCGCAACCATGGTCGTCCTAACAGCAAGGGATATGCCCCTTGTGTGTTTAGTTGCAGGACCACTCTGGATATCCGGAATGCATCTCCTCCGATTGTAATTTCCAATTCCCAGATTAGTCTGGTTGGTCAGACTGAAGTTGTTTCCGCCATCCGTAACCAGAAAGGGCATGGTTCCCATTCTCGGATACCCAATGTTGACTAATCACGTTCAAGCCAGATCCGTCGTCCACCACTATTCCGGGTATTTCTCTGCCTTTGACGATTGCCGTAATGGTTGGGCTACTAGTGTCGACCACTACCGGTCCTTCCTCCGGATTGGAGAAAAATGTCGGTGTTGGCTCGGTGTTTTGTGGTGCTACCACCGATTTCAATCCTTCCTTAAATCGGGGAACTAATTGCAATAATCGTCCTAGTGGTAGAATAATTTTACATTCTTGTAACATTTGCCATGTCGGTTCTCGTTTATGGTCTCTACTGGTTCCAGGGGTTTAATCTGCTCACACAAGTCGGCCACGTTCCATTCATTGGCCTTCTGTACCCATTCAATGGCTTGTTTCCAGATGGCCTCTTGAGTCTCCCACTTTGGAGTTTTGGCCTTCGATCTAGTTGTGACTTGCTGCACGTCGGTAACTTCTACAACAACCATATTGACGACTAACTGCTTTTCATTTGTCTTAGTCGAACACTGGCTGCTATAGTGTCCTTCCGTATGGCAGTAGTAGAAGTAAATCGTCCGGTCACTACTTGATTCTCCTTTCTCCATCGTTCCCTGATTACTTCCGGAATTCATCCGGTTGGTTTCGTCCAGCCTCCGTTGCTCCAGTTGTGGAACTGGGACGACCGTTTCAGTATTCGTCTCCCTTCAGTATTGCCTGACCGGTTCCCAACATTCTTCTCAACGATTCTTTCCCTTCCGGTTGTGGCGACAGTGGTTCCGGTTCCTTTGACGTTCCGGGTACCATCTATCTTGATCAGGGTACTCCCCTCGTTCTGGGTATCGTTTGTCGTCTCTTCTACGGTCATAAACCGGGGAATAGTCGCGATCGCAACACTCTTGATTGTAGTCTCCTCCTCGCCGGTAGTTGCGTTTTGTAATTGTAATCCTCTCTTCTTTTGTTGTAATTCTCCGGAACCGTCCTTCTTCTGGTTGTTGTTCGCTTCGGGGTTCCATGTGTCGGACCCATGCTGCTTGCCGGTTGAGTAGATTGTACTCACACTGGTCCATCGTATGGGATCAGGAGTGCCACAACCTGCATTGTGTCTGCATCAAGCATTCTAACGTCGAGTGACCGGGCTTGAGGCATGTTGTACATTGGATTGCCTATCGGAACCGTAAGTCCTCTTCCTTGGGTAGCGCTCGTTGTAAATCTCCCATTGCCACGTGATTGCTTTGTTGAGCCCTATCCATTTCTAGCACCCGGTCGATGACTTCGTCCATGGTGCTTGTCTAGAAGTCGAATACTGTTAGCATCGTTTGTAGCGGTTCCCGGGGTGCGGCCAAAAAGACCACTTTTGCCTCGTCTTCCGGAGGTGACCTTGTCAGTTCGCTATGCATGGTCTGAAAGGGGATCACAAATTGCGAGACTGTCTCATTGAATTCGTAGTAGACTATATAGAACTGGCCGACTAGCTCTCTTTGCTCTACCTTTCGGTGAAACAATCGCAGGAACTTATCCTGCAAAACTTCGAATATGGCGAAGATCCTGAGAAGGTGCTTCTTGTGCCACTTTGCCGCGGGTCCCTCCAATGTCATCCCGAATTCTCCCATCTTTGATTGTTCGACCTCTGCTTCTGTCAGCCGGTGTGAGACATATATAGAACTGGCCGACTAGCTCTCATTGAATTCGTAGTAGACTATATAGAACTGGCCGACTAGCTCTCTTTGCTCTACCTTTCGGTGAAACAATCGCAGGAACTTATCCTGCAAAACTTCGAATATGGCGAAGATCCTGAGAAGGTGCTTCTTGTGCCACTTTGCCGCGGGTCCCTCCAATGTCATCCCGAATTCTCCCATCTTTGATTGTTCGACCTCTGCTTCTGTCAGCCGGTGTGAGACATGGTTCACTTCCCATGTCTGTAGAAACACATATATGTGCACTTCCGCATCCGGTTGGTCCCGCTACTTCGGGTATGGGTATGGCATGGTGTCGTCGGCGAAGGGCAGTACCGCCTCTTCATATTTTGCCTCCATGTTCAGTGGTGGCGTTGGTACGCTATCGTTCGTGTTCTTGGATTGTTGATCCGCTAGTGGTGTGGATATGCTCTCGGCCTTTTTCTCTGACCGCTGGTCTTGGTTTGTTTAGTGGTCCGATGGTGTGGGTAATGTTGTGTCTGCTTCCGGTGGCGGTGTGTCCTCCAAACCGCCGTCCATCGGATTGTTCGGGTTGTCGTGACTACTTCGATAATTTGACTGCACGTTATGCTCATTATCCGATTCCGACTCAAAGTTGGATAACGCTTCCAATTCTCTAGTTCCTGTGGCGAGATTGTGCAATATCGATTCTGCCTGCCGCTCAGGCCCTTCATCGGTATATTGTTGGTTCTGCAACCGGAGTGACTCCTCCGTAACCCGCCGAATCGTTCTAGGAAAAGACCAGTCCTGCCAGATCTCCTCGGCCGCCTATTGGTAGGCCTCCCACCTCTGCAGTCTCTCGGCTAGTCATCTTGCTCGTTCGGCGACTGGGTCGTTTGTCAGTCTACTCATCCATACCCCGATGTTTACTACGCTCCGCAGGAATCGTGCTCGCCAAAACTATGTTACTCCTGGAATGGACTAGTTGCTAACACAGGGTCTCCTTCCGGATCACTTCAACAAAGGGATGGTTACGGAGTAAGGATCTCAGTCTAATTTGACCGTAACCGGCAGTTCCGAATCGACTCCGAATAGACAATCACATATGGTTGATTACTCGCATAAGATAAAGACAATAAGCACAACACGCAATTGACAGATACATAATAGTAAGAAAACTCTCTTATATTAATTCCGCTCCCATGTACATCGTTCTTCGGATCCTTCTATAGGTATCTGGTTCTATTTACAAAACGGTGCCAAACCGGCAACTGGCTACGAACCGGTCCGAATCCGGATTGGTACATCCTTTTCGAATCTGCCTGTACCTCTTATCCTTAAATACTAATTTTTAATAATTACGAAACCGGCTCTCCCCCTGACTACTTTTCATACTCTAGCCACCGGCCAACAACGTGCTGAGTGCCTGGCCGATGTTGAATCTCATTCTAATTCTTGTAGTAACAACAACCATCGAGCCAACTTACCTGTGAGGGACATTTTCGGGACCAGATACAGGAGAGCCACATGATCCACGTGGAAGACGAACTTCCGGGCTAGTAGGTAGTGACGAAATTGATTGATAATCTATATCATACCCAAGGCTTCTCGCTAGGTCGTGGAATAATTACGTTCGGCGATCGAAAGTTTCCGACTCGAGTAATAAACTAGCCGATACCAATTTGGTTCAGTCAGTTGCATAAGCACGCTTTCGATCGCGATATCCGACGCATCCACGAACACATGGAACGATAGCGCCCAATCCGGGGGTTTTACAACCAGTACCTTTGTTAGCATAACCTCCAAGGGCATTGTTGAGAGACAAGGTCAACATTGGGTGCGTAAAACCGTACACAAAATATGGCCATAGCGGTATGTCAACCGAGAGGCCGTTGGAATGTTATTCCTCGTAAGGAATCATTTTGGGAGTAAATGTAGGATGCTCATTTATGAACGGTCAAGTACAGTAAGTACTTGTGTCATCCCAATTGTCAGGGCTTGTATAAAAGGTGCTCACTGAGCACGAAGTATATATAGAGAATTATTGTTTGAATATAGTTTCGTTTTCTGCTCTCTGTCTCTCCCTCTCCTTCTTTGTAATTTTTGTGCCTTACCGAACTTTCGTGCTTCCACACCGTGTACTTTGTGTCTTTTGCATATGCTTTTGCACACGTATTGGTTTACATGGTATCAGAGCACGAGGGTTCAGACTCCTCTGCAGCCGACAGAAAAGATTGCGATAAAGACAAAGTTAAATTATTGTTTTCCGGAAAGGATAAGACAACAATATGGACAGAGGAATGGGAAGCTCGTTACCGATTGAGAAGCTCGACAAGAGCAACTACACATCTTGGTCGTACAAGATGCACCAGCACCTGCTTGGTCATGGTTAGTGGAGTTATGTCGAAGGAGCTAATGATACCACATCAGAATCGACACACAACGATTTTTTGACTTGGGAACAAGGGGCAAGCAGAGTTCTTTACTGCTTTGCATCTTGTGTGAGCGACCAGCTCTTGAGCTACATTTAGGATGCTAAGATGCCAAAGGACACGTGGGCGAATCTCGGCTAGGAAGGAGGTCAGCAATGTCTGACATAAAGATCTACCCGTGGCTGATTACACGGCCGGAATCAAGAAGATCAACGACTCTCTTGCCTCCGTCAATGTGAAGGTCGAGGAGGACGAATTGGTGCAAGTTTTCCCTAGAGGGTTAGTGTCAAAGTTCGGAGCATTTCGAACGGCAGTCTGCACAAGGGAGAATACGCCTTCGTTCTTCGAGCTTCAGTCGATATTGCTTGTGGAGGAAAATCACACAGGTGCATCAACGAGTACGCACACCAACAATTTGATGTTGTACATGGACGAAGATAGACCCCGTGGTCGTGGTGGACGAGGCGGATCAGCGTGTAGTAGAGACGGAAGAAAAGAGCAGAACGTGCGGCATAATCGAAATGCTAGAAGCAATTCTGAACCCTCCGGAAGCAAGGGGAGTCATAGCGGCGCCGGAAGCTGGCAAAAGAAGGCCACGACGGAATGCTCATACTGTGGCAAGAAAGGCCATAGGGATAGCGAGTGCTAGAAGAAGAGAGTTAATTTGGACAAAGCCAAATCAAGCGGAAGAGATGCAGGAAGGCGTCAGAAATCGCATTACGCGGAAGGCTTTGAACAAGCCGGAAATGGATCGGGCCCAACCTTTGTAATGAAGCACAAGGCCAATTCGATGGCCGTGAACACCTCGAAATCGAGCGAGGTGTGGTATGTTGATTCCGGATCATCAAATCATATGACGACTCATGAGGAATGGTTCTCGTACTTGGAGGAACCGGAAAAGCAAGGACTAGTTGAAATGGGAGACGACACTCCGCATACCATGGAACATGTCGGAGAAGTTTCTCTCATCTACGTCGGGCAGAAAGGGAAACTTATGAACGTGTTGCACATCCCGACAATAACCAAGAACCTAGTGTGGGTCGGTCAGATCGTCAACCAGGGGATGCAAGTTCGATTCACGCACCTCGGGTGCTTCATCGAAGAGGAAGGCCAAGTTATCGCGCAAGGGTGCCCTGAAGGGAGGATCTTCATCGTCGACACCAATAAAGCCGGAAACTCGGTGTTTGCGAAAGGACAGAAGGTTGAGTCGGACATCGACCCGTGGCACAAGCGGTTCGACCATGTAAACTTCCCACGGTTTCATGAAATGGAGACAAGAATATTGTTTTCAGATTGCCGAAATTTTGGGGCCGTATTGGCCAAGTCTACGAAGCCTGCCAACTAGGGAAGCAAACACCGACTTCCGTTCCCAAACGTGCGTAATCGGAGTCGAAATCCGGTTGACTTAATCCATTCGAATGTATGGGGACCAACACAGAACGTGAGTCTCAGTGGAAGTTGTTACTTCGTAACCTTCATCGATGACTTCACTCAGCACACCTGGGCGTGCTTGATCGCGAAAAAGCGCGAAGTCTTCGCGTGGTTCCTAAAGGTGAAGAGCTTTGGGGAAAGGGAAATTGGGCATAAGATCAAGTGCCTACGGTCCGATGGCGGGAAGGAGTACTTCTTTGACTAGTTCACGAGTTATCTACAAAAGGAGGGAATTCAACGCGAATTCTTGTGTAGATATACGCTAGAGTAGAACGCCATAGCCAAGCGGAAGAATCGCATAATCGAAGAAGTCTCCAGAGCAATGCTTGAAGAGAAGCATATGCCGAAATTTTACTGGGCTGAAGCCATAAGGATGGTTGTTTATATGCAGAATCGGACTTCTGCTAATGGAAGAATGTCGCCACACGAGTTCTATTTCGGAAAGAAGCCGAACTTGGCACACTTGAGGATTTTCGGCAGCATTGCGTTTTTGCATGTGCCGAAGGAGAAGAGGAGGAAGTTGGACGCCAAAGTTGAGAAGAGTATCTTGGTCAGCTATTCAAACGAGAAAAAGGGGTATAAGTGCTATAACCCCCCAAAAAAACAAGTTCGCGTAAGCCGAGATGTCGTATTCGACAAGTCCGCTTTGTGTACTTGCCTTCACCTCCAATACCTCATGACTCCATTCCGAATTCTGAAGAAGAGATCAGCGAGGTCGAGCTGCCTCCGCATGATCAAGAAATCAGAGCGCTGACAGAGAGTCCAATCTCATTTCGGCTAAGCGGGCCGAATAAGGGGTTGGGCCGAGATGGCCAACCAAATGAAGAACCGGTCGTGTTCCCCGCATAAAGAACCGAGGAGACGGTTTATGAGTAAAGAAAAAGGGAAGAAGAAAGTGTCGGAATATGATTTCGGTAGTGCCGAGTCAGATCGGAGCGAATCCAACTTCGGACCAATCGAGAAGGAACCTCCACGGAAGAGGTCGAAATTGACCGAAAAGGTCGTGAAATCAGGTAATCACGAATTACGCCGATCTACCCGCTTGAAGAACCCCTAAAAAATATACGGGTACAATGAATACATGGCGCACCATTACGAGTACATGACACGAGTGACGGAAGTGCGTGATTTGGAGAGCTACGCAGAAGCATCAGAAGACACAAACTGGTGTGCCGCGATGGAGGAAGAGATGCACGCATTATTGGACAACGAGACTTGGGACCTGGTTGAAGCACCTAAAGGTGTTAAGACGATCGAATGCAGATGGGTTTTTAAGGTGAAATACAAAACCGACGGCTTGGTCAACCGATATAAGGCCCGGTTGGTTGCGAAAGGCTAGCCGCAGAGGCATGCTGTAGATTACGACGAGACCTTCGCCCCAGTCGCGAAGGTTACTGCCGTGCGCATTCAGCTAGCCATATCTGCGGCGAAGAGGTGGCACTTACATAAGACTGATGTAAAAAATGTGTTCATGGAAGGTGATCTTGAGGAACCGGTGTAAATGGTACAACCCCCCGGATTTCTATCCAAACAAAACACTTCGGTAGTCTGCCGATTCAAGAAGGCGTTATACGGACTTAAACAAGCCCGGCGAGCTTGGAATGCGATGATTATGCAATGGTTGCGTAGAATGGGGTTTACGACGTCCAAATCGAAGGCCTCGTTGTTCGTTTGGCAAGGTCGACATGGACCGGTTTGTCTTTTACTTTATGTTGATGATTTCTTCATTGTCAGTGCCGACCTAGAAGAAATTGGCCGCATCAAGTCTTAGCTCGCGGCATCTTTCAAAATGGAGGATCTTGGAGACCTTTATTACTTCCTTGGGATCGAAGTGATCCGTACCCCCGAAGGAATATTGATCAGTCAACGTCATTACGTGTGGAAGATGCTCTTCGAGTTCAGGATGACAGATTATAAGCCCATTTGGACCCCTCTGGACAGAAACATAAAGCTTCATTGAGATTCGGGTAAGGTGTGCGACCCGACACGGTTTTGAGAGATTGTCAGAAGCCTAATTTACTTGACGATTACTCGGTAGGATCATAGCTACCCAGTCGGAATGATCAGTCAATTTATGTCGCAACCCACGAACGAACATCTTCAGTGCACATAAAGGATATTACGATATGTCAACGGCACGAAAGACATGGCGTTGTTGTGTCGTATAGGCGTAGCCGAACAATTAGTTGGCTACACAGATGCCGATTGGGTTGGAAATGCCCACAATCGTAGATCCACATCCGGATACGCATTCTCATTGGGAAGTGTGGCGATCGCGTAGAGCAGTAAGAAGCAACCGATAGTAGCGTTGTCGAGCATAGAGGCCGAATATCGAGGGGCGACTGTCGCTTCGTGCGAAGTCATTTGGCTGAAACAACTATTATGGGATATGCATGTGGAGGTGTCCAATCCAACAATGATCTATTGCGATAACCTGAGCAACATCCACCTTGCGAAGAACCCTATCTTCCACGCCCGGTCCAAGCACATTGAGGTGCACTACCATTTTGTCCGCGAGCGTGTCCTTTCTGGTGAAGTGGAACTCGCTTATGTTCTAACGGGTCGGCATATCTCCAACATCTTCACCATGCCCCTTGGTCTTGACAAGGTTCGGCATTTTTCGATTGAGTTGGGGTTGCATCACCTCGACACGCCGAACTTGAGGGGGAGATAGGAATAGGAACAAGAGCGTGAAAGGAGCAGTAGTGACTGCGATGCCGAATCAGATGAAGAATTCGATTTCAGGTCCGCTGAAGAAGACGAAGAAGAAAACAGGGGCCAGAATCGCAAGGGAGAGCCAAAGATAGCCAAGCAAAGGGGAAATACAGCAAAAAATGGTGTAAAGGCCAAGACCAAGATGTGGTCTAATGCTGTTAAGGTTTTGAAAACAGAAGACAAATTGGACATAGCCAATTCGGGCGGAAGTGGAATTGAATTGGAAGTGACTGATTCAATTGAAATGTTCGATTCGGACATTACAAATCGACTAAGGGCCAAGCGGAAGAAAGGGCAGCGAAAGACGTGCCAACACCGCGACAACAAGGGAGCTAAGAAGGGCCGCATGAGAAGAAGAGCCTACCGGAAGGGTCGAAGCGCGCGGAATCTAACGGGTCGAGGAGCGCGAGCGAGGCGTGAAGCCAAGAGAGGCACGAGCGAAGATCCAAAAAAGCATATGGAACCTCAACTTGAGCTTGAGAGGGAGTGTTGAGAGACAAGCTCCACATTGGGTGCGTAATGTAGTGTGTAGACTAGGTACGTAAAACCGTACACAAAATATTTCTATAGCGGTATGTAAACCGAGAGGCCGTTGGAATGTTATTCCTCGTAAGGAATAATTTTGGGAGTAAATGTAGGATGCTCATTTATGAGCGGTGAAGTACTGTAAGTAGTTGTGGCAGCCCAATTGTTAAGGCATGTATTAAAGGTGGTCATGGAGCACGAAGTATGTACAGAGAACATACAAAGAATTATTTTTTGAATATAGTTTCGTTTTTTGCTCTCTCTGTCTCTCCCTCTCCTTCTCTGTGATTTCTGTGCTTTACCAAACTGTCGTACTTCCAAACCGTGTACTCTATGTCTTTCGCATACGCTTCGGCACACATTTTCTTTTACAAGCATGTATGTCTTGTCTCCCCTATGTAGAGGTGTCGCAAAGTTGGGCAAGTAGTGTAGCATCCGACTATGCCAACAAATCTGTCCAAGGAAGCGGCTTAGGGACTTGTTGTTCTATGGGGTCGCTGTCTCAAGGAGGGCACCACTTGTCACACGAAACGCATCACCCCAAGCTTAACCAATGGTGTCGTAGATCCTCACTACACGCGACGTACACCACGAAATCATCAATGAAAGCATGCATTAAGGCGGGTATGTATTCGTGGAAAATTTCTGTGATGATGAGTTGAAATGTTGTCGGCGCCGTTTTGAGACCGAAGATCATCACTATGGTGTCGTGAAGATTTTCGGCAATAGTGTGAAAATCCCATAAAACATACGAAATCGAGTGTGAATCACATAACACAATAATTGTGAAGATAACATTTTAAATAAATTTAATATCTAAGTACAAAATGATGGAGGTTTCGAATGCACTTTATTACACGAGAAACGGACAACTAAATGTCAAGATATGAGGGTATAAAGTTTGTGAAAGGAAAAGAGAAAATTGTGAGATATCCCACATAGGCACGACAAATACGACTCTCATCATATATAAGGTAGAGCAAAAGATATTATCTTTGTGTCTATGTGTGGAGCATAGAGAGTTCAAGGTAACTTGAACTAAGAGTGGAGGTGGGCTAGCTACTCGTAAAGGGTTTTGGCCAACCAAAACCGGACCGGCGATGGAGCCGATAATCCGGCGACGGCACCGGTATTCGGCGGCAACCAGCGACGGCATCCGACGAACCGACGCCCGGTGACTAGATAAATAAATATATAAATATATATATATACAAGGAGGGCAACTAAGGATTCGAACCTTGCACCTCCGAGTTAGGAGTCAATTGGCTTACCATTAAGCCATGACATTTAGTTGAATTTATATTTCTATCATTGTACTTTTACATGTAAATTCTCATACATGAGAGCTAAAATGAGTGACATGGTTATCATGCACCACATGTAATACATAAGCGCCAAATGGCAAACATGTATTTTATGCATGTCTCGTACCCTCACATGCATCATATGCATGAGAGCATCTATAAAAGAAGGAAGGGGGAGGAGAAAAAACACGTTTTTTGGGGGTTATGAAATTAAGAAGAAGAAATTCATTATCAAATTGATCGTATAACTTGTTACTTAAATCTAAAGTTAAAAGTTCAATCAATCTCTCTCAATTGTGTAATCTCAACTTCTCTCTTTCCCTATCTATCTTAAGTACTTTCTCGCTAAAGCTTGCGCCAAAGCTTGTACCGACTTTGAATCCTTCCAGTCCAGAACCCCGGCGGTTCCACCTCACGATCCGCGCGTAGTGACGGATCTTCACGACATAATTAAGTGGTGAACCCGACGTGAAAGAGGCGGTAGGAAGGATCAAGTCGAGATTAATACTTGGAGATGGCGTCCTCAAGCAACCAAGCGGGAGAGCTCGAAAGGATGATGCTAATCGTCGGGCAAATGATGAGATCTCGGGACAACGACGCGAGCGTGGAGAAGGTTGTCGATCGTGTCGTAGAGCTCGAGGGCCAATTCGATGGAAGGAACGTTACAAAGTTCCTTGATGCATATAGAAGGGAGATGAATCAGAGGGACGTGTCCGAGGCACGTCAAATCGCAAGCTTCAAGAGAGTTGTCGCCAACAACATCCAAAGATGCGTCATCGAGCTTTAAGAAGGTAAGACAACATGGTCCGAGTTCGAGAAAACGATACTAGCGGAGTTCGTGACTGAAGACTCAACGAGGATGACTCGACATGCCCTGATGAGGTGGATAGAGAAGAAGAATAAGAAGATGAGCGTCTCGAGGGTATACGACGAATTCGACCAGATGTTTAGTCGTCTCCCCAATACGGACCAAGTGTTGCTTGAAGAGGACAAGACTTTGTACTTCTTGAAGGCCGTGGACATAAAGGATAGACGGGAGTTGGGGACTCTTCTCGAAGATGATACCCAAGCAAATGGGCTCGTAGCGGACTGGATCGCGGTGAAGCGGGCATGCAATAGGCTCGACAAGCGTCGCCAATGGGTTGATGACACCGACTTGACGGGACCGACTACCACGGAGAAAGCAAGACCGCCGAAAGTAGCTGAGCCGCCAAGACAAAGTAACGTGGAAGAAAAGAAGATTGATGACGACATCATTGAAGAGCTAGCGAAGAAGTTTGAGAAGGTCACGCTAGGCAACATGAATCGTCGGGGCCCTAAAGGAAAAGAACCCTTTAGATGCGTGTGGTGCGATAGCATGGACCACATGAGAAGGGATTGTGCGAGCCTTCGAGAGGCGATTCGACAAAATATCGTATACATAGAGGACAACATGATCTGCTGAAGCGAGACGAGAAGACCCCTACGGGTGAATTTCGGAAGAGGAGGAATGAAGAAATCTATGGAGGATGCCGATGCGACTCATGTGGATGCGATGCACTATGCTGTGTCGGCCGGAATAAGAGTCGGGAAAGACAAGACTGAAGCTGCTAGAGCGGGAGCAAAGTTTTGGACTTCAGTTCTCGAATATGAGAAGAAGGGAAAAGTCACATCGAACGAGGTAGAGCTTGCGGACCGAAGCGTGCAAAGCATAACCGGGTGGTCGGATCCGGTGGATGACAACACCATACTCGCAGAGGTGATGTGCGACAACCACGAGGTGTTCGTCGAAGAAAAGAGAAAGCGAATAGAAGAGCAAGGCCCATCAAAAAGACATGAAACAAGGAACGCGAAAAAGAAGGACGATGCGGAGACGAGTCGACCTTTACAAACGGAGGAACGAGAATCAAGCCGAAAAGGGGAGCCGAGCATACGAGTTGAAGAAACGGTTCGGCCCGTGAAGGTTGGTGCCGAAGACCCCGCTCGGAGGACAAGGACTATACCTACCTATAAGCTAAGGTCGGACATAGAGCAGACGACGGACCTAAAGAAGATTCTCGAAGAACGAGTTCTTGATAGCCACGTAACTTTGTCCATGAGGGAATTGCTTGGCATTACAAAGAAGGAGTTCCATGACACGATCGTGGACCTTGTAAAGAGAAAGAGACAACAATCGGACGAGGAAGAAGAGAAGCCGCAAAAAGCAAAAACGAATGCCATAACGATGGCAAGAGACGAAATTGATGAAGATATGGTGGACAGCCACTACACTCGACCTCATTGGGCACGAGCGACAACGGAGACGCCGGTGAAGATCGGGGAGAAGAAAGAGACCGTCGTAGCCTTGATCAACCACGGCTCGGAGATCAACCTCATGTCAACCGACTTCTACAAAAAGGGAAGATGGCCAATCAATACAAACCACGGATGGAAGATTCGCGCGGCAACAAAGTCTACGAAGGACTTGTACGGAGCTTGTCCCAATATCAAAGTCACGATCGGGGATGTGGAGATGGAACAACACTTCTTCGTACAAGAATCGGCGTCGCATCCTGTCATCCTAGGGCAACCTTATATCACATCATCTCGGATGGAGACCAAAGTGTTCGATAATGGAGCAGCCTTCGCACGAATAAAGAGTCTTGACAACCAAAGATCGGTCCAATTCCTAACAGTGCAAGCCAATCATGAAAGGAATCGAGATAGTCTCGGAGGCGAATCCTCGGATTTTTAAAGCGGACTATTGAAGCATGGGGCACAAATAGTCCGAGCAATCACAAGACCCCACAAGAAAGAAGAGTGCGTGGATTGCAAGGAGAAGCAACATGTGTCACACCTAGTGGCGCATGTAAACTAGTACTACCTGACAAGAAGCACAAGCGCCGGATACAAGAATTCGAGAAGATGCTGAAAGAAGAGAACATAATAGAAGAAGGAGAGTTCGTGACTCATATTATGGAAGAAGCCTCATTTAACGACACCATCGGCGAAATCGAGGATGTCGTGGACTTGAGCTATCTTCACAACCAACGCGTGATTTCGGTTAACTTCGTCAACATGTACGCTATCATCGATGAATACCGTCGTGGCATCTCGATGAAGGAAGCTGACATCAACACGAAATATAAAACGGTGGATAAGAAGATCAAGCCAATTGCAGTTCCGCTACCGGAAGATAGTTGGCAAAAGATGAAGGAAGTCGCTAACGATCCAAGCTTAAGAGATCCGAAGAAGATAGGTCATGTCTTCACCAAAGACACGAAGGGGAAGCTACGAGTTGGAAAGGAGGATTTCCTTCTCCCTGAAGAGGAGCGAATGTTTCGCAATATGCTTGAGAGACATGGGAAGGCTTTCGCATTCTTCCCACGAGAAATCGGCTGCGCCGACCCAAAGGTTATAGAGCCGATGGTGATCTTCACGGTGCCTCATGTGCCTTGGAATTTGAAACCGATACCGGTTCCGAGAGCACACCTTCCGAAGCTGATCAAGCTCTTAAAGGAGAAGGTGAGTATGGGAATTCTAGAACCGTCGAATGCTCCTTATTCCAATAGGTGGTTCACGGTGCCGAAGAAGAATGGATCATTGCGATTCATCCAAGATCTTCAACCCGTCAACAAGGTGACAATTCGAAATGCCGGAATCGGTCCGAGCGTGGACGAATTTGCCGAAGCGTTTGCGGGCCGGTCCATCTACTCCACTGGCGATCTCTACTCCGGATATGACCAATTCCAATTGGCGATCGACAGTCGGGACATTACAACCATGAGGACTCCGATCGGGCTTGTGCGGATGTGTACCTTACCCCAAGGCGCAACGAACTCGGTGGCTCATATGGTGAATGCCATGAATAAAGTCTTGAAGGATTGCATTCCGGACATCACGATGCCATTCTTGGATGATATTCTGATAAAAGGATGTTCGGATGAGGAGAAAGATGAATCGAAAGATAAGGAAGGTTGTAGAAAGTTCGTTGCGGATCATATGAAAGATTGCGAGAAAGATTGCGAGAAGCTCTCCCTCACGACTGCCTACAATCCGGAAGCAAATGGGAAGATCGAGCGAGGGCATGGACCTATCGTTAAAGCCATCGTACGGGCATGCAACGGTCGAGTCGGGAATTGGCCACGACTATTACCCTATGCCTTGTGGGCTGATAGAACGACACATAGCTCGGTGATAGGGTATATGCCGACGGAGCTTATGTATGGACAAAAGCCGATTATGCCCATCGAAAGGACGATCGCCTCATGGGTAGTGATACAGTGGGAGAACGAGATGAGCTGAGAAGAGTTATTAGTGGCGCGGATAAGGCAACTTGAAAGAAGACCTGAAGATTTAGAAAAAGCGCGAAAGATGATGAAGGCAGCCCGAGTAAAGAACAAAGTTCGGTTCGACAACATGCATCGACTTCGTCTCAAGAAGATTGAAGAAGGGGATTGGGTTTTGGTTTACGACAACACCCTTGACGATCAACACAGTACAACAAGGAAGTTCGCAAGAAGATGGTTCGGGCCGTATGTGGTGACAAGTGCCAACGATAATGCCACATACCACCTTGCGGAACTAGACGGATCAAGGTTGGCTGTACCCATTGCGGGAAAAAGAGTAAAGATTTTCAAGAAAAGACAAGACAAGGATCTTGACCTCAATTACCTCGACGATGAACATAATAGGGCGGATGTAAATGAAGACATGGAGGAATCTGATTGATCATCGTAGCTGAAATCTCACTTTCTATTTTCTTGGCACGTACGGGAGGACGTGCGGTTTGGTGGGGGTGGATGTCGTGAAGATTTTCGGCAATAGTGTGAAAATCCCATAAAACGTACGAAATCGAGTATGAATCACATAACACAATAATTGTGAAGATAACATTTTAAATAAATTTAATATCTAAGTACAAAATGATGGAGGTTTCGAATGCACTTTATTACACGAGAAACGGACAACTAAATGTCAAGATATGAGGGTATAAAGTTTGTGAAAGGAAAAGAGAAAACTGTGAGATATCCCACATAGGCACGACAAATACGACTCTCATAATATATAAGGTAGAGCAAAAGATATTATCTTTGTGTCTATGTGTGGAGCATAGAGAGTTCAAGGTAACTTGAACTAAGAGTGGAGGTGGGCTAGCTACTCGTAAAGGGTTTTGGCCAACCAAAACCAACCAAAACAGTATCCGGCGGCAACCGGCGACGACACTGGTATCCAGCGGCAGCACCGGTATATATATTTACAAGGAGGGCAACTAAGGATTCGAAACTTGCACTTCCGAGTTAGGAGTCAATTGGCTTACCATTAAGCCATGACATTTAGTTAAATTTATATTTTTATCATTGTACTTTTACATGTAAATTCTCATACATGAGAGCTAAAATGAGTGACATGGTTATCATGCACCACATGTAATACATAAGCGCCAAATGGCAAACATGTATTTTATGCATGTCTTGTACCCTCACATGCATCATATGCATGAGAGCATCTATAAAAGAAGGAAGGGGGAGGAGAAAAAACACGTTTTTTGGGGGTTATGAAATTAAGAAGAAGAAATTCGTTATCAAATTGATCTAAAGGTAAAAGTTCAATCAATCTCTCTCAATCGTGTAATCTCAACTTCTCTCTTTCCTTATCTATCTTAAGTACTTTCTCGCTAAAGCTTGCGCCAAAGCTTGTACCGACTTTGAATCCTTCCAGTCCAGAACCCCGGCGGTTCCGCCTCACGATCCGCGCGTAGTGATGGATCTTCACGACAACAGTTACAAATACACCCCAATTTGTCACGAACGTTGACTTCTCCTGATCGTCGAGGTGCATATGGAACTGATTGTAGCTGCTCAAGCTGTCTAAAACATTGCACATCTCGTGTCCATCTACAATTTGGAGTACGTCATCCGTGAATGGTAAGAGAAATGCGTCTTTTATCGTCACCACGTTCAATTTTGTATAGTCAACGCAAACTCGGCTCGACGACAATCAGACTCAACCAAGTTGCCTGCTTGACTGGTCAGATGATCCCTACTTTTAAAAATTTGTCTATTTCTTCTTTGACACGAGCCGCGTAGTTCAGGTTCATGCTGACAGGAACTACACGCTTTCGATGAACAACGCTCGGCCACAACCGAGCTTAGAATTTTAAAAAAAAGAAACACAGAAAAACGGGGAATGAATGCACGACACAATGGAGAGAAGAGTACATAGGATGTTTACGTGGAAAACCCAAACATGGGAAAAACCATGACAATCCACTGACTGCTAACTATCACTAAGAATGATTACAACAGTGAGCTCACGGAGGCAACGACCTCGTGCTCACGATCTTCGCCACAAGCGGCGGTTACAACAGAGGCAACGACCTCTTCCTCTCTCTCTCTCTCTCTCTCTCTCTCTCTCTCTCTCTCTCTGTACACTGTTACGCGCTCTCTGATCTTGCGCCAACAAGAATGACAACAACTCTATAAAAGAGTTTTCCCTAAGTCATATTTATACTAATATGACTTTTTGGCTATTTACAAATATAGCCCCGACGGACTCTCAGGAAACATATTTATGAATATGTCCCTTCATCCGGTGAGCACTTCTCACCGGGCCTTCACCATCCGGCTCTTGCCGGGTACTCCTCATCTGGTTCTCACTGGGTCTTCCGTAGCCGGGTACTCTTCATCTGGTTCTCACCGGGTCTTCCGTAGCCGGGTACTCTTCATCCGGTTTCGGCCTCGGTTGAGTTTCTCATCAGCACTGTTCTTCTCACTTCCCATCCGGAGGGACCTGTTTCCTAACATAATGGTCGGACGGACCTAGTCTCCGCCATCCGTAGCCAGAATGGGCATGCTTCCCAATCTGTGAGGCCCAATCGATTGGAAGTGGCTTTGCTTATGAAGTTAACTTTAGAGCCACCATCGATGATGCACCCATACATCTCCTCCTCTTGTAGCATAACATTAATAGCCGAGTTATGGTGGTTGACCACTGTCGGCCCTGTTGTTGATTCGGCAAAATTTGCGGAAATGGTTACCTAGCCCGGCTTTCGCATTCGTGCTTCCATTGTTTGCCAAAATCTGGGGACTAAGTTTAACAACTTATTCATCATCATTGTGATCTGGCAATCAACGAGGGCTTGTCATATCGGGTCATTGATGTCATAGCTTCCTCCATTCATGACAATGATGCTTCGGTTGTTCTATCGTGCCACATTCATTCGACGTTTGCGTCATTGGCTTTTGAGACCCATGCTTTCACAACTTTGCAAATGTCTTCTTGGACCTCCCACTCGGAGGGCTTTGTTTGGTTGCGGGTGGTCACTTTTTGGCCCTCCACGGTCATCGTATTGACCATCGGTCCCTTCCCCTTGTCACGTCGCAGGCACTGATTTGCATAATGACCAAGTTGCTGGCAGATAAAACATTGCACACTAGATTCACCTCTTTCTCCTATTGGTGGAGCCACTGGCTTCGGCTATGCCTAAGGCTCATCGCGAGGTCATGCTTGGTATTGATAGTGCCACGTGTTATGGTGTTTCCTGCGATAATCGTGTTGGTTGTTATTTGGTAGTCGGCATCGGTCCTCCGAATTGTTGTCACGTGGTTGTTGGTTGCAAGGCTACCGATCGGTGTCGTACGCCCGCCTCTATTATTCGTGGGGTGTCGATTCTCATAGAGTTGCTCATTTTGATTATTGTACTAGTTATTTCAACCATAGTCCTCTTCGTCTCTATTGCCATCGTCCCAATTGTGATCGTCTTCCCTGCGAATACGGTAATTGTGACGATTGCGCTTCGTGTTCCAATAACACTTGTCCTAGACAAATTGCTCATTCGTCTGTCGACCGTTGCGTTGTGGTTCCATTCTCCGAACTAGTGTCGTGGGTTGATTCAAAAGATTGTACTCGGATTGGTCGACCGTGCGTGCCCTGGAGTGGCTAATAGGGTAGTGTATGCATATATTGCAGTCGACCGCCGAGTGTTTCGGGTTCTGAATTTCCTACCGGAATCGATACTCGTCATCCCATATTAACGCTTGTCATAAGGATGTCATGGACATGCCTTGTTCTGTATCCTCTATCTCCAATCGAAGAAGCCAGTTGATGACCGTGTCCGCCGTTTGGCCCGTGAAATTGAGCATGCCCAACGTTATTCTCATGGGTGTGTGCAAGGTGGTGAGAAAAATATCCTTAGCCTCGTCCTCAGAGTGTGGCCGTGTGAGTCAGCGATGGACTCCTGATTAAATTGCCGAATGGAATAGAACTGACCAATGATCTTGCGTTGTAGAACACTTCGGTGGAAAAGCCGAAGGAACGTCGTGCGAAGCTAGTCAAAAGTTGTGAAGGTGGTCAGGTCGAGCTGCAAGTGCCACCACGTTACTCGTCGGTCTAGAGTAAGCCCAAACTCCGCGATCTTGGACGCATTGGCCTGGGCTTCCGCTAGCCACTGCGGACGTGGTTCGTGTTCCATACGTTGACAAAAGACCTCGCGTGGGCCTCGACATCGAGTTCACCATTGTAACATGGGTAGGCGAATGCCATGGTGTCACACATATAGCGTCTGACGTTGTTGTGGGTGGGCTCTGTCGGAGGAGGTGTGAGGTTGTTCTCACAAGTGCTCCCATTGGTGCTCTCAATGACCGGGTGTAGTGGGGAGAGGAACTCCTGACCAGTCGTCGGGATTCTACCCGAGTTGGAGGTTTACCTCGTCGTTCTATCTCTTTGTTGCCTCTACGGCTAGACGACGTCCATTCCCCGATGTTCTTCAATGCTTGTTAAAAATCTACCAGGCGTGCCAAAAGTGTTACCGGTTTAGGGTAACACGGTGCCGAATCCTCGGCCCTTTGGGGATTGGCTCAAGGGTATTGTGGTTAGGGAAGGAGTGCCCAAGTGTATACAAGAATCGTAATAGCTATGTTGATCGTGGAGACTGTGGAGATTACACAGAGGGCTACAACCGACCACGAATGTACATAACACACAGAGTACGATGACTCAAGACAAATACTCTCAAGAAAGAATAGAGACACAGAAATAAGGCAAAACTGATATATATTTCAAAGTTCTTCATACAGTATTACGATTAAGTTTTTACAAGTTTTCCATGCCCTTTATACAGGGTTATGGGCGGTTACACTTTGCGCGTGACTTTGCACGTGAACCGTTATCCCTCATGAATGCTTTAGCTATTATGCCTTCTTTACTACGGTTTGGTCCTACCCGTCTTCTTCGCTCGCCGTAACCATTCCTTTGTCTTTTTCCCCATTTTTTCCTTTCCCACTTGGTCGTCTGAGGCGGGCAACACACGTCAACTTCCCAAAGTTTCAGGAGGTGCAGGTGAAACGGGTGGTGTTCAGCTTGCCAAAACTCAACGGCCATAAAGGCCAAATATGTGAAGCTTGTCAATTAGGGAAACAACACCGGCTTCCATTCCCCAATGAGCGAAATCGAGCCGAAATAAGCTCGATTTAATCCATTCGGATATATGGGGACCGACACAGAAAGTGACCATCGGTTGGAGCTATTATTTTGTAACCTTCATCGATGGCTACACTCGGAATACCTAGGCGTGCTTGGTTGAGAAGAAAAGAGAAGTCTTCTCTTTCTTCCTAAAGAACACTGAGATATTTGATATAGGTAATATGACGCAATCTGAAAACACCACGTAAAAAGAGGACTAAAAATAGGTTGATTCACAAGAAGGGCATGCGCATACGTAAAGGACATTTAAAAGTGCTCCATAAATATATTGATTTTTAACATGTTGAAAATTTGTGACGTGTCTAAAAAAACCTAAATAATTCGCAAGACAAACTTACAAAATAGTATACAAAATGACTAACACCTAAATCTATAATAGTTGGCATTTGACAGTTTAACCTCGAATACAATATTTATTGTTTATGAGTGAAAATTGTCACTTTCCAAGTCTATTCCATCATTTTCAGACCCATCGGATGAACTTGTAGCAAACCTCTAGCTTAGATTACAAGAGAAGAAAACTCAAGATTGTAAAAAGAATAGCTAAAAAAAAATACAAAAATTACTTCTCTGGCTCTTTTACATATTTAAGGTTTTCCCCTTCCACATTGGGGCAACCATCAAGCCGAAAGATGTAGAGCTAGGCTATTGAGTTCTCCTTCTCTTGGTCTGACAATTGTTGCTTAATGTTGTTGTCAATGTCTTCATGAGTATATCACAAGTACATAATAACATTCTTGAATAGAAGAAGTGATAGTGGGTGGAGGTATTGGCATAAAATGACACTTTCTAAAGGCTACTTAAAGTCAAACCTTATAGATTAGAATACATCATAAAAAAGCTTTATTTGCATAAAAAAAGTAGCAAGGCTTCACATTGCATACATCACATGTTGTTGACCTCCCCCAAATGGAGCTCGACATGGTCTTGATATGGCACTTGATGTGGGAGGTGGTGGTATTGATCAAAGGTCATTTCATTACAACTGTTTGGGAGCCCTACCCCATGACTTATGACCCTCCACCATCCAAAGATATGTGGAGGGTTCATGTGTATGAGAAGAGATAACACATTGAAAATATGATTAGATTATAACACATATATTCATAGTTTATTTATCTTGTGAATAATAAAACCCAAGTGTGATAAAAATGTCATCGAAACTATGCGTTGACATTAGTTTTTGGTGACATATTTCGCGTGGATATTACATACAAAAGCACACTTCCTAGCTTGAGCGATCATGATATTACCAATAGGAAACCCTAAGGAATAGACAACCACAAAGAGAAATAAAGTTATGTACACCTACAAACAAATATGCCACATCCCAATTTCACATCCAATCTAGCTACTGAAGAAGCAATGAGATGCATTTATAAACAGCCATGAGGTTGTGATAGGCTATTTTACAACATGGCACAACTACAAACACAAGGGGTTGCACGACAAGGTAATATAATCCGATATTTTGTTCTTTAAACTTTGGGTGAGACAGGGAACACAAATAACCTAGGAAAAGCTGCATCGCGGGCTGATACGAGAGAATGTGGTCGGACACAGATACTGATATCCATCCATACATGTAAAACAAGGCACATATGTATAACAGAAACGTGTGCATTGATAATACATAGGTGGAAGCCGGATCGGAGGCACACACTCCACGGCACATGCGAGTAGTAGCGGTAGGCACCCTAAGGTGAGAAACCTCGATAATTATCATCATCATTTAAATGAAGAGTAGAACACTCGTGTTCTCCTCCTTAAAAAAAAAAAAACATTCCCTCCTTTAATACATATCATCATCGAGAAGGAAAGAGGGACACGTGGGAACATTTGCTCCCATTCTTTTCTTTGGAGTCAAGAGTTGTGCCCATGCAACCATCCCACGTCAAAATTCATACTCTCTCTCTATGTCTCTCTCTCTCTCTCTATGTCTCTCTGTGTCCATGTGTTATCCATTAAATATACACACATTTAATTCGTTCTGCGCCTCTTATCATAGAATTATTTCCTTCTTCTCCTTTGATCTTCCTCTTACTATCCTCCTAATTTTCTCTCTTCCATCTTCAATCAATCCTTTGTTTTTGTTTTCTTTTTAACTGGTGTTCTTTTGACAGAGAGAGAGAGAGAGAGAGAGGGAGGAAGTGAGTAATAATATGGAGGTGTTTCAGAGTATGCTGGATCTGCTCGTCCCACCTGTTGCTTTCTGCTTCCTTGTGTTCTGCCTGCCCACCATTTACTTCTTCCGGATTGCCAAGCGCTTCCTTGCATTCTTCTTGAAAGAGAATGTGAGAGGAAAAGTGGTCCTCATCACAGGTGCTTCCTCCGGCATCGGCGAGGTAATAATGCCGTTCATATCTATTATGGCTTTCGCCCCCCGAATTTTGTTTGGTTCCTCCCATAATATCTTTGTTATCTATCTATTATGATAATTGCTTTTTTAGCGATTGAGTTTTTGGATATATTAATTGTATTTCTAGTATTTAGAATCTATGATCATTGTTTTCTGTGGGGGTTCCTTCTTGCATGAAATACACACATGGACTAAAATCTGTAGCAGATAGTAAGTATGTGGACTAATATCCGTTTGGTTCGATTTTGTGGACTATGTTAGCTTGTAGTTTGTTGGTGATTAATGAATTAAGATATATTTGGAGGCAACAATCCGTACTGGATAATTTGTAAGTAATCATAATTTGTCAGTAGTCATGTCTAGTGTTTAATTTTTTTCTCTTGTTAGTGTATGGATATACGACCATGCAAGAAATGGTAATATATTCGAGTTGCCTCCCATAATTATGTCGGATCTAAATCTTTTGTCTCTAGCATATCGTGTGAAAAACAAACCCTAATATCATGCTGAGAAATGTTAATATATTATATTCGAGCTATGATTCTCCCATAATCATGTCATAACTAAAAATTTTGTCTCTAGCATATTGTGTCGAAAACCCTAATATGTTGCTTATGTATATTTTGTATGTTAATATATAATATAACGCCTGTCCTTCCATCTTGCCTTTTTCACATTCTTGTCTTGATAATGAGTTGTTTTGTGTTGTGCTGTTAAAATGATAAAACACAAACAGCAAGTAGCTTATCAGTATGCACGCCGTGGTGCAATCCTAGTCCTTGTGGCTCGTAGAGAAGAGAAATTGAAGGCAGTCGCCGAGCGAGCTCGGAAACTAGGAGCTAAACACACTCATTACTTCATGGGAGATGTCGCAAAGGAAGCCGATTGCAAGCGTTTCATCGATGAAACAATCCATAGATATGGGCGTTGTAAGCACACAACAACGTTCTCATAGCAATTAAGTTAATCTAATCTTATTGTATTATTACCTCTTCTTTTGTTAAATCTCTTCTTCTTTTGTTCATTTCCTCCTAGTGGATCATCTGGTAAATAATGCTGGAATATCTCATAGCTTTCTCTTCGAAGAAGCGGTTGACATATCTTCTTCATGTAGTCCAATCATGGTAAGAAAAAGAAACTCTTGGTGAATTGATGAATGTCAAATCTTTATAGTAGCTGGGCACGCGGGGTACATATTTTTGAAATGATAGAATATAGGTGGAAATCTCTAGAATATTGGGCTTTTAAGGCGAATCATTTCATAGATGTTACTATTATGTGACAATCGTTTTGATGTTATGATTATATAAATTTTCTCTATATCAAATAAGAGAATTGATAGAAGAATGTGGTATAAATGATGAAATTTACAATCTTTACTTTTGTCCTTGGTAGGACATCACATTTTGGGGGAACATCTACACAACATTTTATGCCTTACCTCACCTCAGGCGTTCGAGAGGGAAGATAATTGCAAATTCGTCTGTCGTGGCATGGCTACCGGTTCCAAGAATGAGCATATATAACGTAAGTAGTAAGGATCAAATTGTATGATGGTTTTTCTTATCTTTTCTTATTTTCTCTATGGGTTTGGATCTTACATAAATAAATGGAATGTGAAGGCGGCAGAGGCAGGGATATTCAATTTCTATGAGACATTGAGAGTCGAGGTTGGGCCGGCTGTGGGTATCACAATTGTCACTCCGGGATACATTGAGAGCGAGATGACAAAGGGGAAGTTCATGACCCGGGAAGGGAGGCTCGTAGTTGATGATGAGCTTCGCGATGTAAGTAGCAAAATTTGAAGAAAGGAACTAAATTTTCTTGTTTAATTGGAATTTGTGATCTTTACGTAGTATAAATCATCATAATCTTTTTTGTTTGGATTATGCATGGACTTTTCTAAGTGATCAATGTTACTCGTTTTAGATCCAAGTTGGTCCTTGGCCTGTTGAGTATGCAGAGAATTGTGCCAAGGCCATCGTGAATGGTGCAGTGAAAGGGATGAGGTATGTCCAAGTCCCAAGTTGGTACAACACCTTCTTCGTGTATAGATTGTTTGCACCGGAGATCCTCGATTGGTTTTACCGATTGCTATATATTCAAAAGTCTCCCCAAGGGAAGCCTTACACAAAGACAATCTTGGATGTAACTGGCGCCAAGTCCATTCTTTACCCCCCCTCCATTCAAGGCGTGAAACCGCAATAGATAGAAGGAAGGTAAAAAGAGTACATAAAAGAGTTACTAGGACCAACCAACAAAGAAATTTAAAAGTTAAATAAAAAGTAGAGTTACTAGAACCAACAAAAGTTGAACTTTGTGTTTACATTCTTATGGCATATATATATATATATATATATGGTTCTTGAGTAGGAAGACTTATAATATTTCTTGAACATTACTTCGTAACGAAGAATGGTTATCAAATGTTGTAAATTTTGCTCACATGAGCATACGAAGAATGGTTATCGCATGTTGTAAATTTTGCTCACATGAGCATATGTTTGTTTTATATGCTACTGTGTAAATAAAAAAGTTTTAATTTTAGTATGACAATGCAAATTTGTGTGTAGCTTCTCGTTGCCTTACTTGGTTTATTATTGAAACCATCTAGAGTGTAAAATTTGCTCACATGACCATATAAATGTTTTATATGCTAGTGTGTAAATAAAGAAGTTTCATCAATGTATGATAATGCAAATTTGCGTGCCGAAGCTTCTCGTTGTTTTACTTGGTTTATTAATGCAACCATCTCGTGTAAGCTTTGCTCACATAAGCATATGTTTGTTTTGTATGCTATTGTGTAAATGAACAAGTTTCAATCTTTGTATGATAATGCAAATTTGCGTGTCGAAATTTCTAACCTTGGTTTATTATTACATGAGCATATGTTTGTTCTACAATCTTCGTATGATAATGCAAATTTGTGTGTCAATCTCGTTGCCTTTCGTGGTTTATTGTAGGAATCGTCTCTAGACAATATTGACAAGTTGTATTGTATGGTTACAAGCTCAAAGCTCCCATGTTCTCTACATCAAACATACCATAAACGATGGTGCTCTTTGCGTTTTCTCTTCTTAATGTGGACAAAAATGTTTTTTAAGTAGGGGATGGTGCTATACTTGAGCAAACGTTCTCTCGTTGTAAATATGTACCTGGAATGTTTGTATAATTTTGTGTGATTCATACAACCCATCACATTAATGGCAGCGATGGGATGGGATAGTATATTTGTATGGATAGGAGGAGGTGATTATAGTTTCAATGAGTTTCTTCATGTAACTACACACTATTGGATATTTGCTCATTCCAGTTTATTTTCCATGGAGATTTACCTTACAATAGACATTGAGAGAAACATGAGAGTGAGACACAAACAACATCTGATAAATGGGTGTCCAAACATTACTTTAGGGTAATAAAAGCAATAATTATAGCTACCAGCTAAAAGAGAAGTTGAATTTCCCTGTGCATTTGGTTTCCTTAATACAGTTAAGCAAATGATCTGAATTATGAGAAGACACACGGCTCTAGAGAGAGAGAGAGATGGAACCCTTATGTGCAGCAAACACAGACCCTGGTGGTGTGCATTTTGCTTGCACCTAGAGCAAGTTGCCCTTCATGCTGTCTCTAGTTTAGCGTTTCATCTGATGTTCTCAGATCCAGTTTTATATATCAATTTTGTTTTGGTCTACACAGTATTTTGTTTGATTCTTGCTTTTGTATGTATTTTCCTGGAACACAATCATGGGTAATCTGATAAATTCAGAAGAATTCAAGTGTCCAAAATTAAGAAGTTAGTTAACTGATGTAAAGCCATCATTAATTAAGAGGAGCTAATTCTCATTCAACAATTGTAAGGTTAAGGCTTCATTCACGTTATAAATCCTTTTGATGCTAACCACATGATATAATTTGCTCAACTGTTATATATATGGTTATCAGCAACATTCTTCACATTTGAAATCTACATTGCAATGCCTTATGCTACCCTCAAACAAGAAGTTTGAATGGGATAAGGACCACCGCGGTTGTTGTGAATGAACATTATAATGTGAGCCAATATCGGAATAATCATTCCTGGTAACTAGACACGCATTATCATCCAAGTCAATGAGCTCTCCCAAGCTCAACCTACAATTGCCTGAGCCATGTAGCTTTCCCAAGGTTTGCAAGAGCCCTTCTCTCCACACAATCCTCTTCACATGGTGGCCCGCTTGGTGGATCTGCCCAGACGAGCTCGCTTCGTCATCACCATGGTGCTTATAATTGGGACCATCGGTCCGCGTTACAAATACATAGTCCGAATCTGTTTGGGCCCAATCTGGAGAAAGAGGATTACCTTCACCAAGCTTAATCTTAGCGGAGAGGTCACTAAGTTTTGTCTCGGCACAGCTCACATGGACTGAATCATCTCCGTTGCGCTTTCTTAGGGCAGACATCGCATTGTCGGGATTATCTTTTGTAAGTTCCACGTTGGGCAAGCTTGTCACCTCGATGAAATGGTCACGGAGCTCGGAGGTATATATCGCCGCATGGTCATGATGAGAGGGTGAAGTAGTGGCAATCATGGGTTTGGTTTGATTAGGGGAGGAAGTTTGGAGGGAATGGTAATTATGTTGAATATTATTGTGAGGAGGAGATGAGGTTGTGAAGGTATTGAAGTGATGGTTGTGGGAAGAGGTGTTAGAAAGGTAGTGCTTGAATCTCTTGAGGAAGGGTGGGAGGAGAAGGTGGGAAGGAAAGCACCCATGCCATTGTTTCTTAACCTTCCCAAACTCTGGGCTAACACTGGGGTTGATGAGAGTCATGGTGGAGGAGGAGAAGAAAAGGAAAGGAGAGGAAAGGCCAAAACCCTTTACCTTACTTCACACACTCTCTATGGTCAGCATTTACGTATATCTCCCTTGTTAAGTAGCTTTCATTTCCCTCTCCCAAATTCCAATCTCTCTCTCTCACACACACACACACACTTTGTGACTCAATACCCCCTTGTTAATTAGCCCCCAAACACAAACAACAAGTCGTCGAGAGCGTTCAACTAGCTTAACTAGCTTTCATCATCAATGGTACCCATATCTTGCCATCTAGAAGAACCAAAGGATCCTAAGCACACATGTTAAGGCCCCAGAAACCAAGAAAGTGGGAAGAAAATAAATAACAAATGAGCTATATCTTATGGGCCACGTTTCTGACATGGTTTTGGACTCCGCGGAGGGAAATCGGCAATTTCGAAAAATTGGAGGGAACTTGAATGTTTAGAAGCAAAAAGCAAAACAAAGTTTGTACCCAAAAAAAGTACATGTACCCCTCATATTTACAATTGTCACTACATGAACATGTATGTAAAATGCAAAAGACAACGGACCCGAGGTAACATCGAATCAATTGCAAACATATTATATCATACTTGAAAATGAACAAGAAATGAAAAATTAGGAATGCAATAATGTGATAAGTAGAGATCGAGGAGGTGTTTTGCTCAGCAATAATGGGACCACTCTAATAGCATAAAGTGAATGTGAGGAGATCTTATAGCAAATCTTCTCAAATACCATGTTCTTCAATGGGGGCAGTGTGTGTACTCGAAGGGAGATCCAAGTTCAATGCTCCTTTTATAGTTCCTTAAAATATCCTTCCGATTAAAAATTTGCATGGAAGTTGAATTTTTTACCCTAGCATCCAAGCTAAGTCAATAGGCTAAGAGTTGCTCTATCCCACTTACCTAGAGAGTGGGTTTTCCCCTACAATTTAGTAGCCCTCGAAATGGAGGTGTTTGTAGGAAAGGAAATTCAAGCTAAACTTTTTGGAAATCTCTTCAAATATGAGAAATCAATCCAAACCTAAGTGTACTAAAAAGCTTAGTGGTATTGAAAAGGTATGAATGACCATGACAATAATCACAACTTGCTAAAAAAGAAAGAGACAAATTTTGTGAGAATCAAAAGCTTAATAGTATTGAAAAGGCAAGAGTGACAATGATGGTAATCATAGCTTTTTGAACAAGATTTACCAATGGTAACTTTACTCTATGTTGACTAGAGATAATTGGAACAACTAACTATGTGAATATTTGGTCGTGACTCATGATGTAGAGATGACACCCAAATTTAGAGGTATATCAACTAATGTTTCCATATTTTATATTGAAAGTGTATATCTTCCGTTTCTCTAATTCATTTAATCATAAACTTTCACACGATCCATTCTCTTTCTTTATTCATAGGTTTTGGTAGTTGCATAAACCACAAGAGTAATGATCATAATTGAAAAAAAAACATTGTAAGTAATTCATTGGGATTTCGTATTTAAGAGACATATTTATATATAATTCTTATGTATACTTGACCTTATAACAACACAAACAACTTCCATGGAAACTGTCTTTCACTTTGAACTAATATTATAGATTTCCTTAGGATTCATATAAGCAATGCAAGACTTGTCACTTAATGTCCATTTTTTCTACCATGTTGGATTGTACAACATGTTACATGCATGACCACATAATATCTCGTGGTAAGTTGTACCGTAATATTCTACACACGAGGATAACTTGTGAGGGTTAACCGAGAGTGTAAAGAAGGGAGGATTACTTTTAATACTAGGGATTGAGACAACGCATTAAGGCCAAGTGTGAACTTGCCTAAGGGCCTTAGGTCTGGCTATAAATATGAGGCCTAACTGCCCTCATTTGATATATTATCGACTACGTTGACACTTTGATCTTGTGGTGATGAACTCTTTTAGCGAGTGCGCAAACACCAGGTGCGACTTGATTCCACGACTGTGGTATGGGACACCAATCGAAGCTCGAGTTCGTTTCAATCGCATCGCTTGGGGGTGGCCGGGTGGATCAACACCCTTCTTTCTCTCTCTCCTTTCTTCTCTATCTATCTATTATTTCCTTATCGTATGCTTACATTAGGATTCAACTCTAACAAAACACAAGTTATTAAATCTCTTTTCCTTTACAAATTAAGCAAACGCTTTATATGTATATCACGAAATGTGGAAGTGGTAGAATCAATCATGTCTTGACCATGTAACTAGTCGCCAAAGTCTTTTGTTGAGAAATACATGTGGATATTATTTTTGTGGCATTTACTTACAAAACATTCAAATTATACTCAAAGTATAAATGTTATGAGATGCAAAAGTTAAGTAACTTCATTACCTTAATGTGCGCTTAGTTTCAAGGGTTTTAAAACCCTTGATCTCTAAGCACTCTAGCACACGTGCACTAATATATTCACTTTTAGGAGACATTATTCTATTCATTTGATGTGGATCTTAATGTTTGAACTTTGTTGTATTTTTTTGCTAACTAATGCGAAGTAGTGTTTTTTTGGTAAAAATAAAAAATAAAAAAGATCAATGGTTTGTTGAACTTTGCAAGGCAAGGCATAACTTACGAGGGAAGTAATATTTCTTTTGCATAGCTAGTTAGCAATAAATAAATACAAAACCAAACATGATTGCATGTTTTTAAATATCCCATCAATAAATAATTGTATAATTCTAATGTGAACATGATCCAAATAAAAGAATATTCTATCAATACTTTTTGTTGTTTACTATTGGCAAAACAAGAGAATGCGCAGTCATTTGCTCTTTGTTTAACTACCACAAGTTGATTGCTTTCAAATTGGAATGTTACATAATCACCTTTGACATATCACCATATATACCATTAAGATACTACATGCCATTCATTAAGCAAAAATGTTGCTTTTGTTATTTAGTAAAATAGATATCCTATATTAAGAAAGGACAATTGGTATTAGCAATTAGGAATCGACAATGGTTCGGTTTAGGCTTAACCGGTTTGGCATTATCCAAGCCAAACCGGTTAAGCCTAAACCGTCTCAAACCTGAACCGAACCAATCCCTATACCAATTTGGGAACTAGTTTGTGAACTGATTTGAGACAAAAAAGCTTTAGAGGAAGAAATCCAAAAAACACCACTACCACTTCCTCCTATTCTTCTTCTACTCCTCATAACTCCCACCCCCTCAGCCTTACCACTGATGAGTCCGAATTCAACTTCCCACCTCCATGACTCCCCCTCCGTAGACTAGTATGATTGGTCGGTGAACATCCATGAATCCACTCGAACCACGAGCCCCGAGGCTATGGCATACTCTCAGTCTCAATGATCCAATCCTTCTCCAAATTTGACATTGACCCCCCACACCCATCCTCCTCATCTTCCTTTGTAGATTGCTATCGTCCGACCCTTGAGCACCTCCAATATAGCGAGATCATGACGAGAGGGTCAATGTAACCCTTTCCGGACCTCAATATGTCCATTCTTGAACGCTATTGCCCATCCCTCAACCACATTCACGTTGAGTTTCCCATTTCCTAGGTCCTAGGTTCAACTTAGAGAGATTTCGAACTAAAAGTTCACCTATATGTACAGAACAAATGTATATAACAACAAGAAAGAGGTTCTTGTGATCGTCCACTATGTAGGCTCTCTCTCCCTCTCTCTCATCACTCAATAGTCATTGCCTATGGCTTCCTGTCAGCCTCTCTCTCACGTTCTAAGTTCTAAGTTCTAACCATCTAAATTTTAACTTTCTAAACTCTAATTATTAAATCACATAAACAACTTAAACAATTTGAGCCTGTTTGGCAAGGCTCAAGCGAACCTGAGCTAAGCTCAAATTGTTTAGGTAGGCTCTGCTACGTCGAGTCGAGTCGAGCTGCGAAGCCATTTTAATCCAGTTTAGCTAAACGGTTTAGGCTTGAGCTGAGCCGTTACTAATCCCTATTATCAATACAAGGTCACTTTGATGCTATTAGAAATATCTACATTATAAATTTACTAGTCGATAGAGACAGTCGTAAAGTTTGTACCTATATCAAAATTTGATATAATCCAGTTTAGCTAAACGGTTTAGGCTTGAGCTGAGCCATTACTAATCCCTATTATCAATACAAGGTCACTTTGATGCTATTAGAAATATCTACATTATAAATTTACTAGTCGATAGAGAAAGTCGTAAAGTTTTTACCTATATCAAAATTTGATATAAAGAAAAATATCATAAATGGTTAGAGACAATAACTAGAAGTGATATGTTATGCACATATAACATAGGTGAGGGTCGTCCACTAATATTTACAAAACATAATGTTAGAAAATGGACTAATGTGATTGGATAGAAGGAATGATAGGTGCATGCATGCACTATCATGATCTTAACAACCAATAAATGGGTAGTCTCTTAAAAAAACACATCTATTCGAGGGGTTTACAAAGAAGTATATAAATATTAGGCTTAACTACCCTTATAAAACACATTACGTCAAAAGGCCTGGGTTTTTGTCGCAATGATCGTGTTACCTATTCCAAGGTACTTATCCTAATATCCATCAACATGGGATGTTGGTGGTAGATGGGTTATGTCCTGATCATAGCTTATATATACACACACATAAATAAGTAAATAAATATATGTATCTATATTTATAGATGTGTGTGTGTGTGTGTGTGTAAAGGGTTTGTCGAGGAGGGAAAACATGTACTTAAGAATTTTAATTAAGAAAACATGTACTTAAGAATTCTAATTACAAAAACATTATGTATTTAAACTTCGACCTTGACTCAATCAACTTGGACAAATACTTTGTGTTTAGGCATTGACTAACATTTTTTAGCTTGAGATACATAATTTGGATGTTCAAACAATGTTCCTACATGGTAACTTACCCAAACGAATCTACATGCCATGACCTCTTGGATTTGAGTTAAATTTACAACGGAACTATGTATGTCGACTCCACCAATAGCTCTATGAACTTGAAGAATCTCCTTGATCATAATTTAACAAATATAACAACGACATGCTTTATGAAGGTGTTGTAGATTAATATGCCAACAAAATATTTACATTAGACATAACCATACATCTATTCAACTTTTGGTAGTAGCATTGTCGTTATGTGGGGAGCTCACGAGAGGATATGCATCCAACTCAAGATATATGAACGGTTGAATGGTAGGGCAAAAGTACGACAAGAAGGACATGACATAAGATGAGCCTTAAGACAACAAATGATATAACTTAATTAACAAGAGCTTATTCTCAGAACAAGGAAAGGTTAAGTGTTCAAATTCTACAGAGGCATTATGTGGACTTCAATTGGTCAAACAAAGGAAATGTGAATGGATGGACATGTTGATTCATATTTTTCTCACACCAAGAGCCCTAAGAAGTTAAGTATATGAGCATGCAAAAATGAAAAGATGAAGTGCATGGCAAAAAAGGAATGTTATTTTTTTTGGTATGAGGAGCTTGTCGAGGAATACGCTGAATAATCTCCGGCAACAACCGAAGGGTAAATCACTTTATACAGTCGAACACAGAAGAAATGGGAATGGAGGTAAGTGCACGAACAATCAAGAGAGAATACACAGGATATTAACGTGGAAAACCCTGAGAGGGAAAAACCACAGGAGTCCACAGACTCCAAACTATCACTATGTAAAGTAATACAATAGGGAGCACAGAGGCAACGACCTCTTGCTCACAATCTTCGCCTCACGGTGGTTACAACAGAGACACAATCTCTGTATGTCGCTCTCTCTCTCTCTCTTACGCACTATATAGGAGTTACACGAATAACTCTATCATCATCGTTGTTGAGAGACAAGCTCAACATCGGCCGGATCGGCTGAAGAAGCCGACGACCGGATCGGTTGGGACCGATCGATTAGGCCGAATGCGTAAACCAGGAGGCCGTTAGGAAAGATATTCCGTGAGGAATATATTTGGGAGTTAGTGTAGGAGCTCTTAAAGAGCATTGAAGTATGGTCAGTACTTCGATCAGTCCTTCGAGGACTTGTATAAAAGTGTTCATGGAACACACATATGCATAGTGTAGTGAATTGAGATCTTTTGTTGAATATAGTTCTTGTATTTTCTCTCTCTCACTCTCTTTGTCTCTCCCGCGTATACTGCGTAAGCTCAAGCTCTCCATTAAACCTGAGTTTTCTTCCTTCTGTTCGGTCTTCATACTTGCTTCCGCACGTTACTTTTTACATGGTATCAGAGCGCGAGGATTGAGAACCTCTCTGCAGCCGACACAGCTTGACGAAGAAGAACAAGAAGAACGATGGATAGAGGCATGGCGAGCTCGCTTCCAACAGAGAAGCTCGACAAAACCAACTACACGTCTTGGTCTTACAAGATGCACCAGTATCTGCTCGGGCACGGCTACTGGAGTTATGTCGAAGGAGCTAATGACGCGGCACCCAAATCGACACACAGAGACTTCTCGTCGTGGGAGCAATCGGCGAGCAGGGTATTATACTGCTTCACGTCGTGTGTGGGCGAACAACTATTGAGCTATGTTCGGGATGCAAAGACGCTGAAGGGTGCGTGGGAAAATCTGAAGAAGATCTTCGCCGCGAGCACCACAGCCAGGAAGCTTCAGCTCCGACAGGAGTTGAGCAACCTACGACAATGCGACTTGTCGGTGGCGGACTATACCTCGAAGATCAAGGATATTTGCGACTCCCTCACCTCCATAGAGGTGAACATCGAGGAGAGCGAGATGGTCCAGATCTATCTCGGAGGTTTGGCGTCGAAGTTCGGAGCGTTCTGGACGGCTGTGTGTACTCGGGAGAATACGCCGTCCTTTTTCGACTTACAGTCAATGCTCCTGGTAGAGGAGAACCACGCGGATGCATCTACAAGCACGCACACCGATAGCAGAATGTTGTACACGGAGGGAGATAGGCCCCGTGGACGTGGAGGACGAGGCGAGTCGGCGCGCAATGGAGGCGGCCGACGAGATCAAGGAAGAAGGCACCGAAGTGATGCCGACAGCAACTCCGGACCCTCCGGAAACAGGGGGAGTCGAAGCGATGAGAATCGGCAAGGGAAGGCCATCGCGGAGTGCTGGTACTGTGGCAAGAAAGGCCACAGGGAAAGTGAGTGCTGGAAGAAGCGCGCCGATTCGGAGAGAACCGGTTCCGAAAACGGCTCCGGACATACCGACAAGGGAAATCGGCAGCGATCACCCTACGCCGAAGACTCCGGGAGAGCCAGAGAAGCGTCTGCCTTCGTGACCAGACACGAAGCAAAGTCAATGAAACGGATCTCCCCGAGATCGGACGAGGTGTGGTACGTAGACTCCGGCGCGTCAAACCACATGCCGAGCCATAAGGAGTGGTTCTCGTACCTTGAAAATCCGATACAACCTGGAGTAGTCGCAATTGGAGACGACACTCCGCATCTGATCGCGAATGTCGGAGAAGTTGCCCTTAGCCATGTCGGGCAGAAAGGGAAACTCATCAACACGTTGCACGTTCCGACAATCACGAAGAACTTGGTCTCGGTCGGACAGATCGTTGACCAAGGGATGGAGGTTCGGTTTACACACCTCGGGTGCTTCATTGAGGAAGAAGGCCGTGTGATTGCGCAAGGGCGCAGAGACAGGAGGATGTTCATCCTCGACTCCACTGACGGTGGCACCGCAATGTTCGCGAAGGGAAGAAAATCCGAGTCGGACATCGACTTGTGGCACAAGCGGATAGGCCACGTCAACTACCAGCGGTTTCAAGATCTGCAATCGAAACAGGTAGTGTTCGGATTGCCCAAATTTAGTGGCCGAAAGGCACAAATTTGTGAAGCCTACCAGCTCGGGAAGCAACACTGACTTCCTTTCCCCAACGAGCAAAACCGGAGCCGGAATAAGCTCGACCTTATACACTCCGATGTATGGGGGCCGGCACAAAACGTTAGTCTTAGCGGGAGCCGATATTTCGTCTCCTTCATTGACGACCACACGCGGCACACGTGGATCTACCTCATTGAGAGGAAGAGTGAAGTCTTCGACTGTTTCCGGGACCTCAAAGGGTTCATGGAAACGGAAACGGGACGGAAGATCAAGTGCCTGCGGTCGGATGGCTGGAAAGAGTACTTTTCTGGTCAATTCAACGGTTATCTACAACAAATGGGAATTCGGCGCGAATTCAGTTGTAGATACACGCCAGAGCAGAACGGCGTGGCCGAGAGGAAGAATCGGTCAGTTGTGGAAGCGGCACGGGCAATGTTGGAGGAGAAGAGCTTGCCCAAGTTCTACTGGGCCGAGGCGGTAAGGACCGCGGTATACATCCAGAACCGGATCGGAGACAAAGTGTCGGCGCACGAGCTGTATTTCGGAACGAAGCCGAACTTGCGACACTTGAGGGTGTTCGGTAGCATTGCGTATGTGCATGTACCGAAGGAGAAAAGGAGGAAGCTGGACGCAAAGGCCGAGAAGTGCATCTTGGTCGGTTACTCGGACGAGCAGAAGGGTTATAAGTGATATAACCCTCGCACCAAACAAGCGCGTGTTAGCCGCAACGTTGTGTTTGACGAGTTTGCGTCCTGGTACCAGCCCCCGACTCCGAACCCCGACTCCAATCCGAGCTCTGACGATGAGGTCAGCGAGGCCGAGATCCTCTAGATGAGCCTGAAATTGAGACCCGCGAAGAGAGTCCGATTTCACTCTGTTTAAGTAGACCGATTGGACGATTGAGTCAGTACGACCAGTCCGATGAAGAGCCAGCGAGTAGTGAAGACTCGGCCGTGCATTCCCCGCGCAGGAAGCCGAGGAGCCGGCTTACGCGCAAAGAGAAAGGGAAGAAGAAGGTGTCGGATTCTGGCACGGATAGGAACGAGTCAGACCGACCCGAGTCCGACTCCGAGGGAACCGGTGACGGGTCTTTAAAGGTGAAGAACGCGCCGACCGAGAAGGCCTCGACATCGGCTGGTACATGGCACATCATTATGCGTACATGACCCGTGTAGCGGAAGTGCGTGAGCCGGAGAGCTACGTAGAAGCGGCTAAAGACACGAATTGGCGTGCCGCGATGGAGGAAGAGATGCACGCATTGGCGGAGAACGAGACCTGGGACCTGGTTGACGCACCAAGAGGAGTAAAACCAATCGGGTGTAGGTGGGTGTACAAGGTCAAGTACAACACCGATGGCTCGGTCAACTGGTACAAGGCTCGGCTAGTGGCAAAGGGCTATGCACAGAAACACGGCATCGACTACGATGAGACATTTGCGCCGGTCGTGAAAATGACGATCGTCCGTGTTTTGCTCGCAGTAGCTGCGGTGAAAGGGTGGCACTTACATCAGATGGATGTAAAGAATGCGTTCCTGCAAGCTGACCTTGAGGAACAGGTGTACATGGTACATCCCCCCGGATTTCACTCTGGAACGAACTCCTCGGCAGTATGCCGACTGAAGAAGTCCCTTTACGGACTGAAGCAAGCCCCGTGTGTCTGGAACGCGAAGATCACGCAACAACTGCGTCAGATGGGCTTCGTCACGTCAAAATCAGACTCTTCCCTGTTCATCCCGAAAGGTCGACTCGGACCGGTCAGTATTTTACTATATGTTGATGACTTGGTCATCACCGGCGCCGACCTACGTGAAATCAACCACGTGAAGCTCCTCCAGCTTGCGGCATCATTCGACATGAAGGATCTAGGGGACCTTCATTACTTCCTCGGGATCGAAGTGATCCATACCCCCGAAGGCATATTGATCAACCAACGTCACTACGTGCTGAGTATGCTCTTCAAATTCGGGATGGCCGACTGTAAGTCAATCTCAACTCCTCTGGACAGAACCGTCAAGCTTCGTCCCGATACGGGAACGGTATGCGACCCGACGAGGTTCCGACAAATTATCGGAAGCCTCATATACTTGACCATCACCCGACCCGACCTCAGTTATTCGGTCGGAGTGATCAGTCAGTTCATGGCGCGACCTACCGAGGAACACCTTCAGTGTGCGCAACGCATACTTTGGTATGTCAATGGCACTAAGGACCGGGGACTTCTATATCGAACCGGCGCAGCCGCGCGGTTAGTCGGCTACACCGATGCTGACTAGGTTGGCAACGCCGCTGATCCCCGATCCACGTCCGGATACGCGTTCTCCCTCGCGAGTGCCGCGATCGCGTGGAGAAGTAAGAAGCAGCTGACAGTTGCACTGTCGAGCACCGAAGCTGAGTACCGAGGAGCGGCTGTCGCGACATGCGAAGCCATATGGTTGAAGCGGCTACTTAAGGACCTCCAAGAGGAGGTGTCAGATCCGACGACGATCTATTGTGACAACCTCAGCAACATCCAGCTCGTGAAAAACCCCGTTTTCCACGCACGGACCAAGCACATTGAGGTGCACTACCATTTCGTCCGTGAGCGTGTCCTTTCCGGTGAAGTCAAACTTCAGTACGTTCCGACGGATCGGCAGACTGCCGACATCTTCACTAAGCCCCTTGGTCTGGACAAGTTGCGGCAATTCTCCGGTGCGCTCGGATTGCGTCACCTCGACGTGCCAAACTTGAAGGGGAGAACAGTCCAAGCAAAGCAGCAGGAAAGGAGCGGAGGCCGCGACACCGAGTCGGTTGACTCGGCTGTTGAATCGGTTGTCGAGTTCGATTTCGGATCGGCTGAAGAAGCCGAAGGCGGACCCGCGGAAAAGTCCGAAAGCGAACAGAAGGGGAGCAGCCGAAGGAGAGAGCCGAAGCCAACCACGCATGGGGAAGATGACGCCACCAAGGGCGAGAAGACCGAAGACGAGTTGGAGACAAACAACTCGGACAGGAGCGAAAACCGATTGGAGGTAGCCGAGTCGGTTCGGATGTTTGATTTAGATATGCTGAATCAACCGAGGCCCAAGCGGAAGAAAAGCCAGCAGGAGAAGCATCAACACCGCAACAAAAGTAGAGCTGATAAGGGCCGCATGAGCAGACATGCCGATCGGAAGGGTTGAAGCGCGCGGAGTCGAACAGGTCGAGGAGCACGAGCGAGGCGTGAAGCTAGGAGGAACCGGAGCTGTGAGCCCGAGGATCCCGAAGAGCCTCGAGTTGAGCTTGAGGGGGAGTGTTGAGAGACAAGCTCAACATCGGCCGGATTGGCTGAAGAAGCCGACGACCGGATCGGTTGGGACCGATCGATTAGGCCGAGTGCGTAAATCGGGAGGCCGTTAGGAAAGATATTCCGTGAGGAATATATTTGGGAGTTAGTGTAGGAGCTCTTAAAGAGCATTGAAGTACGGTCAGTACTTCGGTCAGTCCTTCGAGGACTTGTATAAAAGTGTTCATGGAACACACATATGCATAGTGTAGTGAATTGAGATCTTTTGTTGAATATAGTTCTTGTATTTTCTCTCTCTCACTCTCTCTGTCTCTCCCGCGTATACTGCGTAAGCTCAAGCTCTCCATTAAACCTGAGTTTTCTTCCTTCTGTTCGGTCTTCATACTTGCTTCCGCACGTTACTTTTTACAATTGTATATATTAAGTTTGCCCTAGGTCATATTTATACTAATATGACTTTCGGGCTATTTACAAATATAGCCCCAGTGGGCTCTCTGGAACATATTTACATATATGTCCCTTCCATCCGATCAGAGATTCTCACCGGGCCTGCAACATCCGGTTCTTACCCAGTCTTCCTTGCCGGGTACTCCACATCCGGTTCTCACTGGGTCTTCTGTTGCCGGGTACTCCAAATCTGGTTCTCACCAAGTCTTCCATTGCCGGGTACTCCACATCCGGTTCTCACCGGGTCTTCCATTGCCGGGTATTCCACATCCGGTTCTCACCGGGTCTTCTGTTGCCGGGTATGCCACATCCGGTTCTCCTCACTTCCCATTCGGAGGGACCTGTTTCTTAACAAACTCCCCCTTCACTCCGGCATGGGATGTCTTACTAGTCCGATCCGCTTCCGACATGCATCCAGCTTGTCGGGTATCAGTACTTTAGTCAGCATATCTGATCCGTTCTCAGCCGTGTGGATCTTCGTCAGCGTGAACTCTCGATCTTCTACTCGCTCCCGGATCCAGTGATACCTACGCTGGATGTGCTTCGTCCTGGAATGGTATGCTGCGTTCTTAGTAAGGTGGATGACACTTTGACTATCGCAATAGAGTCGGTATTCATCTTGCCGGATACTAAGCTCTCCGATGAAGTCCTTCATCTATAGTATTTCCTTGTCGGCTTCCACAGCCGCCATGTACTCCGCCTCCGTGGTTGACAACGCAACCGTCTTCTGCAGCCTCGACTGCCACGAAACAGCTCCCCCTGCATATGTCATTACATACCCGGATGTAGACCGACTGGTATCCACATCAGCCGACATGTCGGAATCGGTAAAACCGTGAAGTTGAGGTTTACCAAAGCCGAATCAGAGACACATATTCGAAGTGCCCTTCAAGTACCGAAGTATCCATTTGACCGCGTTCCAGTGCTCCTTGCCGGGATTGCTCATGAACCGGCTCACCACTCCGACCGCGTATCCAATATCCGGTTGAGTACACACCATTTCGTACATTAAGCTCTCGACAGCAGAGGCATATGGAACCTTCATCATATCCGCCTTCTCTGCTTTCGTCTTCGGGCTTTGCTTACCGGATAACCTGCAGTTTGCCGGAAGTGTCGATCCAACCGGTTTCGCATCTGACATGTTGAACCGCTGAAGCACCTTTGTCACGTACTTCTCCTGTGACAGCCACAATTGCTTCGTTGACCGGTCACGGATAATATGCATCCCCAACATCTGTCTTGCCGGACCCAAGTCTTTCATTGAGAAGGTCCGGTTGAGAGCCTTCTTCAACATCCGTATTTTGTCTTGGTCCCGTCTGACGATCAACATGTCGTCTACGTACAGAAGGAGTATCAGGAAGTCGCCTCCTTCGAACTTCTTCACAAACACGCAGTGATCGGCCTGCATCTTGTGGTACCCTTGATCTGTCATGAAGGAGTCCAACTTCCGGTACCATTGCCGGGGAGCCTGCTTCAACCCATAGAAGCTCTTTTTTAACCAGCAAACTAGGTGCTCCTTCCTTTTCTCCACGAATCCTTCCGGTTGCTGCATGTAGATCTCCTCTTTGAGGTCACCGTGAAGGAATGTCGTCTTCACATCAAGTTGCTCTACCTCGAGGTCCATGTTTGCCGCTATACTCAGCACCGTCCGGATGGAGTTCATCTTTACTACCGGGGCAAATATCTCGTCGAAGTCCACACCCTTCTTCTGCTGGAACCCCTTCACCTCAATCCTGGCTTTGTATCTCGAGGGGTTGCCGGCATCTCCCGGTTTCAACTTGTACACCCACTTGTTTCGAAGTGCCCGCTTTCCTTTCGGCAACTCCACCAATTTGTACGTATGGTTCTCATGCATGGAATCCATCTCATCCTGCATGGCACTTAACCATTTGCGGCTATGGGCGTCATTTTTAGCTTCCTCGAAGCTTTCTGGCTCCCCCCCATCGGTCAGCAGCACATGCTCTGCATCCGGAAATCTCCGGGGGTCCCTTCTCTCTCTGAGAGGATATCTCCGTCTTTGGCCTTCCGCAACCGGCTCCACTATTTGCTCCTCATCAAAATCCGATTCGGGGTCTTGTCCGGTTTCAGTTTCACCTATTCCTTCTTCTTCGGCTTGTCTTGTCTCCTTATCGTCACCGGCCGGTTCATTGAGTGCTAACTAGTCTCTTGCCAGTTGGGTCTGAGCATCGTAGAATCGATCCTTACCGGTCGACTCGGAGTTCATTATCTTCTTCTCCGACTCCCAGTTGGCGAGCATCTTGTCCTCCATGAAGATAATATCTCGACTCCGGAATACCTTCTTGTCGACCAGGTCCCACACTTGGTAACTGAACTCATCATCGCCGTATCCGAGGAATATGCATGGCCGGGTCTTTGCATCTAGTTTTCCTCTCCGGTCCTTAGCTATATGCACATACGCAAGACACCCAAATACCTTCAGATGCCGGTAGGACACTTCCTTACCGGTCCAGACTCTCTGTGGTGTGTCTCCATCCAAAGGTACTGAGGGTGATCTGTTTATCACATACGTCGTTGTCGACAACGCCTTAGCCCAAAACGTCTTGGGTAATTTTGCATGAGCCAGCATACTCCGGACCCTCTCCATTATGGTCCGGTTCATCTTCTCGGCCAGCCCGTTTAGTTCCGGCGTCTTCGGCATGGTAAATTCGAGCCAGATTCCCTTCGAGCGACAATACTCCTCGAACTACCCCCAGTATTCACCTCCATTATCTGCTCGAACTGCTTTCAGCTTCCGGCCGGTTTCTCTTTCCACTCTCGCGTGGAGCTCTTTGAAGACGGATAGCACCCGATCCTTCGTCTTCAACGGTGTGGCCCATAGCTTCCGGCTGTGGTCATCTATGAACGTCACGAAGTATTGCGATCCGGCATGTAACTTCGTGTCCACTTGACACACATTAGTATGCACCAACTCCAGTGGTGCATTACGTCTCATCGGTGGCCTTGGTCAGAAGGAGGTCCGGTTTTGCTTACCAGCCAGACAATCAGTGCACTTCTCCAAGTGCATGTTCTTCACTAGAATGAGGTTGTTGTCTGCAAGCCTCTTCATCCCCTTCTCGCTCATGTGACACAGCCTCTTGTGCCACAGCTCACCGGCAGTGTCGGATGCCACGTTCAGTTCTTTCGGGCATAACCGGGCATTCATCAGGTACAACGTGTTGACCTTCTGGGCCCGAGCCACTATCAGGCTCCCTTTGCTGAACTTCATAACACCGTTCCGGATGCTACCCATGTAGCCTTCATCACCTAGCCGACCGGCTGATATCAGGTTCAGTCGAACCTCTGGAACGTGTTGGACATCCTTCAGCAGCAGCTTGCATCCGGTTGGTGTTGTCAACCACACGTCTCCTATGCCGACAATTCGGCATGTACCTTCATTCCCCATCCGGACACAACCGTGATCACTGACTGTGTAGGATGAGAAGTATATACGGTCCGGGGTAAGGTGGAACGACGCTCTGGAATCAAGAACCCACGTTGTCTCGTCGCCGACCAGGTTCAACTCACTCTCCTCGGTGATAAGCATCAACTCTTCTTCACTTGCCGCGATTTCCGTTGTTCCCTTCCGGTCCGGCCCCCTTCGGTCTTTACTGGTCCGGTCCAGTGTCCGCTTCGAATCGGTACCATCGGTTTCCTTGTCTTTTCGGAAGTGCCGACAGTTCTTCTGGAAGTGTCCCGATTTGCCGCAATAGAAGCAAGTAGGCCTCCCCCTTGACTTCGACCGTGTCCCCGACTTCTCCCGGTTCTGGGGGACTACGGTTCCTTTGTCTTCCGCGTTCCGATTTGGTAAGGAACGCTTTGGAATCGGAGCTTGTATCCTTATCTTTCCGACGCGCCTCCTCATCTAGCAAGCTCGACTTCACTCTTGCTAGGGATAACTGTTTCCCTTTCGGCCCGGCGTTGCCCAAAGTGACAACCAACGTCTCCCAACTATCTGGGAGGGAACCGAGCAGGAGTAGTGCTAGTACCTCATCGGCGAGAGGTACTTCTAATGATGTTGCCAGGTGGATCAGCCCCTGGAAGGTATTCATGTGCTCTGCCATGTTGGAGCCATCTTGGTACCGGAGTCTTACTAGCTTCCGAAATACCGAAACCTGATTAACAACATTTTTGTTCTGAAACATAATGCCGATCTTCTCCCAAAGCTCATGAGCCTTGCTCTCTTCATTGAAGTTGTTGTATAGACTCAAGTCAATGAAGCGCCGTATGTACGCCGTTGTCTTCATGTGCATCACCTCCCATATCGTGGCATCGATTTTGTCCGGTCTCTTGTCCCCGAACTGAACCGGCAACCAAAGATCTTTAACAACGAGCATGTCCCTCATCTTCGACTTCCACACGGAATAGTTGGAGACGGTGAGCTTGAACATGCCTCCCAACGAATCGTCCATTTTTCTGTGTCATTTCGCTTTGATACCACTTTGTCGAGGAATACGCGGAATAATCTCCGGCAACAACCGAAGGGTAAATCACTTTATACAGTCAAACACAGAAGAAATGGGAATGGAGGTAAGTGCACGAACAATCAAGAGAGAATACACAGGATATTAACGTGGAAAACCCTGAGAGGGAAAAACCACGGGAGTCCACAAACTCCAAACTATCACTATGTAAAGTAATACAATAGGGATCACAGAGGCAACGACCTCTTGCTCACAATCTTCGCCTCATGGCTGTTACAACAGAGACACAATCTCTGTATGTCGCTCTCTCTCTCTCTCTCTCTCATACGCACTGTACAGGAGTTACATGAATAACTCTATCATCATCGTATATATTAAGTTTGCCCTAAGTCATATTTATACTAATATGACTTTCGGGCTATTTACAAATATAGCCCCAGTGGGCTCTCTGGAACATATTTACATATACGTCCCTTCCATCCGATGAGAGGTTCTCACCGGGGGCCTGCAACATTCGGTTCTCATCGGGTCTTCCTTGCCAGGTACTCCACATCTGGTTCTCACTGGGTCTTCCGTTGCCAGGTACTCCACATCCGGTTCTCACCATGTCTTCCATTGCCGGGTATTCCACATCCGGTTCTCACCGGGTCTTCCGTTGCCAGGTATGCCACATCCGATTCTCCTCACTTCCCATCCGGAGGGACCTGTTTCCTAACAGAGCTCCATATGTCTATAAAAGACACAAAAGAGCTCATGGCCGAGAGAAGTTCTACTTGACCTCAGGGTTGCAAATTAGAAAGCGTGTAAGACCAACAACGACAAGTGGAAATGAAGTAATTGTATGTTGCAAGACAAGAGAGCTTGTATGACCAACTACCACAATAGGCAACTTGAGGATTTGCCCCAAACCTCTACTTGTGGATCATATACTCTTTTTCTATCTTATCTACCTACCATGTTAACCACTCCAAATACCGATCGAGTTTCATCTTCTTTACATCTTAATTGAGTTTATGAACTTTTGACGTGTTGAAGAGCAAGCTCAACCTAATCTGGATCGGGTGAATAAGCCAAGAGCCTACCATTCTAGCCTGGTACGTAGGGATCGACAACGGTTCGGTTTAGGGCTAAGCGTAAACCGTTTTGGGGATCTCAAACCTGATCCGAACCGAACCGAACTGGTTCACAAACCGGTTTAGGCTAAACCGGTTTGTGAACCAGTTTGGTAAACGTCTTAGAAACCAGTTTCCAAACCGGCTTGGAAACTTCCCTCCCTCTCTCTCTCAGATGATCCACTATATAGTATACATTGTACAAGCTCTCCCTCCCACTCTCTCCCTCACGTCTATGTGGTCTCGACTCTCCCTCCCTCCCTCTCTCCCCCCTTATTTGTTGTCTCCCTCCCTCTCTCTCTCTCTCTCTCTCCTCCCTTATCTGTTGTCTCCCTCCCTCTCTCTCTCCCCCCTTATCTGTTGTCTCCCTCCCTCTCTCTCTCTCTCTTCTCGTCTGTGTAGTTCTCCCTCACTCACTCACTCTCTCTCTCCTCGTCTGTGTAGTTCTCCCTCACTCTCACTCTCTCTCTCTCTCTCTCTCTCTCTCTCTCTCTCTCTCTCTCTCTCTCTCTTCGTAAATCAATGTTTGTTATTAAAACAAAATTATAATACACCCCTTGCTATCTTCACTACTTCATAAATAGTGATAGTGCAAAGGAAACTGTCTCAAGTGTTGTAAAACTAGATGACATAAGTCTATCTCCTCTTGGGACAAGATCCCCATACAACATAGTTGTGAAAATTGCCAAATCAATTTCCCTTTCATCCTACGGATTTGTTGTGCTATCCCATGAAGTCCATCAAACAAGAACTCATTTCTCATGGTCCAACTAAACCATATCCCCCAATATCTAAGGTAATAAAAAACCACCTTATATGATGGTGTGGGCATAACTTTATCCTCATCCATAAAAACCCATTTATAAGGTGACAAAATATTTCCTGTTATCGATGCCCAAATTTGTGACATAATCACCCAAATGGCCTTAGCTACCGAACATGTAATAAACCTATGTCTAGCATCTTCTTCCGCCACTGTATAGAAAAAACATGTCCCATTTGAAATATGTCTTCATTTTATGGCCATCGCCAAAGGCAACCCACCAACTATGGCACGCCAAAGAAACACCTTTGCACGGAATGGAAGATGAGACTGCCACCCAGCATCTAAAACTCTACGCCACCACTTTACATTTCTAGTAATGCTCCATGTATCCAACACCTTATTTTCTAACCAAGCTCTATATTCGACCAACTTATGGTACACATCATTAGTGTTCACCAGAAAAATCATTTTCCCATTACCAAATGACCAATCTTTCCATGGTTCCTCGACCACCAACTCTGGAATTGGGAAAACTAATGTAGGCATTGCCAATATTGATTGCCAAATATACCCATATCCATGTGGTATATGAAACTTATTTCTGATTGTCTGAAAGGCCATCATTTTCCTACGTGACTCTAAAACACCATCTTCTACAGTTATCAAACCTAGCCTTGCCATTTGATTGAATCGTGAATTTAGACTTTCTTTTCCCTCCCAGTGTAATATCCTTTAAGTTGCCAACACCTTTGCTGCCAATGAATTTATATCTTTTCTGCACTCAGGAGGCCTCCAATTAAACAACTTCAAACACCGATGCCACGAAAGCACCAATTGTTGAACCATACTAGATTCTGAACATTTAAATTACCGAGTACTATTAACAATATGCCACCAAAAGCTGTAATTCTCGTTTTCCCATGGTAAATACCAACCTTTTCCACAAAATAAGTAATTATTTCTTCCCAAGGTTGGGTACCTATGCACATACCTTTCAAAAGATTGAATCTTCGAGCCACCATATGATCTTCTAAATTGAGTAAAGTAACACCCCCTAACCGTTTTGGGGTACAAATATTGGTCCATGATACCCAACTCATACCAAGGTTTGTGTCTTTCTTCCATAGTGTATATTTAAGTGAACGAGCTAAATGATCAAGTGATTTCTTTGACCACGGTAACAATGGCAAAAAATAAGAAATCATTGGAATCATTATAGCTTGTACCACTTTGAGACGAGTACTAAACAACCATGCTTGAGACTTCCAATACATAAATTTGTCCAAAATGGTTCCCGATATCCAATTCAAACTTTGTGATGATGAGATATCAACACCAATAGGGTAACCGAAGTGTTGACACACATTCCCTGGATCTAATATTTGGCCACCCCATCCAAGATCCACCAAATCACTCCCAGTGCATCTAATGAGCATCGATTTCTGCATATTTATATGTAATCCTGATGCCAATGCGAACACATTCCACACCTCCATGGCTTTAGTTATGTTATCAGGTGTTGCTTTGAGAAATAAAAATGAATCATCAGCCAATGCTTGAGCGATCAAATGTTTCCTTGATGGTAGAGGTAATCCAACTACTTCCCCACGTGTTGCCAACTCATGCATCCTCACCAAAATCGGGTGTGTAGCAATTGCAAATAATAGTGGACTCAATGGACATCCTGGTCTAAGTGATCTTTTCAATACTATTGCCTTAGTAACTCCACCATTCAACATAACATGTGAGACTACACCTAATCCCACCAACAACGATATTCGAGACATCCTTTCCCCAAAACCCATATGAGACATAAGTTGAGTAATAAAAGACCAACATGCATGATCATATGCCTTCTCGATGTCGAGGTGTATCATTACAATTTGTTGTTTGGATTCCTTTGCATAATCCACTGCCATTTGCACATTCAAAATATTATGCAAGATGTCCCTTCCCTCAATAAACCCATATTGCATTGGATGGACCATAAACGACAACACCTTTTGAAGTCTATTTGCAATTATTTTGCCAAAAAACTTATACATCCCACCCATTAATGATATCGGTCTCCATTGAGCAAATGACGTAGGAGATGCAACTTTTGGTATAAGTTTAACCAGACCAACTTTCCATGAATCAGGCATTTTACCAGAACTCCATATTTCTTGGAATATCATTGTTAGAGGGGCTTTGAGTTCATGTAAAAAGGCTTTAAAGAACTCATTCATAATGTCATCCCAACCCAGGCTTTTATCAATTGCAAGATGTGATAATACATATTTCCACCTCCTCCTCCTTTATATCCTCCTCCAATGCAATCATGTCATGTTGCCCACCACTCACCTTGACTGAGTTAAATAACATCGATTGCGCTTGTGTTATGTCATCATTCATAATACGATCTTGCCCAAAAAGATTCATGAAATGTTTAACACAATTATCAATAATCACTTGTGGGTTTGTATTCAAAGTTCCATCAATCTCTACATTTACCACATTCATTTTAGCATGAGATGCCTGCAACCCATGGTAAAACTTATGTGAATTACAGTTGTGATCATGTACTTCATTTTCCATAGCCATCACCCATGATTGTTGATCATTGCGAACCTCTAATACTTGTAAGGCTTGTGACAACGTCTCTTGAATATCCAACAACACATCATCCAATGGAATCTTTACCAACAATGCATTACATCTATCGAGAAAATGTTGTAACCAACTCATCTTTTGTTTACGGATAGATGCTTGATAAATTCCATAATATCATGTAAACCGTTGAATATTGGAAAGACAAATATCCCATGACGAAACACTGGATATTGACTTGTCTTGTAAACTCCCCCACCAATTGTCCCATAGCATGCTTAAATTTATCATGTCCAAGAAAGGATGAATTAAATCTCAATGGTAGTCTCCCCAATAAAGCTCTAAAACCATCCACAGTTTGATGTGTGCATTCCAAAACAACTGGGAAATGATCTAATGATCCAATCCCCCTATACACTTGCATAATCAAAAACTCTAGCAAGAATGTATCATCATGCATAATATAAATCCGATCCAGTCTACTCCAAGTTGATCTGTATTGTGCCGATTGAAAGGTATAACCAACATCATTTCCATTGATCCAAGTCCATGCATCATACCTTACGACATCCATCATAAACAAATCCCATACCTCTCATTCGGGAGCATCCATCAAGCCATGCATTGAAGTAGATTGGCCCACCTCAGAACACATATTAAAATCCCCTAACAAAAAACCGGATCTCCCATGAAGTAAAACTTGATTTAAGCATCTCCAAAGTTCCATACAATGTCTTGCAACATTCGATCCATAAATACCAACCACCCAAATATGTTTTCCTTCATAATTAACTTCAACCACCCAAAACCGACCATGTACATCTCTTTGAACCACTACCGGTTTCAAGCTATCCCTTATAATAAGCATCACACCTGAATAAGGGACCCCATTGGCACCAACATAAAACACATGATATTTCTTGTGATGAAAAGAAGACCCAAATTTAGCATGCTCCTTATGTTCTACTACACATAATATATCCCATTCACTATTAAAAATAGTTTTCCACATACCATATTTCTTGGACGGAGAACAAATTCCCCTTACATTCCATGTGACTACCTTCATCACTCACTATTTATATTACTTCTTGGCTTGTTCTTGTTCCCATTTTGCTAATATCTTTGGTATATCACCGAATTAATCACTTAAGACTGCAAATGCATTTTGCACAGATGGTCGAGGATTATTGGTGGATCCCATTATACCCCATGAGTTATCTCTTTTCCTCTCTCTTTCTCTCTCTCTCTTTCCCCTTGTCTGTTGTCTCCCTCCCTCTCTCTCTTTCTCTCTCTCTTTCCCTCTCGCTCTAAAGTTTCTAAATGGCTTAGCCGACTTAGCCGGCTTGAGCTGGTTTGGCGAGGCTCAAGCCAAGCTGAGCTGAGCTCAAACCGTTAAGGCAAGTTCAAGCCTAAACCGAGCCGAGCTGATCCGCTAAGCCGCTAAGCCATTGCCGATCCCTACTAGTACGTAGGCATATTTTTAAGAGTCAGTGTTAGTCGCTTGGTACGAGCATTGAAGTACTTGTTTGTACTTTTGTCAGTCCTTTAAGGACTTGTATCAAAGTGCTCATTGAGCACATTGTATGTACATAGTATTGAGTTTATTTTTGAAATAGACATTGTGTGTTCTGTGCTCTCTGTCTCTCCCGCATACTCTCTATGTATCTTAAGCTTTCCATTAAACCTGTGCATTTTCTGTTGTTATCTGGCTGAACCGGTTTGTCTATGCTTCCTCACACTAACTTTCACATGGTATCAGAGTGTGAGGGTTAGAACATCCTCTGCCACCGACAGAAAGCACTAGATAGACAAAAACCTAACTTCCAATAAAGAACAAACAGAAGAAGGAAATGGACAGAGGAATGGCTAGCTCTCTTCCGACAGAGAAGCTTGATAGAAGCAACTATGAATCTTGGTCCTACAAGATGCAGTAGTACTGAGACGGTCGCATGTTTATCCTCGATTCGAACGAGGTGAAATCGTCCATGTATGCCGAAGGTCGCAAAACCGAGACGAGCATCGAGTTGTGGCACAAAAGAATCGTCCACATAAACCTCCAAAGGCTTCGAGCGATACAAACAAAGGGAGTCATCATCGGACTTCTGACATTCGAGTCAAAACGAGTCAACCAAGTATGCGAGCGTGTCAACTTGGCAAACAACATCGACTCCCATTCCCGAAGGAGGGCTTTGCAAGCAAAGGCCTTCTCAATGTCAAGGGCCAAGTAGAAAAATAAACCGGTCGGCACATTCGATGCCTACGATCGGCCAAGGGACAATCCAAGCCCACCTAAGCCTCCAAGAATTCCAAGCACGTCATGGCCAAGTACGGCCTTGGACAAAGGCAAAGGTAAGATGCCCGAATATGAAGTCGATCACCCCTATGATAGTGATTTGGATGCGTCGGTTTGCTCACTAGAAAGTGAGTTTGGTGTACCCATCATGCGGGCACCCGCAGTAAAGAAGGCGTTGTTGGGAAACATGTCCCTCTGGATGGGAAGAGAAGTATTGTGTTGGTGAGTATCTTGGCTAAGGCAGATAGGCGCTCGGCCGAAACCGAAACCGAAATTGAAATTGAAATTGAAATTGAAAACTGAAATAGTTTTGGAAGACTATAATTATAAATACTCTAAAATGCCCTTGTGGGCTATACTTCTAAATAGCCAGAAAGTTGCTTTTGTTTATAAGAAACTAGGTAAAACTTTAGTAAAGTAGTTGATCATTATTGAAAAGTTAGAACAAGGTAGTTGCCTCTGTAACCGAGAGTGAGAGAGTGAGAGTGTAACTCTGTAGCTGTCTGTTAGATGAAGGAGACCTCAAGGTTGTTGCCTTCGAGTTTCGTATTTGTACTTCCTCTCTACTATAGTGATTTGTTTTCTCGGGGTTTGTGAACCCCCGTTGTTTTTCCCATTTTAGGTTTTCCACATGAAATATCGGTGTCTTTGTGTCTTCACATTTTTCTTCTGTGTATTAGCTCACGAATACGAACATGCAACCAGTTGTGGCCGGTCGATTCCTAACAAAGTGGTATCAAAGCAATGGAAGACTTGTTCGGCGGCATTTTTAAGCTAAGTGGCTCCAACTACTCAGTGTGGAAGTCGAAGATGAGAGACATGCTCGTGTGCAAAGACCTCTGGCTGCCAGTGTAGTTCGGAGATAAAAGACTAGACAAGATCGATGCAACGACTTGGGAAGTGTTGCATCTGAAGGCGGCCGCATATATATGGTGTTTTATACACATGAATCTATACAAAAACTTCGGCGAAGAAATAGAAGCCGACGTCCTATGGAAGAAGATTGACATCATGTTTGAAAACAAGAACATCGTGAACCGAGTCTCAATATTTCCAAAAATCATGAGGCTCTGGTATCAGTATGGCTCTAGTATGGCGGAGCACATCAATGCCTTCGAAGGATTTATGAACCAAACCACCTCTCTAGAAGTACCTTTTGGACAGCTGGGAGACGCTCACTGTCACTTTAGGCAACACCGGGCCAAAAGAGAAGCATCTATCCCTAGAGTAGGTGAAGTCGAGCTTGCTGAATGAAGAAGCTCGCTGGAAGGACCGCGAGTCCAATACTGACCAGAAGGCCTTAGTCACGGAAGGTGACACGATTCGGGGAAGAGGCTGAAATCGAAGTCCCCAAAACCGAGATAAGTAGGGGACCAGGTCGAAGTCAAGGGGGAGGCCCGCGTGCTTCTATTGTGGGAAGTCGGGGCACTTCCAAAAAAACTACCAACACTTTCGAAAGGAGAAAGGGGGAGTGATGGTGTAGAGTCGAAGAAAACCTGGACATAAAGAACACCTCATAGCAATCACTGCAAGTGAGGAGGAGTTGTTGCTCATTAGTGAACAAAACAAAGTGAATCTCGCAGGCAAAGAATCAACATGGGTGGAAAATTCGGGTGCGTCATTTCACCTAACCCCTGACCGAAAGTGCTCCTCATCCTAAAGAGCCGGAGATCTCGAATCTGTAAAGATGGGAAATGAAGGAGCATGCTGAATCGTTGGCATTGGAGATGTGTGTTTGGAAACCTCAACCAGGTGCAGACTCGTGTTGAGAGATGTACGACACGTTCCAGAGGTTCAATTGAACCTAATATCAGCCGGTTGACTAGATGATGAAGGCTACACGGGTAACATCCAAAATGGCTTCATGAAGTTCTACAAGGGAAGTCTGATCATGGATCGAGCCCGGAAAACCAACATACTATACATAATGAATGCATGAATATGCTAAAGGGAAGCAAATGTGGCAGCGACACGGTCAGTAAACTTTGGCACAAGAGGTTGTGCCATATGAGCCAAAAGTGGATGCAAAAGCTTGTCGAGGACAACCTCATTCCGGAGTGTAGAACGTGCAACTTGAGAAGTGCATTGATTTCTTGGTCAACAACTAGAATCAAACATCCTTCCGAACGAAGCCCCCGATGAGGAAGAAAATTCCGCTGCAACTCGTGCATACGGGCGTATACTATGTGGACACGAAGTTGCATGGTGGTTCATAGTATTTCGTGACCTTTATTGACGACTGTATCAAGTGTTATCTGTCTTCAAAGGGTTCCAAGCGAGGGCCGAGAGAGAAACCAGCTGAAAACTGAAGGCAGTCAGTCCGAGCAGACAATGGCAGAGAGTAGCGTGGACCGTTCAAGGAATATTGCCGAAATCAAGGAATCTAGCTCGAGTATACCGTGCTCAAGACGCCAGAGCTTAATGGGTTGGCCGAGAGAAGCTAAGCAAGATACCCACAACCGAAAGTGGTTGAGTGCCATGCAAGAGGAGATGGATTCCTTGCATGAGAACCACACATATGAACTGACCGAACTACCAAGAGGAAAGAAGACACTTCGGAATAAATGGGTATACAAGTTGAAACCGGGAGAAGGCGGGAATCCACCCAGGTACAAAGCACGAATCATCGTAAAAGGCTTTCAGCAGAAGAAGGGTGTTGATTTCGACGAAATATTTTCTCCGGTCATAAAGATAACGTCAATCCGAACCGTGTTGAGCATCGCGGCTAGCATGGATCTCGACGTCGAAAAACTGGACGTCAAGACTACCTTCCTCCATGGATATTTGGAGGAGGAGATATACATGCACTAGTCGGAAGGATTCGTGAAAAAAAGCTAAAGAAAATATGGTATGATGATTGAGGAAGAGCTTGTGCGGGTTGAAGCAAGCTCCTCGGCAATGGTACCGAAATTCAAATCCTTCATGATCGACAACCGGTACCACAAAACGTTGTCGTGATGTTTTCGACACATAGTGTGAAACCACCCTCAAAGGAGAATAAAATAGTAGTCCAAATAAACTAATGTTGTTAAATCAACTATAGTCGTAAATGAAAGGATAAAAAGTTATAAGCGGTTTTCAAAAGTAGAGAAAAGTAGAGAAAAAGATGGGAAAAGAAAAGCTCGGTGTGGATATGAGGAGCAAGGTCGAGTAAAAAGCTCTTAATTTCCTCATCCAATGTCCAAATTAGAAAAGAAAATATGCATAAGAAAGCTAACATAAGGTGCTCTCTATGAATATCTTGCATGTTAGATTTGACATTACGGAACAGAAATAGTGATAAAAAGCAACTCGGCTCATATTGACAAACGTTTAGGGAAAAAAAATAAAGGAAGCAATAAATCCTAAACCTATAATAAGTCATATTTATAGTTATATGAACTTAGGGCTATTTACAAATATAGCCTCAATGGGCTTATTCAAGACATATTTACAAATCTGTCTTCTCTTTTGGTTCTCACCAGGTTCTCTTTATTCATCACTGGATCCCATCCGGAGAGACCGATTTCAGAACAATCTCCCCCTTCACTCCGGTATGGGATGTCTTGTAAGTCCGATCCGCTTTCGACATATCCGAATCGGTAAAACCTTCCATGAGGGGTTTACCGGAGCCGAATCGGAGGCACATACTCGAAGTGCCCTTCAAGTACCAGAGTATCCATTTTACCGCATTCCAGTGCTCTTTTCAGGGGTTGGTCATGAACCGACTCACCACTCTCCGACTGCGTATCCAATATCCGATCGAGTACACACCATTGCGTACATCAAGCTCCTGACCGCAGAGGCATATGGAATCTTCATCATATCTGCCTTCTTTGCCTTTGTCTTCGGGCTTTGCTTACTATGATAATCTGCAGTTTTCCGGGAGTGTCGATCCGACTGGTTTTGCTTCTAACATGTTAAACCATTGAAGCACCTTTGTCACATACTTTTCCTGTGACAACCACAATTGCTTCTTCGACTGGTCCTGGATGATGTGCATCCCCAGTATCTGTCTTGTTGGACCCAAGTCTCTCATTGAGAAGGTTCGGTTAAGGGCCTTCTTCAGCATCTGTATCTTGACTTGGTCTCGTCCGACAATCAACATGTCATCCACGTACAGGAGCAATATCAGGAAATCTCCTCCATCAAATTTGTGAAGAAATTTGATGGAGGAGATTTCCTCATTCTCCTATTGTACGTGGACGACATGCTGATTGTCGAACGGGACCATACGAAGATCTGAGTGCTAAAGAAAGCCTTGAGCAAATTGTTCTTGATGAAGGATATGGGTCCGGCAAAACAAATCCTGGGGATGCACATTGTTCGGCATTGAACAAAGAAATTGTTGTGGTTGTCACAAGAAAAATACGTGACAAAGGTGCTCTAGATATTCGGCATGGAAAGCGTGAAACCGGTCGGCTCGACACTGTCGACAAACTGCAAGATAAGCAAAGAACAATGTCCAAAATCGAAATCTGAGGTGTCAAAAGTTCCTTATACCTCGGCGGTTGGAAGCCTGTTGTATGCAATGGTATGTACTAGGCCGGACATAGGATACGTAGCCATCGTGGTGAGCCGATACATGAGCAACCTTGGAAAAAAGCATTGGGTTGCCGTGAAGTGGATACTTCGGTACCTAAAAGGCACCTCGAACGTGTGTCTTCGTTTCGGTTTGAGTAACCCCACATTGAAAGGTTATACTGACTTGGACATGTCGACTGATGTGGATACCAGCCAATCCATGTCCGGGTACGCAAGGGGGCATGTTTCGTGGCAGTTGAGGTTGCAGAAGGTCGTGGCATTGTCGACCACGGAAGCCGAATATATGGCCGTAGTGGAAGCTGGCAAGGAAATCATATGGATGAAGGAGTTTATCAGTGAGCAGGGAATTTGGCAGGAGGAATTCCAACTCCATTGTGATAACCACAATATCATCCACCTTGCAAAGAATGTCGCCTACCACTCGAGGACCAAACACATCTAGAGAAGATATCATTGGCTCCGAGATCGAGTAGAAGAAAAGGAGTTTGCTCTAGTGAAGATCCACACGACTGCAAATGGATCGGATATATTGACGAAGGTGTTGTCAGCTGAAAAGCTAGACATGTGCTGATAGAGGGCCGGTTTGGTGAAGTACCCCATGCCGGAGTGAAGGGGGAGTTTGTTGGGAAACATTCCCTTCGGATGGGAAGAGAAGTATCGTGTCGGTGAGTATCTCGGCTAAGGCCGATAAGCGGAGGGCGAAACCGAAATCGAAATCGAAACCAAAATTGAAAACCAAAATTGAAATCCGAAATCATTTCGGAGGACTATAATTGTAAATAATCTAAAATGCCCTTGTCGGCTATACGTCTAAATAGCCAGAAAGTTGCTTTTGTTTATAAGCAACTAGGGAAAACTTTGGTAAAGTAGATGATCATTATTGTAAAGTTAGAACGAGGTAGTTTCCTCTGTAACCGAGAGGGAAAGAGTGAGAGTGCAACTATGTAGCAGTCTGTCAGACGAAGGAGAACTCGCGGTCGTGGCCTTCGAGTTCCGTATTTGTACTTCCCCTCTATTATAGTGATATGTTTTCTCGGGGTTTGTGGGCCCCCGTGGTTTTTCCCATTTCGGGTTTTCCACGTAAAATATTGGTGTCTCTGTGTCTTCACGTTTTTCATCTGTTTACTAGTTCTTGGTTTCTGCTCATGAATACGAACGTGCAACCGGTTGTGGTTGTTCGTTTCCTAACAGGCGCTCACATCGGCGAGCGAAAAACTTTGACCTTCTTCTAGAGAAAAGAATCCCGTCACTCGGCTCGGTTACAATGAGTATATGGCCCATCATTATGCCTTCGCGATGAAGGTAGCGGTCGAACAAGAGCCCGAGAGGGCTACAAAAGTGGCGCGTTGTCGCGTTGTTACGCGCGTGCGTGGGGAACGAGGCGGGACCACGTGGGCCTTGGACCGAGAAATAATCGAATGAGAAGAGGGGAAGGAAACTACCGATGTACTTCACACTCGCACAGGCACACATATTCATAGGAGTTGCAACTAACTCTGAACAATGGAGACAGAACGAATGTATATGTATATATAAATCAAGGGGTTACAACCGGCAAGCCGGCGAGTGATAGGCTCCGATGCCTGCACACACACACAGAATGCGAGATGGAGACTCTATCGGAAGCACTCAGGCGTTCCGCGGAGTAGAGTCAGCCTCCCGAAAACCTGCATAGAATGACTATGGAGACCCGGGGGCTTCACTATCAAAACTTGTATGATAGCACGTGAGTTCATCAAAAGGGGTTTAAATTAACCATTGAGATACAGAATATATATATGTAAGGGTATTAATAAATACATAAAAAATATATTTACATAAGGGTGTTATCAATTATGCTATAGGAAAAAATTACATAAGCCCATGAGATATTAGATATTTCAATGAGATAGTAAATAATATATTATGGAAACAATAGTCAATTTTGGAGTAGCATACATACATACATACATATACATCCATACATGCATGATGTACATATACCTACATTCAAACATTACATCCATGAATATGTATATACATGCATTACACACATTTATACATGCATATTGACTAAACATGAATATATTTACAAATATATATTAACATATATAAATACGTACATAAATACATATATGTAAATGCATACATGCTACATACATATTTTGTATATTACATATTACACACATATATTATTATGCACACAATTATATACAAATACATGTATACATACCAAACACAAAAAATATACATACATAAATAAATTACATATTATATATACACACACACATACACATACACATAAATACGTATCGTGATATATTATATGTATTACAAATCTACATACATACAAACAAGTTATACACACACACACACACATAAATAAATTATGTACATACTGTTGTCTACATATCATATAATCCATTCATATTACACAATATACAAATTTACATACACATACATAGATGTATTACATATAAATATATATATGTATGTATGTATGTATGTATGTATGTATGTATGTATGTATGTATGTATACCCACACACACACACATAAATAAATTATGTACATACTACATATCATATATCCATTCATTTTACACAATATACAAATTTACATACACATACATACATAGATGCATTACATATATACATACATTATTATTATATATATATATATATGTATATATATTGCATATGTACATATATTCCATGTATCACCATATATATATATAGGTTACATGGGACCATACAAACTACGATACTTAAATATTTACATACATACATGATACACACATCATATATATGAGTGCATATTACGTACATATTACAAACATACATACATACATACACATACATACATTATATATGTATATTACATACACATACATACATACATACATTACATATGTACATACATATCACCACATACACAAACACAAACACACACATGGTCATACACACTATAATAGTACATATATACATTCACATACATACATATATTATAAACACACATCCAAACACATCGAATCATGTACATGGACATATGCATATATGTATGTAGATACATGCATACATACATATTCCACATATCACCATATATATACATAGGTCATACAAATTACAATACTTACAAGTTACATACATACATACATACATACATACATACATACATACATACACACACATTAGGTATATATATACTTACACATACGTTGGATATATGCATGCATATTATGTGCATATTGCAAACATACATCCATATATGAGCCATACACATACTAAACACGAAAATACCCTGAAAATATACATACATAAATACATTACATATTACATATATACACATACGTGCATTCGTACATGAACATACATATATTCATACATACATTGCTACAGATACATACGTACACATGCCTACAATGATACATTTATAAATATTACCAACTTACATCCATACATGTAGATACATGCATGCATACATACAATACGAATGTCATACATTGCTACACGTACATACGTACCACATGCCTACAATGATACATTTATAAATGTTACCAACTTACATCCATACATGTACATACATACATGCATGCATACAGACAATGCGAATGTATATACACATACATACGTGCATGTGTGTATATATGTATGTGGTGCATGTTGTATGTTTGTGTGTATATATTGCATTGTATGCATGAATACACACACATAACACATACACACGTGCCATACATAGAATACATACATATGCACATGTAAAGAACATACACACACACATGCCATACACACAATACATACAACACATGCAATACAATACAATATGTACATACACACACATACATATATACACTTGCAATACAATACATACATATGTACATCAATAGAAAATACACACACATAACACATACATACATAGACACATGCTATATATACAATACATAATACATACATACATATGTAGAAATATAGAACACACGCAAACACACACATAACACATACGTACATAGACAAATGCTACACATATGATACATATAATACATACATACATATGCATATATAGAAAATACACACACACAAACACACAAACATTAACACATACATACATAGACACATACTATACATACAAATTTACAATACATATATAAGCAGATCTATAGAACACGTGTGCGCGCACACACACACACCCATATACACACACATGGTGTACGTACAATACATACATACACACACACATGCCATATACACAATACATACATAAGCACATGCATGGAACATACACAATTATCCATATAGTAGATACATACACACACACATGGCATACATACAACACATGCAATATAATACATACATATGCACACACACCAAATATACATACATACATAAGGCACATGTATACATAAATACACACACACACACACACACACAACAACATTATTTTTAAAACGTGTGGCAGAGTGACGCTAATTGTTTCAAAAAAAGGGGGGAGCGGGGATTACATTCTTGTTTTAGCAAAATATAGGGGGGGAAATGAAGAGAATTAAAGGGAGGAGAGTATACATACTTTGATGTGGGGCAAGAAAGAGGGGAGAGACAGAGACAGATTGAAGCCATGGCGGAAACTCAACGGCCACAACGACTAGCTCACCTCCATTTCTTGCCCCGTCATCGATGGGTACATGATCATCTCGGCTTCTCGAGACAAGTCTCTTGTTGTGTGGTTCCTCACTTGAGAAGAAAGTTATGGCTATACGAAGAAATGCCTCACAGGTCATCGTCACTTCGTATAAGATGTTGCCATCTCTTATGATAGGAAGTGTGCTCTATCAAGGAGCTGGGATGGAGAGCTTCGTTTGTGGATCTCAACTCTGGTGCTACAACACGCTGATTCACTAGACACTCTAAAGACATTCTGAGCGTTGCCTTCTCTGCAGACAATCGACCGATTGTTTCCGTGTCGAGGGATTGATTCATCAAGCTTTGGAACATTCTCGATAAGTGCAAATATACTATCCAATATGGAGATGCACACACCGGTTGGGTAGCATGTGTTAATTCTCACATGTTACTGCGAATCCTATCATTGTTTCTGGTTCCTGGGACAAATCTGTGAAGGTGTGGAACCTTAATAACCTTAAATCACCCCCTAATTACAACAACAATAGGTCATAGTTGGGAGCTCCTCCAGACAAATGAATATTATGTGCAAAGCCATCCATGCTATTGCAAGTGAGTTGATATAAAAGTTCGACATTATGGGTTGTATGTATGGTTGTTTGTTGTAATCATGTTGTGTAGTTTTTCTCCTCCTAATGATTTTTCCATGGGTATGGTATTTTTACGTAGCAAACATTAAGAAATATGCATTTTTGTTGAAAGAATTGTCGGTTTTGGGTCAGATATTGAATAATCTTATTTATACTTGCAAGTTGGGAAAGTGTGGAAAAACGGAGCAGCCAAATAATTATCCAAAAGTTGTTGTCGGATGCAGGTAATAACATGCCTATTTAATGTGTTTTGTGAGCATTTTGTTTATGATTTCACTTCAAATGTTTCATTGTTTAATACAATCATAAAATGTAGTTCTTGAAGAATGTTAAATTGGGATTTTTTGTTTTGGAATGATTCTCAACACTCATAGGGGTGGCTATCGTTTGGGGCTATGCATACCTCCTTAGTAATGGGAGCCTACAAACATGCCATTAATGTTATTGCTTCCAACTACCGGATTGGTTGAGCATCATTGGTTCTTTCGTCACCTTGGTAATTTGAGCCATATTGATTGTTTCTATTGTTCATTGCACAATATAACATCATTTTTTAAGTGTGGGCAATTAGATAGAGTCATCCTTTGAAACTCAATAAATATAAGTGATATGCATGTATATCTCAATGTTATCTATTTTTGGAACAATGATTTTATATCACCAAAAAATGTGTATCCAATATTTATCCATGACTAACACTTCCATGAAACCACACAATATGCAATGTTACATAGGCATGTCAAAGAAGATGGCATTGAAGGTGATCTTATTCTATTCTTGTTATGATATATCTTCTGTTAGATATATCGTTTTTCACTTCCATGAAACCACAATATATGCAATGTTACATAGGCATGTCAAAGAAGATGGCATTGAAGGTGATCCTATTCTTTGAATGAAGGTGGTGTGAAGACGCACATACTCTCCACACTCACATACATGCAAATATATATACAAACAAGCAAACATATGTACATCCATACATACAAACAAACACATTCTAAACAAAAGAAAAACAAAAAATACAAAATGAAGAACAAAATAAATAAATACTTGTTAAAAAAAGTAAAAACAAAAATTAAACATGTTGCAAAATGATAGTATGTCAATGATGCCAATAGTGATGAGTTTTGGCATCACTACCAACCTATTTTATTGTGACATGTATAGAATAAACATCCACATAGATCTAACATGCACATATATAGAACACATATATACACACATTTTTATATATACATACATTCATAGACACACTGAACATAGACACATAGACACATGGCATAATACAATACATAATGCAATACAATATAATACATACATACATACATACATACATAAACATGGAATACAATATAGTACATGTATACATACATACATACATAAACATGGAATACAATATAGTACATGTATACATACACATGCAATACAATACATAAACATGGAATACAACACAATACATACATACATACATACATACACATGCAATACAACACAATACATACACACACATAACATAGCCATATAGCCATATAGCCATGCATAAAATATGCCCAACACATTCAAATAATGCAATGCATATTTATATACATTATAGAATATACATGTGTTTTTCTATGTAAGGGTATTTAAAATAGTTGTTGTCAAAATATATATTGACAATAAGGGGTATTTTTATTAACCGTTTTTTTACAAAAGGGTTCTAAAATAGTGAAAAAACATATGTATAAGGGGTTTATAAAATATATCTTGAACGCATGTGATACAACCTCTTTATATATAGTGGAACCCCCGGGTATGGAGACGACAGAGGAGAAGAGCTCGGTTTCAATCCGGCAGCACTTCGTCCTCCACAAAACGCGATCCCCTTTACAATACCTCTCCCTCTCTTTTATAGCCCAAGGAGGGAGGCCGTTACCACCCGATACATCATGTTCATTCCCTGTCCTTTCGGACAGGGATACGCCTTTTCGATTTTCTCCCTAATGAATGTGAGCTACCTAGGATTTCACCTCAGCCAACTTGTACCTATCTACGTACTATAAAACAAAACTTGTGCCCACGTGTAAGGGCCGGTTTACGCATGTTATACCAGGTTTCCGCCTAGGGATGGTTTTCTCCACGACATCCGCCCCCACCTAACCGCGCATCCACCGGTATGCGCCAAAATTAGACTCTTACCGGAGAAGACCGGCCCACGCTTATCCTTCGTCTTCCGGATCGACATCCGTTCAGGTCGTTGTGGCCATCCAGATCGTTCGGGTCCGGTTCAGCCTAGTGCCGCTTTTTGAATGCTTTAATCCTTTTCCCCGCCACCGGTACCGCCATCCTTGTCTTGTCAAGCTCCGCGAGATGGTAGGTGCCATTGTCGTTGGCGCTTGTCACCACATAAGGCCCGAACCACCTTCTTGCAAACTTACGCACCGCCTTGTGCTGATTGTCGAGGCTGTTGTCGTACACCAACACCTAGTCACCTTCCTCGATCTTCCTCGGCCTCAGTCAGTGAGTAAGGTCGAACTGACCTTTGTTCTTTTCTCGTGTTGTACACAGCCTTTCCTTCACCCGCTCCACGTCTTCCGGTCTTCGCTCGAGTTGCCGGATCCTTGCTGCCAGCAACTCTTCCCAGCTCATCTCGTCCTTCTAGTCCATCGCGGCCCACGAAGTGATCGTTTTCTTTGCCGGCATGATCGGCTTCTTCCCGTACATCAGCTCCACTGGCATGAACCCCGTCCTTCGCATGCACGTACTAATGCCTTCACAATGGGCCCGTGACCACACTCTATCTTCCCGTTGGCCTCCGGATTGTACGCCGTAGTGAGGGAGAGTTTGACCCCCAGTCAGTCAAACAACTCTTTAGCCTCTTGCGTGTTTAGTTCTTCGCGGTCGGCCACGATCTTTCCCACGCACCCGTACTGGCACACCACTTCTTCGATCAAAAATCAGCACACGGTCATGGTCGTTTTGTTCTGCAACACTCGGTCTTCCACCTGGTTCGTCAGGTCCTCCCAAGCCAGGACCAGATATCGCATCTGTCCTACCCCCATCGGCATAGTCACCAGATCCACCATCCACCTGAAGTGGACGGTCGAAGGGTAGGTCGGGTGAAGTTCGTCCCGATGTCGGACTATGGAGTGCACCTGACAGCTTTCGCAAGTCATTACGAACCGATGCACGTCCCGGTATAGTCCTGGCCACCAGTACTTCCCCTTTAGCTTCTCGAATGTGGCCCATGCCCTCCGATGTCCGGCCCAGGGACTCTCGTGGTATGCCTTCAGCAATTCTTCCTGTTCCTCTTTCCTCGCCACCACTCGGAGTGGGATGCCGTTTCTCTTCTTCGGGTGCTTCCATATGTTGACCGTCCCGTAAACCGCTTTCCGGAGAGCCGGTGCCGCGACGAGCGCCTCTTTCAGTCTCCAGACCGACTCTGTGTGCTCCGTCCTCCATTCGAACTGGCGCCCTTTCTTTAATAACCCGTAAAGCGGCTCCGCGACATGCGTGTAGTGCAGAATCTAGATGTGATAGAACGCACATGCCCCCAGGATCCTTCAGACCTCTGTGACCGACCTGCAATCATCCTTCATCGCGGAGATGGTTTCTACCTTTGCCAAGGACGGCTTCCGGCTGTAAGGCCCACACAGGTGTCCGACTACCAAGATCTCCGGCTATCCGAAGGCTGATTTTTCTCCAGAGAAGGTGAGCGCGCTCTCTCGAGTCTTTGTAGCACTTTCTCGCAGTCGCGGATGTGATCCGTCACGAACTTTCGGCAACCGTCGGGCCCAACCGACTCGTCCTTGTCCTCCACCGGACATCATTTGATCGGGATGTCGTCCAGAAACGGCATGGTGATGTCCGGGATGCAGTCCCTCAACACCTTGTTCATCGCATTCACCATGTGCGCCACCGAGTTCGTTCCCCCTTGCGGTAGAGTACACATCGGAACTAGGCCGAGAGGAGTTCGCATCTTCGTGACATCCTTGCTCTCTACGGTTAGTTGGAACTGGTCGTACCCTGAGTACAAATCCCCGACCGAGTAGATCGACCTCTCTACGAAGGCCTCCGCAAACTCATCAATGGTCGGTCTGATACCGGCGTTTCGAATAGTCACCTTGTTGACCGGTTGCAGGTCCTATATGAAGCGCAGTATGTCGTTCTTCTTCGGCATGGTAAACCACCGATTCGAATATGGGGCACTCGACGGTTCGAGGATGCCCATCTCCACCTTTTGTTTCAGCAGCTCCATCAGGTTCGGGATGTGACCTCTGGGTACCGGAATCGGTTTGAGATTCCACGGCACATGCGGTACCGTGAAGATCACCATCGGGTCTACGCACCCGATCTCGTCCGGTGAGAATGCAAAAGCCTTCCCGTGCCTCCCGAGCATTCTCCGAAACTGGTCCTCTTTCGCGGCAGTAGAAAGCCACCCCCACCGATCTTGAGCTCCCGTAGTGTTATGTCGGTGAACGTGTGTTGGTAAACTTGGGTCCGATGCGACCCCCTTTACCCGTAACTCGTTGCCCTCTAGCAAGGGTGCCGTGACTGGCCTCACCTTCCGGTCCACAGTCTTGTACTTCGTATCCACTCGGGTCGTCCGATCCGACTTGAGTCCATTACCGAAGTCGGCAATGACTTCGTACATTCTTTCCGAACATACCGGAATCGGCCAGTCCTCATGAAGGACTTCTCCGAACACCTCCCGAAACTTCCCCAAGGTGTCGTCGAAAGAGACCGCCTCCATGGCTCCATTGATTTCCTCTTCAGGGCCGAGGACTCCGCTTGCCCGAAGTCGCTCGTCCGCCCGCTTCTTTTCCCGGCCAACTACGCCGGCTATCATACAACCTCCACTATTGGAGAACCAAAATTTCCTACCTATGGTGCAGGTCTTTTTGCCTATAGTACATCTGTGGAGTTTTTCCAGGGTGTCCTGACTATCGTGGCCCCATGCCTTGATAGCCCTCTCTAAAAATCCCCTCGGTTTTCGCCACCGAGGGTCTCGCGGTTACGCTCATGGTTCGGTCGCACCGTCAAGAACTGGACCGAGTGACGCCCATCCTAGGTCTTGACTCGTGCATATGCCGAACCGTTGTCCAGCACCTTTGTCTCCATCCGTGCCGCCGTGATGTACGGTTCCCCGAGTATAACCGGATGCAAGGACCTCTCTTGCACGAAGAAGTGTTGATCGATCTCGACATCGCCGATTTTCACTCGTACATTCGGGCAGGCTCCATGCAGCTCTTCCGTGGCGCGCATTGTTGCCCGTATTTTCCACCCGTGCTTGGTGTTGATCGGCCACTTCCCCTTCTTATAGAAGTCCATGGACATCAAGTTGATTTCTGAACCGTGGTCCACCAACACCACCACCGGCTCCTGAACATCTCCGATCTTAACGGGGTCTCTGTGGTTGCTCTGGCCCAATGTGGCCTTGAATAGTGGCTCTCCGCCAACTCGTCTTCTACAACCATGTCTTCTAGGTGCGTCATTTGCACCTCCACCGGCTTCTCCGGCTCCGGCTCTGTCGAAAGCCTTTTTTGCTTCACCAAGTCCACGATGGAGTCGTGGAACTCCTTCTTGGCGATTCCGAGCACTTCCCTCAGTGACAGCTCCACTTTGCTGTCGAGGATACGTTCCTCGAGGACCTTTCGCAGGTTCGTGGTCCTCTCGATCTCCGTGCTTAATCGATACCCGACCCTCTTGGATTTATCCGGAGTGCCGATTGCACCGACATCATTCTGCTTTTGCCTGAACCGGGTCTCATACTACTATGAGGGTCCGGCCCCTCCAGCCTTACCCGCACGCTTGTCCTCCACCAGAACCTCGTAGTTTTGGCAAGCGGCTTCTACGAAGCCCGTCTTCTCTTCGGCCGGGTCACTCCACCCAGTTGCCTCCCATACCCGTCTTTCCACGCGGTCTGCTTCCTCTTTCCTCAGTCGTATGCCGGCGAGGCCTTCCAGCACCAACAGCCAGAATCTGGCTTCCTTCGTGTTCTGGACTTCATCACTTCGACCCAGATTCCAGCCGACGTCAAGTAGTGGACGGTCTCCGCGTGGCGAGCCATCGCATCTTCCATCAGTCGTTTCATACCCCCTCATTCGACATTCAGATCCAGGGCCCTTCGGGTCTCACTAGTGTGCACCTGACCGTTCCATAGGTACACCAAGTGAGCTCTCATCGCTTCGGCGAAGTCCCCGCAATCCTTTCGGGTGTGGCCGATCGCAACGCACCACAAGCACCGGTTCCCAACCGGAGGCCTTCGGTCTCGGACTTGTTCATTGTTGTCCCTCCTTGCTTATGCAATCTAGAGGTCCCTCACCATCTGAGTCAGCTCCTCCAGAGCCACTCCTCTGGACGAGCCTTTGACCATGCTGGTCGAAGTCGAGCCGGTCTCGAGCCAGTCTCGGGTCTCTTCCCTTCGCGCCAGTGGGGGTACCTCGACCTTCCTTATCGCAATAGAACCCGCCCCCGTCAAGCCTTTATCGACCCACTCACACTGTTTGTCAAAATGGCTGCAGACTCTCTTTACCAAGGCCCAGTCGGTTGTTAGGCCGTCATCGGTCTCTAGCAGGAAGCCCACTTGCTCCCGGTCCCTTACGTTCACCGATTCAATGAACAATAGGACACGACTTGTGTCTAGTACGGTCCGGTCCAGCGCCGAAAGACGTGCGAAGCGTTCTTCAAACTCCCGAAGGAGCACCGACGCATTTCTCCCCTTTTCGGGGGTCTCCACCCATTCCATGAAGTCCCGCTTCGATAGCCGAAGCGCGTCATCAAGCCTGTATTTTTCAAGGAGCCGACCTTCAAACTCTTCCCAGGTCCGACTCTCAGTCCGTACCTCAAGCACCTCCGCGTGGATGCCCGGCATCGCCACCCGAGGGAATCCGGCCAGTCGCCTATCCTCCGGGATGTCCCTCATCACCATTTCAGCTCGATAAGCCTCCAAATAGCTCGTGGCGTCCTTCCCACCGAACCGGCCTATCGTGCCGATGACTGCTTCAATAGCCCTATCGAGGGCGCCTGTGCCTTCGCGCGCACTCACTATCCAATCCACAGCCGAAGCCATGGCTTCTGCAAGATCCGACCCTCTCATCTTTCTATTCCTCTACCGCCTGTTCACGTCAGGTTCACCAAATATGTCGCATTGTTACGCGTGTGCGTGGGGAACAAGGCGGGACCACGGGGGCCTTGGACCGAGAAATAATCGAATGAGAAGAGGGGAAGGAAACTACCGATGTAATTCACACGCACACAGGCACACAAATTCACAGGAGTTGCAACTAACTCTGAACAATGGAGACAGAACAAATGTATATGTATATATAAATCAAGGGATTACAACCGGCAAGCTGGCAAGTGATAGGCTCCAACGCCTGCACACACACACACACACACACAGAACGCGAGATGGAGACTCTGTCGGAACCACTCGGGCGTTCCGCGGAGTAGAGTCAGCCTCCCAAAAACCTGCACAAAACGACTATGGAGACGACAGAGGAGAAGAGCTCTGTTTCAGTCCGGCAACACTTCGTCCTCCACAAAACACGATCCCGTTTACAATACCTCTCCCTCTCTTTTATAGCCCAAGGAGGGAGGCCATTACCACCCGATACATCATGTTTATTCCCTGTCTTTTTGGACAGGGATACGCCTCGATTTTCTCCCTAATGAATGTGTGCTACCTAGGATTTCACCTCAACCGACTTGTACCTATCTACGTACTATACAACAAAACTTGTGCCCACGTGTAAGGGCCAGTTTACGCACATTATACCCGGTTTCCACTAAGGGACGGTTTTCTCCACGACAACGTGACTCATGATGGATGAAAGCAATCGACCTAAGCCTTCGTCACATGCTTGAGGGGGAGGAACCGAAACTGCCACGAAAATACCGACGCTGAAAACCGCACAGAAGCCAACATCGAAAGCCATACAACGCTGAAAGCCGAAATGGATGTTTGACACCTTACACTTGAGCTTCAAGGAGCGTATTGAGAGATCAAGCCCAACTTAGTTTAGTTAGTTAGTCAACCATGTAACTTCGTAGTTACCTAGATAGAATCTAGTTAGAAGTGTTGACTATAACGCTTTAAATAAGACCTTGTATTTAAGTGGGATATTCTAGATCCTCCACTCCCAAGCACATTTAATATAGGACTTACACCCTTGTACCTATATTCTCCTCACACATGTGCATCCTTGCAAATGAGATCTATATATACCTCATTGTGGGTATTTTTATATTGGATGATGCTTTTTAATATAGTTAATCATCCCCCATCTTGTCTCATTGTTCATAGTGCTAACTTCCTCTCTCTCTTCCTCCCGCACAGATACACACACATATCACTTAATCTTCCGCTTAGCTTAATCACATAGTTAGGTACTAATTGACCCGTAGTTAATTATCTAATTCTTAACAAGAAGCAACATTGACTTTCATTCCCCAACAAGTGAAACTGGAGCCGAAACAAGCTTGACTTGATACATTTGGATGTATGGGGACCAACATAGAATGTTAGTCTTGGCGGTAGTCGCTATTTCGTCTCCTTCATCGACGACTATTGCCGACACACGTGGATCTATCTCATTGAGAAGAAGAGTGAAGTCTTCAACTATTTCCGGAACCTACAAATTCTTGTCAAACGAGAAACAGAGAGGAATATTAAGTGTCTGTAGTCGGATGGTGGAAAAGAGTACTTTTCCAGCCAATTCAATAGTTATCTGCAACAGAAGGGATTTCGGAGAGAATTCAGTTGCAAGTATACACCATCACAAAATGAAGTAGCCGGGAGGAAGAACCAAACTGATATCCATCCAAACTCTTTTGAGCATAGCAGCCAATATGGATTTGGAGATCACACTATTGGATGTCAAGAAAACATTCTAGCATGGGGAGTTAGATTAAGAGATCCATATGCAGCAGCCCGAAACCTTTGTAGAGAAAGGTAAAGAGAACTTGGTGTGTCGACTGAGAAAAATCTTGTATGGCTTGAAACAAGCTCCATGCCAATGGTACAAGAAGTTTGAGTCCTTCATGTTGGAACATGGGTTCTGCAAAACCCAAGCAGATTATTGTGTGTTCGTCAAAAGGTACAATGAAGGTTACTTCTTGATTCTCTTATTATATGCAGATGACATGTTGATAGTCGGACATGACACGAAGAGGATCGAGAGCTTGAAGAAAGCATTAGGCTTTTCGTGCAAGATCTTGAACCGACCAAAAAACTTTTGGGGATGCACATAGTTCGGGAGAGAACTAAGAAAGAGTTATGGTTGTCACAAGAGAAGTATGTGACAAAGGTCCCCGAAAGATTCAACATGTCAGAAGCAAAGTTGGTCGATTCTGCATTGTTGACAAACTACAAGATGAATGCTAAGCAATGCCTGAGGAGCGAGAAGGAAAAGTACTATATTCCTCGGTTGTCGGCAGTTTGATGTACGCTATGGTTTGCATGAGACTAGACATAACATTTGTTGTGGGTGCAGTAAGCTAATACATGAGTAATCCAAGTAGAGAACACTGGGCAGCCATGAAGTGGATACTCAGGTACTTGAAAGGAACCTTGGGGTTATGCCTTAGGTATCGTGTCGAAAAACCTATTGATTCTGACTATCGGGTGATGTAGACTCCAGTCGATCCACCTCTAGGTACATGATGACCTATGCAGGGGGAGCAGTGTCGTGGCAGTCAAGACTGCATAAGTCTGTGGCTTTGTCGACCACAGACACAGAGTATATGGCAGTGGTAGAGGCCGACAAGGAGCTGATATGGATGAGAAATTTTCTTAGTGAGCTGGGAATGAAGCAAAGGGAGTTCTTGCTTCATTGTGACAGAGTGCCATAAACCTAGCCAAGAATGTTGCTTATGACTCCTAGACAAAGCATGTCATATAGATGAGATATCACTGGTTGCGGGAAAAAGGGGATGATAGGGAGTTTACCCTTGTGACGATCCATACCGACAACAATGGATCTGACATGCTCACGAAGAACCTATTGATGGATAGACTCAAAGTCTGTTGACAAAAGATAGGACTAGCTGACTTCCTCCCACATAAGTGAAGGGGGATTTTGTTAGGTATATGTCCCTCTTGTGGGAGGAGCTGACTGTTCAAGCCAATAGTCAAAGTCTTGGAGTTGTTGATTGGTGGGGCTGAGAGCCAACAGTCGATAACATAGAGATTCTACTAAGAGAGAGTCGATATTAGATTATCCAAGTCAAGGATAAGACCGACTAGTTGGGCTAACTGGACAGTCGACACAGGAGTCGACTAGTCGACCAATCAGCTGATTAAAGGATACAATTATAACTATAATAATAATAGTAATAGTAGTAGTAGGGACTACATTTATAAATAGCCCATACAGTGTATAAGTATAGATACACCTAGGGCAAACATTATGATTAGTGTGTAGAATAGAAAGAGCAAAACATAGCGAAGTGCTGTGTAGATCGAGAGTGTGTGTGTTCATGATAGTGAGAGAGAGACTAGCGGTTGAGATCGGCGAACTTGCTAAGAACCCTAAATGGTTATCCTCTGAGTTTCAGAGAGTGTTCTAGCCATTTTCTATACTCTCCGTTGTATAGTGGATGTTTGTTACCATAGTTTTCCCCGTTTAGGGTTTCCGCGTAAAACCTGTGTATTTTGTGTACTCTGCAAACTCTGTCTATTTTGTCCTCTATTTCCGCGCGTTGTGTATTTCTGCATATCTTTTCAACAGATTTACAATCCTTTGACCAACAAATTTTGGTCAGATCGGCTCCAATGATGACCAAGTCATCCACATATAGCAAAATACATATTAAACTTGGATGACCTTTTCATATAAATAAGTTGTCGGACTATGAGGTCTCAAAACCTGTCTTCTGCAGATATTGAGTGAATTTGAAGTTCCATGCTCGTGGAGCTTGCTTGAGTCTGTATAGAAACAGCTTTAGCCGACACATGTCGATTTGTGCGTGTTCGACCAAAAACCAGGAGGTTGTGCCATGTACACTTCTTCTTCAAGATCGGCTTGAAGAAATGCATTCTTCATGCCACCTGGTGAAGATGACACCCCTTTTCCACCGCCACTACAAGAACAACACGTATTGTCGTCCTCTTTACGACAAGCGCAAAGGTCTCTTCATAGTCGATTCCATGGGTCCGTGCATATCCTTTTGGTACAAGCCTGGCTTTGTACATGTTGACCGGACCTTCGGTATTATATTTAACCTTGTAGATCCACTTACAACCAATTGGTTCACATTGTTTTGTGGGATCGATTAGGTCCCACGTGTCATTGGCAATCAACACTTGCATTTCTTCCTTCATAGCCTCCTGCCACCTTGCATCCTTGGATGCGTCCGCGAAGCTCTCTAGTTTGCGTACTGAAGCCATTGTCATCATGTATGCATGATGATGCACCATGTACACGTTATACCCATATCACACAACAAGGTCGTGTCGACTGGTGAAGCTTTTCATTTACCGAATTCATGGCCCTCTTGGCTGAATTGGACCTTAGTTCGGTAGGTCCATAGTCACTATTGATGAAGCCATTAGATTCGCTTCGCTTAGATGCACTCGCATCATCCAACACTCCAATAACTTCTTCTTCCCTTTGTTGTGGCACACAATCGTCGTTGGTGACATCATGCTATTATCCTTAGGAAGTTGCCTAGTGGACGGGTCAGAGGAATGAAGTGTGAAAGATCCGACGCCGAAGCGAATAAATATATATAAAACTAAGTGAACTTAGGAGTAATCATGGCGGCTCCCCGAGGCTCAACCATGGTTCTAACATCAATGTAATTTCAAGAAATGGTTTGTTTTAATTAAACTATTAATAGACCCACTCAAGTGTGAAAGGGTTCAACAACAAAATAGTTTCCTAACATAACGTAAGTGTAAATGACATTTCTTGAGTGTTCCCAAAGTTTTTCTTTACTTTCGATATTTTAAGGTCTTTGTAGCCCTTAACCTAATCTTGATCTCACTATTAAAAAATCAATAAGTAGACCTCTTATTCCCACATGAGAATTTTGTTAATCTTTAAGCAATTTAGGGATTAGTAGACAATTTTGTCGAAGAGATTCACTTTCCTAATTCTCAAATCATTAGTTTAATTTCACTAAGAATTTGCCTACTACTACTTCATTCACCCCAAGCTCAAAAGAGCCTACCAAACTCTTTGACTATCTCATATACAAGAAATATGCTACATTTACAGATGTTATATTATATCCATAGATTGACCCATCCATGATATTCGTGAAATTCGGTATTCGTAATATTTAAGAATGAAAATAAATGGGCCAAGAATATTTTATAACCATTTGTTTTAAATTTATATAATCAAAATTATTTAATTCACTCAAACATTAATTAAATCACTAAACAATAATTAGTTTACTGATATATTATTAATTAATTAATTAGTTCACTAATATAATTATTAATCTACTAATACATTAATCATTTACTAATAATTAATTAACTCAATTAAACATTAATTAACTCACTAATATATCAACTAATTTACTAATACATTACTTAATTCATTAAAACATTAATTAATTCCTTGAAAAATACATTAATAATTAATTAAATTAGGGAGTTTGCAGCCAAGAACAGGATTCTAACTGAAATTAGGGTTTCAGAGTAACCCCTAATTTTCTGGCCGAGAACAAGATGCAGAGGGAGGCGAGGGTGTAACCATGCACAGGGAATAGGGTGAGGCTCCTCACTTGCTGCTCACTGTTCACTTGCTCGCACAATTTTTTTTCCAAAGAAAACAATTTTTGTTTCAAAAAAATAAGAGAACCAATACATTTAAATGTATTCATATTCGCATTCGTGGGGCAGACCCTACGAATGCGAATATGTCGATCTATGATTATATCAATCTGCCTATTAATAGTGGCAAAGCTCGTAAACAAATAAAAACCAACCATAGTAACAATTGAATGTAAAGGCTTGTAACAAGGCCAAGAAATTGAATTGAATGCATAGATTTAGCATTTATTTCATGAAGGGTCAACTGTCACTATCACAAAGGAACAACTTTACTCAATCCTGAAATATTGCAAATTACTCATAGTTACTCAACTTCATGCCAAATCAAACGTATCATAGATGTGGCAACTACTAAAGAAAGCATTTCGACCTTTCTCCAATGAAAATTAGAAAATCTCAGAACCACATTACATTCTCAATTGTATATCAAAACAATAAAAATGCATAGAGAATCCAATGAATTTGATTATATACATTTTGTTAAATTCATTCCTCATTTCTGAATAACTTTTCTATTATGCTAATGTCTTATCAATCAATAAACATTGCCATTTCTGAAGTCATTCGCCCATATCTTCAATACTATATAAGGCCAAAAAAACACCAAAAACACATACTACATTTGCTTCTTCGTGGTGCCAAATCCTCCGAAACCCATTAATGCTGCCATTTCTGAATCCTCTGGTACATCTTCTACAGCTTTCTCTTTCTATGTTTTCCACATTTAGATCAAAATCACCATGTCGCCACAAGAAAAATGTTTAAGTCTGCGTTTTAGAATACTTTGAAGACTATGATTGTAAGATATTTTATTTTAATGTTTTCATATAAAGAGCCTGACCTTTTTTTCTTTTTTCCGTTCTTTCCGTTGCCTTTTCTTCTCCTCTTCCTCTTCTTGTAGCTTCAAGATACGATTGTCGTAATCTGTAGTATCAGGATTTACACAAAAAATACATTAAATGTAAGAAGATATGAGAAATAGGTGGCATATTACTAATTGAAACTGCTTTATCCATTCTCAAGAGTTACTTTTACACAGCCCAGCACATAAAAAACACAACATTCTCGAACAATGTGAGCTACCATGCAAATAACCTGGCACGTATCTTTTCCAGGCAAAGCATGTTATCTTGTAGGTAACATGTAGATAACCAGGCACATAAAAACTCCAAAACATGACATGAAGGAAAGAAATTGAGCCTGGAACCCATGTTTAGAAAGATCACAGTGTTACTAGTAGGTCAGACATTCAATCAGGAATACTTTATTCACTTACAAAAAAACAGTACTGCTATGCAATTTCCAAATCTATGTTTCAGGGTGTCTAACTGGGAGAATCCTTTTTGAAGATTTGAATGAACCTTCAATATCCTTTTGTACAAAGAAAATGGGAGACAGTATTGTACCTCTCCTCCCCTTTTTCTTTCTTCTTTTCTTTTGCTCAACAAGGTATGTTACCAAATTCCTTACGTTATTCAATTTAAGTCTAAAACTCAAGAAATTGCCCATGTGATGTAAACTATTAAATATGTGTAAATATCAAGATGGAATCCAAAGTTCCATATGAAACATTTATTACCTTGAGCTTCATATTTAAGACCCAGAATTTCACCTTAATCAAAGTATTTTCTACTTTAGAAAATAACTTTGAGATGTGGAAAGCCACAAAACCAAGTTAGGGTCCCTCTCTCTTGTCATGATTTTATTATTCTTTCTCTTCTTCAATGTATCGATTTATGCCCTTTATGAAGTTATCCCTCTTTCTTTCCACTCTAATGAATTCCTCATCCCAACAACATGATATCATTAAAATTAATCCTTTATCAGCAGTAACTCTGAAAGGCAGGCTCTATGAACTCTCTTTTTTTTTTTAAATGCATTATTATGATCATATAACAAACTAAGATTTTCTCAAGTCTCAGAACACATCTGCACCCTATGAATTCACTGCATTTCTGAATAGGGGACACATGGTTTGTTAACAGTCCAGCACTGCCAGGATATTGGGGGTTCGATTCATACATGATTTTGCTTGCTTGTCAGACCTATTATTATCTTCTGATTTAGGTTTTGCTTTCTGGCTTCCTGTATTTTTCTGTAAAGAATGCTAACATGGTGAGTCAAGCGTGTGCAGAAGCATAGAGCATGTGTGAGGAGTGTGTGAGCAAAAGAAAGAGTCAGAGAAAACAAACAGAAATGAAAAACACACAGTAGGGGGAGTGACAGCTTATGCCCTGAAGACAAAACTATATTAATCAACTAAAACTCATCAACAGAACACAATGTGTTGAGTGGGTTTTAGACACAAGTCCTCAAGGAACTGCCACATTAAATGTGGTTGATAGAGACTAGTCATAGACTTCTGGACTCAAGTACGATTCTGTCATAAGAATATTTAATATTCTTTGACCACATTTACACTTGACAACTAACTAGATGTCACAATCTAGTAGCCAGATAGTTCACATGGATTACAATGAAGTGTGATCACAAACATTTTCACACATCATTTTTTTGTCCATAGGCACATGCTAATGCGAGTTGAGCTTGATCTCAACATTTTGCATTCTCAACAACGTATAACCTTCTCAGGTGTGCCTTTTTGTCTTCTTGGGTTTAATGAGCTTCTCAGTGATCTCTTCGTGATTATGTGTGTTTGTGTATATCATGATCTTTATTTGTGCTCCAATGTTATAATACCTTTTATGATTTATACATGAATCTCACATTCAAAACTAAGCACTGTCAAGATGGCTGCAGCAGACACTCGAAAACGTTTTGTTCTCTTTATTGCTAGTAACTTAAAGAATTACATGAACTAATCGAGCTCAATTAAGTAACACTAAGTGAAACATGAGATTCAGCATAAAAATTTCTCTTACCAATGAAAATACTGCTTTAAAATTTGCATATTCTAGTGAATTTTGTAACCCTTCATCAAAACTCTGCTAAACAATCAAGACTATGCATACAAATAGACACATATCTCAAATATGATAATATTACCTAACCAGTTAAGCAAACCAACCTTGGTCAATAAACTCTGTTTTTCTCTTCTTGAGACTATCAAACCTCTCTTGTACCTGAAAAATATTAATATTATCTTAGCTATATCTAAGAGAGAAAAAAACATAAACTGTCTGCTTATGAGTAGCCAACATTTTTACCCCTAGGCAAAGGTCAGATCAAGCATTTACTCTTATCATACTTGTTTAAGTGTGGCTCTCTCAACTCGCATAGACATTCCAAGTGCTCGTTGATCTGCATAACAAGATATTGATGCATATCATATACCACAATCATGGCAACCAAGGTCTCTTCATAGGAAAGAAAGGTGAATGCAACTCACGCTTTTTGCCATTCATATGATCTAGAAAATTGGCCGAGTCTTTTACAACACATTCACAAACACTGCAGTAATATCCTGCCTGCAAATTACAATACACTATTGAGAGTAAAGAAAGCTCAATCATAGAAGAAAGAAAATATGACAGCAAAAGGTAGCTGGTATATAAGAGAGAACAGGAATAACCTGTTGATTTAATGGTGCAACTTGTGTGACCACCTGTCATCATTGAGGGCAATTTCAGCATTAGTACAAATGGGAAATAAGACAAATTGGTTAGCATATAAATAAAATCATGAAGAAAATCTAGGCTTCAAACAAAAGGCTGGAAGTACAAAGCATGCAAAAAAGAAAACCTTATGATTCATCGACGAAGACAAATCAATAAGAAGTTTCTTAGGAAAATGCATGCTACTGTTAGTTCCCACCAAATATATACTATTTAAAGTAGCCCTGCTTCAATGCTTTTTGGACTATTTAGCTTTAGAAATGAGACTGTACTCGACAAAAATATGTCAAATTAACAGAACTTACTTGTGTTTTGCCTAAACGGGATGTCAGATCCACTTCATAGTCCCTATGTTTTAAGGGTTCCCTTTGAACAGGAGGACCTCTACCTGTCAAAGAAGTGGCAGTATAGCCATCTTAATAGGAGAAATAATTAAAAGAAAAAATGATTTAACAATTTTTCCATCAATTTTCCCACATACAAATCTAAAATTTTCTAAAACATAATATTTGAGCCATTACACAAACTGCAAAAAGAACATCAGATAAAGATGAGTATTTTACTCTTGGATCGATGTTTGTCTCCATCTCCTTCCTGTGCAGACAAAAACACCATATGTATCAGGATTAATGGAGTGTATCATCAAAAAGACAGACTTAGAAGTTAAATTTACAAGTTTAATGGAGTATGAAACAACAGGTTTGGCTCTAAATGTAGCTTTAGAGTAGTGAATCAACATGTTTTTAGGGATTATAATGAGTTTATAATAGCACTGAAAAAGACACATTATGACTTAATATCACTGAAGAATAGAATACTCAAAGCTTATTTTGCGGCTTTTGAGTTTACAGTACTCAAACAGCAGTTCTATTATTAAATTTTGGGCTTGTTGTGAGTTTCGTGGATTAAACAACAGCATCAATAAGTATATTTAGGGTTTAAAATGAGCTGTGTATAAAGAAAGCATGTAGAAGCAGAAATTCAGGGTTTACAACAGAAATAAGGAAATTGAAGCTAAATCTTTGAGGTTTTATTTGTAAGTTTAGTGCGGTGAAAAAAACAAGAGATCTTGGTGTTTAGTATGATATCAAAATACAGAAACAACATATTCGATGCTGAATTTTAATGGACAATAGCTTCCGAGTCAGGGTTACTGAAAAGCAACAATTGGCGCAAGGCTGAAATTACGGCATGTATGTTTTCCGAGTTTTAGGACTGAAAAAGAATGATAGAATTGAGGCAGTAATCCTTAAGAGTTCTATGTATGAGATGTTAGGGTAGTAAACGCAGTGCAAGAAATATTTAGTGTTTTATTTATGAGTTTCAGGGGTAATGAAGAACAAAAGAACAGAAATGAAGGTGAGGATTTTAGACATTCTTAGGGGGTGATGAGTTCTTTTTCTCTTAAGAGTGGACAAAGAAAGAATAGAGGAGGGAGGAGGGAGGAGGGAGGAAGCACCTTATCTTCGCGTTCGCGTGCTTTTTCGATGAATTCCTCTTTGTTCCATTTGCGCCTGTAGGTATTGTCTACACCTGTGCTGTTCTGGCGATGCATCAGACGGGAAAAACACGAACAAGGACGGGGAGACAGACAGAGATGAACAGAACAGAACAGATCAGATCAGAAGGACGACGGAAACGGAAACGGAAACGGAAACGGAAACCCTAAATGATGGACGAGCCTGCACTGCACTGCAGTACATATAATCAAAATCCTCTCTACTCTACTCTACTCTACTCTACTCTACACACTTCTTTCTTCTTCCTACCTTCCTTTTCTTTTCTTCCGTTCGTTCCTTTGTTTCTCTCTTTTTTCTCCTTCCTTCACTTCCATTCTTTTCTTTCCTCTCTCTCTCTCTCTCTCTCTCTCATATTTTCTCTCTCTCATATTTTCTTTCTTATAGGCCATTTTTGTCCTCTTAAAAGGCGTTCGTTAACCATTTCTTACTTTCCTCCCAAAAGGATCCCGGTATAATATGGCTGGTGGAGAGGCGAGATCAGTTGATGACGGAGTGCCACATGGGTCTTCTCCATACGAACCTTTATCGGATGTCATAATCCGATACGATATTCTTCCCAAGGAGAAGTCTTCCTTGTAGGAGATTTCAATGCGAGAGAGAAACCAATCCCGACAATGCACAATATTCCAGATGAATAGAAACCTAGAAATGGTAAATGTCCATCCTTTAGACATAAGCACCACATGTAGATCAAAAGATCAAGGTGCATACGCCACGAGCTTTGGCCATCATCTGCTCGAACTTGGCAGTCGGCATCGGATGATCATATATAATGGTTTAGCCAAGTGGCCAGGCTCAGAAGAGCTCACATGTTTCCCACATGGAGGAGGGGAAAGCGCAGTTGATTATCTAATAGGACACCCTGAAGTTATCCACATGATTAACTCCTTCCGGGCAGGTGGCCCCGTCCCGTGTCTTATTGGCGCGGTCCATAGTTTCTTATACCAAGAGTGGAGACGACACACCAGGAGACCGCAGAAGACGAGGAAATGGAAGAAGAAGAGACACCTCTCCAAATGCCTCCTAGAACATGTCACAAGGAGCAGCATGGGGACGGATTGGGTCCGGAGAAAGACAGTGTACCGACCACCCGCTCAGTGGTGGTGGAGCCAAGGCCGGTCGAGCGTGCTGAGAAGGAGAGACCTGAAACGGTTGAGAGGGTGCCACTGGAACCAGAAACAGTAGTACAACCAGGTCTGACACAACTGCAACAAGAAGTAGAAAGGTTGGAACCGGAACCGGAACCGGTAATACAGAGCTTAGCAACACAATGGGGAGAAAGGTCGGAAGCAATACAACAATTCGTTGATCTCACACAACACGGAACCTGTCAACAATGGTTAAAGTGGTTGGGAGAACATGTTACCAGAATGGTGGACCGGGTAGAAGCGGAACAATTGGATATGTCCAGTCGGCCCACATAGACTGAGCAATTGATGACGGTGACCAGACAGTTGGAAGAGGCCCGAAACCAAATTAGGAGTTTGGAAGAAGAATTGGAAAGAGCCAAGGAATTAGCAGCCATTATGGCTAACATGGGCCAAGGAACCAATATAGAAACAAAAAAGGTTGAATCGGAAAGAACATAGGAGAAGGCTCTAAAGAAAGAAGCAGAATTGGTGGCTAGCACGGCACCGGAGAATGAGCGTGAGTGGAAGAAAGAAATCGACGCGCTAAAGGAAGAGTTGGTCGTGCAAGCGGCATTGCGAGAGAAATAAAAGAACTACGGAAGACAACCAAGGAAATTCTCCGGTTGCTCAATTATGACTGACTGAAGGAGGAAAAAGAAAGTCTGTTGCAAGAAAAAGATAAACTCCAGCGAATGGTAGAAACAGAAATTGAGCAGTTCAAGGAAGAAATTCGATAGCAAAAGGCACCAGGACAATCGGCTACGATCGCAAATCAACCGGCGTCGCAAGCAAAAATCGGAGGACTTTGACAAGTTGTACTGGGATTATAAGAATTTGGATATGGATCATAAGAAGTTGGAGATGGACTATGATTGACAGTAGGAAAAACTTAGAGAGGTCCGGGTAGAGTTGAAGGAGAAAATAGAGGTGCTGACGGAACATGGACGGTTGATGGCGGAAACAATAGCGAAGGTGTTGGAGGAAGTGACGAAGGAAAGGATGAGGTTGGTGTCGCAACATTATCAGGAGGTCGAATGGTCGAAAATGATGTTGGATAAAGTACAAACGACCTACCAAACCAACATTATGGCGTATCAAGAACAAGAAGCGGCAACGACGACATTAATAAAGCAGTTGAAGAAGGACAAAGAGGTGACATAGGACAAAGTGAAGATGGGCATAAAGCGTATCCAGATCATAATCGGAGCTCAATGGGAATGGATGAAAGAGAAGGCGGAGGAGAGCTCCGTTGCAATCTAGAGACAATGGGCCAAGTAGGCAACTGAACTTCAACTTCTCCGAGTTGATGCTAAGAACTAGAAGGAGGACGGAGATAATTTCTACAAGATGGAGGAAGCTAGTGTTATCACCATCCGGGAGAACTTGTTCGGCGTTTTTTACGCCCTGGCCGATGCACACATGGACGTGATCTGAAGGCTGCTCGAAGGATTCGAGGATGACCAACTCTCAACCACATTGGAGTTGGAGGGATATGAATGGGAGTGACGGCGGAAGGCAGCGGAGCAAAAGGCGGACCAGATAAACATTAGTGACGAAGAGCAACAACCGGAGATAGGGGCTTCCACATAACAGCAACAACATCAACAACAAGTGAATGAGACGGAGACACAACTGGATCAACAACCGGAAACAGAGTTGGAGAGATCAGAGAAGAGGCCAGCGTAGTTAGAGAGGGAGTTGGAACATGAGCAACAACAACAAAGGACTGAAACAGAGGAGGAAACACTCGAACCCCTGGACCAAAGCATATTGGATATACTCGATGAAGATTGAAGGAGCTAACCGTGGGTTCGACGTGCAAGGCATTGTCCCATGGGCGTGCCATGTGTTGGCCTAAGAGTATGATCTGGAGTAGAAGTGTGGATGGGGAAGAGTCGGATCGAATTAATAATGTAAATATTAGTTAGTAATTTTATAGGAACAGACGGATCCGAATAGTTGTACTGATTCGGATCCGCCCCGATTAGTAGTCGATAGCTGATAAGGCACCAATTTGTAATCTGTACCGGATGCCTATAAAAGGATCTGGATCAATGTATAAATATACATAAGTAATACAAGTTAAGTGTGCTTTGTTGTTAAGCTTATTGTCTCCTTTGTGTACTTGTCGTCTATGATATAATTACTAATCATACACGTGTAATTAAGTGTCGGATACGTAGTAAGTGGTTCGGAAGGCAATCCGGTAGTAACTAGAGTGTTACATATAATTTGCCGGATCAGTACCGGATAATCATCCATATCCCAACCACCCCTTTGGAGACGTGTTCCAGATAGGACACTTGTGTTTGCGGCTAGTCCGGCCCAAGATAAACATCTATTAGAAAGTATTCTTTGTACATAAAATGTGCTCACAGAGCACTTTTTATACAAGCCCTGACGAGTGGGCTAACACAAGTATTATTAGTACTTTAATGCTAATGAATGAGCCTGACACTAATTTTCCTATAGTAGGCCCATTCACTAAAATCGACATATAGGCTATCAAAACGGCCTATCAGATTCCATCTAACTTGACCAAACGATTTGACTTAGCAACTGATTTGGCTTTTGGCCTTTTCAGTTGATTCAGGCCTAGCCGATCGGTCTTCATTTGATCTGGCTTCTTCAATGGATTCGGCCCATATTGAGCTTGTCACTCAACACTCCCCCTCAAGCTCAACTTCAGGCCTCGATGTGTTAGCTCCAGCCAATTCTAGGCTCCGGCTTCTCTTGGCGTCTTCACACCTTGCTCGCGCTCCACATCCGGTCCGGTCCCGCGTCCCACGACTCCTCTGGTCCGACGCTCCTTGACCCGTCCGGTCTCGTGCACTCGACCCCTATGGTTGGCCCATCTGCTCTTCAGGCCCTTATTAGCTTCCTTATTGTCATGGTATTGGTGCCCCTCGACCCGTCGGCTCTTCCATATCGGCGTCAGCTTCGGCTGCCCTCTTGTCCGCTTGGCCTTCATATGATTCTACTCACTTGCATCACGCCTTTCAACCGAATCGGTTGTCTCTGATTCGTTCCCGTTCTTGTCCGAATCAATTGTCTCTGATTCATCTTCTTTATGGCCCTTGGCCACATCTACCCATGTCTTGGTCCTAGCCTTCACTTGGTCGGCTCTGTCCTTCTTGACTTTGCCTACCCCTTGTTTGGTCGACTCTAGCTTCCGCCCGTTCTTTTGGCTGCTCCCCTTGCATCCAGCTAGTCTCCACTTAGCCGATCTTCTTCAATCGGTCCACATATCCATCATGTTCTCAGCTTCTTCTGACTTCTTCAGTCGTTCCAAAATTGAATTCCTCATTTGATCTGTCTTCTTGGACATCTCTCCCCCTCAAGTTCGGCAAGTTGAGATGTTGTATACCAAGCATAGTCGAGAATTTCCGCAACTTGTACATGCCGAGAGGTTTGGTGAAAATATCGACAACTTGTCGATACGTCAGAACATGCAAAAGTTTGACGTCACTAGAGAGGACTCGCTCATGGACGATATGATAGTGCACCTCAATGTGCTTCATCTAGGTGTGGAAGACGAGGGTTTTTCGCTAGTTGGATACATTTGAGGTTGTCACAATATATTACTGTCGGTTCAGACACCTCCACCTACAGATCTCTCAATAGCCGTTTGAGTCGGATGGCTTTGGACATTGCGACATCTACCCCTCGGGATTCGGCTGTTGGGATATCGGTCCCTCCGGATGGGATGTCCGGAGATGAATGACGGCAAGCCCGGTTACGGCTACGGAGCCGGATGATGAAGACCCCGGCTACGGAGCCGGATGACGAATGTACCCGAAGAGAGAGATCCGGATGCGGGGACATATTTGTGAATATGTTTGCCAAGGGCCCTTGAGGCTATATTTGTAAATAGCCCGAAAGTCATATGTGTATAAATATGACTTAGGGCAAACTGTTTGTTGTTGTTGCTCATTTTTATGTTTTCAGCCGAGAGAGCGAAGTGAGAGCAGCCGAGAGAGAGAGAGAGAGGAAGAGGTCGACGCCTCTGTGTATTACCGCCGCCTGTGGCGAAGACAGTGAGCTCAAGGTTGTTGCCTTGCAGCTACACCTTTGTACATCTCTGTTCATAGTGATAGTTGGAGTTTGAGGACTCCCGTGGTTTTTTCCCATTTAGGGTTTTCCACGTAAAACACCCTGTGTACTCTTCTCTCTATTGTCTTCGTGCATTTTGTATTTTCCCGTTTTCTGTGATTTGATCCTATTCCTCGGTTGTGTCCGAGCACCGTGCGCAACAAATTGGTATCAGAGCACGGTAACACAGAAAATGGAAGGCGGCGGTAGTGGGCCTCCGGGCATGATGGTTTTGAACTCACAGAACTACGCCGACTGGAAGATAAAGATGGAAGACCTTCTCATCGTCCGAGACCTGTACGAACCGATCGACAATGCCGAGATACCCAAGGGGGTAATAGAGTCGGAGTGGAAGCTCCTGAACCGGAAAGCCGTAGCGACGATCCGGCAATATGTCGATGTAAGCGTTCTACAACATGTGGCGAACGACACCAACGCATATGAGATGTGGAAGAAGCTGTCGGGCCTCTACGAGAGGAAGAATGCGTTGAACCGGACCTCCCTGATGAGGAAGATAGTGAACCTCAAGTACCGGGACGACGAAAATATGGTGGAACACGTGAGCACGTTCATGGGATTCGTGAACCAGCTTGCGGCGATCAAGTTCCCGTTGGAGGATGCAATGCAAGCCATCATTCTGATGTGTACATTGCCGGAAAGCTGGGAGAACTTGGTGGTGACTCTCAGCACCTCCTGCACCGAAGATAACTTGTCTCTACAAACGGTAAAGACAAGTATTCTAAATGAAGAAGCGCGTCGGAGAGATAAAGAACCGGCCACCGACTCGAAGGCGCTGCTTACCGAATCGGAACGGGGAAGACAATGGAACCGGAGTCCGCAGAGACGGGAGAAGTCGGGGACCCGGTCGCAGTCAAGAGGAAGACCCACATGCTTCCACTGTGGGAAGCCGGGGCACTTCCGGAAGAATTGTCGGCATTACCGAAAGGACAACGGAGCCGACGACACTGATTCGAAGAAGTCACCGGAGAGAAACGGTGCATACCGGGGAGCCACGGACCGGAGAGGTCCGGATCGGCGAGGGCAGGACCGGAAAGGAACGACAGCACTCGCGGCAAGTGAAGAAGAGATAATGCTCATTACCGAAGAGACAGAGCTGAACCTTGCCGGTGAAGAGATGACCTGGGTGGTCGATTCCGGAGCATCGTTCCACCTGACTCCGGAGAAGAAATACTTCTCATCCTACACAGCCGGTGAGCACGGCTGTGTCCGGATGGGAAATGAAGGTACATGCCGGATTGCCGGCATAGGAGACGTGTGGCTGATGACATCAACCGGATGCAAGATGCTGCTGAAGGATGTCCGACACGTTCCGGAGGTTCGATTGAACCTGATTTCGGCCGGGAGGCTAGACGATGAAGGCTACACAGGTAGCATCCGGAACGGTGTCATGAAGTTCAGCAAAGGGAGCCTGATAGTGGCTCGGGCCCGGAAGATCAACACACTGTACCTGATGAATTCCCGGCTATGTCCGGAGGAGCTGAACGTGGCAGCCGATACTGCCGGTGAGTTGTGGCACAAGAGACTGTGTCACATGAGTGAGAAGGGGATGAAGAGGCTTGCTGAAGACAACCTTATTCCAGTGAAGCATGTGCACTTGGAGAAGTGCACCGATTGCCTGGCCGGTAAACAGAACCGAACCTCCTTCCACTCAAGGCCACCGACGAGACGTAGCGCACCATTGGAGTTGGTGCACACTGACGTGTGTCAAGTAGAAACGAAGTCACATGGCGGAGCCCAGTACTTCGTAACATTCATAGATGACCATAGCCGGAAGCTGTGGACGGCACCGTTGAAGACAAAGGACCAAGTATTGTCCGTCTTCAAAGAACTCCACGCGAGAGTGGAAAGGGAATCCGGCAAGGAGCTGAAAGCGATACGAGCGGATAACGGAGGGGAATACCGGGGGCAGTTTGAGGAGTACTGTCGCTCGAAGGGAATCCGGCTCGAGTTTACTGTGCCGAAGACGCCGGAACTGAACGGGCTGGCCGAGAGGATGAACCGGACCATAATGGAGAGGGTCCGGAGTATGCTGGCGCATGCGAAATTACCCAAGGGCTTTTGGGCTGAGGCAATGTCGACGGCGACATACGTGATAAACCGATCACCCTCAGTACCTTTGGACGGAGACACGCCGCAGAGAGTGTGGACCAGTAGGGAAGTATCCTACCGGCATCTGAAGGTGTTCGGGTGTCTCGCATATGTGCATGTGGCAAAGGACCGGAGAGGAAAGCTAGATCCAAAGACCCGGCCATGCATATTCCTCGGTTACGGCGATGACGAGTTCGGCTACCGAGTATGGGACCCGGTCGACAAAAAGATATTCCGGAGTCGTGATATCATCTTCATGGAGGACAAGACACTCGCCGACTGGGAGTCGGAGAAGAAGATGAAGAGCTCCAAGTCGACCGGTGAGGATCAACTCTACGAGGAGCAGTCCCGACCGGCAAGGGACTGATTAGCACTCTAGGATCCGGCCGAAGACGGTGAAGAAACAGAACCGGCCGAGGAAGATGAAACTGATACCGGAACCGGCCCCGACCCCGAAATGGATTCGGATGAAGAGGAAACGGAGGAGCCGGTTACCGAAGCTCCGGAACGGAGATATCCTCTAAGAGAGAGAAGGGCCCCCCGGAGATTTCCGGAACCAGAGCACGTGCTGCTAACCGACGAGGGGGAGCCAGAGAGCTTTGAAGAAGCAAAGCATGACACCCAGAGCCGCAAATGGTTGAGTGCCATGCAGGACGAGATGGATTCCCTGCATGAGAACCACACATATGAACTTGTGGAGTTGCCGAAAGGAAAGCGGGCACTTCGAAACAAGTGGGTGTTCAAGCTGAAACCGGGAGATGCCGGAAACCCCCCGAGATACAAAGCCCGGATCGTGGTGAAGGGGTTTCAGCAGAAGAAGGGTGTCGACTTCGACGAGATATTTGCCCTGGTAGTGAAGATGACCTCCATCCGGACGGTGCTGAGCATAGCGGCAAGCATGGACCTCGAGGTAGAACAGATGGACGTGAAGACGGCATTCCTTCACGGTGACCTCGAAGAAGAGATCTACATGCAGCAACCGGAAGGATTCGAGAAGAAAGGGAAGGAGCACCTGGTATGCCGGTTGAAGAAGAGCCTTTACGGTCTGAAGCAGGCTCCCCGGCAATGGTACCGGAAGTTCGACTCCTTCATGATAGACGAAGGGTACCACAAAACGCAGTCCGATCACTGCGTGTTTGTGAAGAAGTTCGAAGGAGGAGACTTTCTAATACTCCTCCTGTACGTGGACGACATGTTGATCGTCGGACGGGACCAGGTCAAGATACGGATGCTGAAGAAGGCTCTTCACCGAACCTTCTCAATGAAGGACTTGGGTCCGACGAGGCAAATACTAGGGATGCACATCATCCGGGACCGGAAGAAGAAGCAGTTGTGGCTGTCACAGGAGAAGTACGTGACAAAGCTGCTTCAACGGTTCAACATGTCGGAAGCAAGACCGGTCGGATCGACCCTCCCGGCAAACTGCAAGTTGTCCAGCAAGCAAAGCCCTAAGACAAAGGCTGAGAAGGAGGACATGATGAAAGTACCATATGCCTCTGCCGTCGGAAGCTTGATGTACGCAATGGTGTGTACAAGACCGGACATAGGATATGCAGTCGGAGTGGTGAGCCGGTACATGAGCAATCCCGGCAAAGAGCACTGGAACGCGGCCAAGTGGATACTCCGATACCTGAAGGGCACGACAAACGTGTGCCTTCGATTCGGCTACGGTAAGCCCGAACTCGACGGCTTTACCGATTCGGATATGTCGGCTGACGCAGATACCAGCCGGTCCACATCAGAGTATGTGATGACGTATGCAGGGGGAGCTGTTTCGTGGCAGTCGAGGCTGCAGAAGACGGTTGCGTTGTCAACCACGGAGGCGGAGTACATGGCGGCTGTTGAAGCCGGCAAGGAAATAATATGGATGAAGGACTTCATTAGAGAGCTTGGTATCCGGCAGGAGGAGTACCGACTCTATTGCGACAGTCAGAGTGCCATCCACCTTGCGAAGAATGCGGCCTATCACTCCCGGACGAAGCACATCTAGCGAAGATATCACTGGATCCGGGAAAGGATAGAAGACCAGGAGTTCGTGCTGACGAAGATTCACACGGACGAGAACGGGTCAGATATGCTGACCAAAGTGCTCACACCCGACAAGCTGGAAGCATGCCGGAAGAGGATCGGACTGGAGAGACATCCCATGCCGAAGTGAAGGGGGAGTTTGTTGGGATATCGATCCCTCCGGATGGGATGTCCGGAGATGAATGACGGCAAGCCCGGTTACGGCTACGGAGCCGGATGATGAAGACCCCGGCTACGGAGCCAGATGACGAATGTACCCGGAGAGAGAGATCCGGATGCGGGGACATATTTGTGAATATGTTTGCCAAGGGCCCTTGAGGCTATATTTGTAAATAGCCCGAAAGTCATATGTGTATAAATATGACTTAGGGCAAACTGTTTGTTGTTGTTGCTCATTTTTATGTTTTCAGCCGAGAGAGCGAAGTGAGAGCAGCCGAGAGAGAGAGAGAGAGGAAGAGGTCGACGCCTCTGTGTATTACCGCCGCCTGTGGCGAAGACAGTGAGCTCAAGGTTGTTGCCTTGCAGCTACACCTTTGTACATCTCTGTTCATAGTGATAGTTGGAGTTTGAGGACTCCCGTGGTTTTTTCCCATTTAGGGTTTTCCACGTAAAACACCCTGTGTACTCTTCTCTCTATTGTCTTCGTGCATTTTGTATTTTCCCGTTTTCTGTGATTTGATCCTATTCCTCGGTTGTGTCCGAGCACCGTGCACAACATCGGCCTCGGTGCTCGATAGTGCCATTGTCGCCTACTTTTTACTGCTCTAGGAAATCGCCGCACTCCCCAAGGAGAATACATAACCTAATGTTGATCTGCAATCGCCGGCATTTTCGGCCTAGTCGACATCCCCGACAAGTTGTCTGGCTACATTGGTCCGATATAGTAATGCCCCCTATCCTAAGTGCCATTGACATATCTCATGATCATGTGTTGTTAAGCGTTTGGATTGCACCACGATTGGTTATGAAGAATAATGCACCAACAAGGACATAGTACCGCTAAAGGAACTATGAAGAGGAAATGGCAAGAGGAAAAGTAGCTAATGGATAGCCAAGTGTGAAAGAGTCATACCCTAAATGCAAATACTATATAAACCACATTGTGGTGGCTTTGTAAGAGTTCTTCCATTTGTAAAGTTCTCCCTATTGATTAAGAGCTAGAGCTTCCTCTCCTCCTTGTATCCCTTAAGCTTAAGAGAGATTAGTGAAGTCTTTCGTTAGAGAACACTAATCTCTCTTCCTTATTGGTGCTAGACTCTTAGCAAAGAGGGTTAATAAACATATTCATTACTCTTATTGTCTATTAGAGAGAGCTTGAGAGGGTGAGAGAGATATCGTGCTTAATAATCAATTAATCATTAAGTGAGTGTGAGGCTCAGAGGTGTCCAACAACCATCTTCGCTTGATTCGCCATCAAAAGGGTATTATACCCCAGTCCGAGCTCCGCAAACGACATTGAGGAGTGATTAATTACATCGATACATAGATCGTACACATCTATTTCACGCCGTTGTCGGGAAAGCGACCGACGCTTGAAGCCAATTTTGAGTGATCGAACACTCGTAGGCAACCCACTTAACGATGGAAGAAATCAAAAGGAAACCATTGTTTTTATGAATTAAAATTTTCACCATTTCATGTTTTAATTAAGCTAATTTTCTGTTTTTTTTTATTTTAATTGTTTTCCCCCCCTAATTGCCCGGATATTAGCAAGCTATTTGTCCGGTTAGTACTAAGATTTAGCCATTTCAGGGCAAGGATAATCAACGTGATTCTTGCTGATCACGATCATCTGACAATACATGAAACGACCGTTGGAGAAAAAATTAAATTAAATTAAATTCAAATTTTTTGACCAAAGTTCAATGAAAGATCAAAGTTCGATGACCCCTCAAAGGTTGAAGAACCCTAAAAGGTTGACGAAAGATCAAAGTTCGACGAACCCTCAAAGTTTGACGAAAGATCAAAGTTCGACAAACCCTCAAACGCTGACGAACCCTCAAAGTTCGAAGTCGAGACAACACAAGGAACATCCAAAATCCTTCGTCGTACATATGATCGGATCATCATGAACGGGGATGTTCAAAACCCGACCCACACGCCAGGAAGAGCTCACCCAAACTTACCAAACGCACGGTGTTGGCCCATCTAACCCGACTCGATACCACATAGGGTGGTTAACCCCAGGGACACTACTAAACATGAAGCTCTTGCCAAGCCCGACAACCAAAGCACCTCTCAACACACCTCCACTACAGGAGAGCCCAAAGGCAGACTTGCTTAGCTTAGAGCAACACATACGGGACACAATGCAAGACTTGCGTGCGATAGAACAAGAAATAAATATATGGAAGATACAACTCACGAAAGGGGGACAACCAGAGGTGATCACCTGTGATATTGAAGCTTTCCTTGTGGAAAGAAAAGACACATTCGCGCGAGTACATAAAAAACTTAACCTTCTAGAAGCATCGACACATTCGTGCCGACGAGAACTCGTGCCCAGCCCTCCCTCGCATTCGAGCACAATGGGGAACAACCAAAACGAAGAACACACGCGAAGACCCCCAACACCGATGTGTATGAACGCTATCCCTACACCCGACCGAACCACCTCAACACCTCCAAATGTTGAACTTGCAGTGGCGTTACAGTCCATCCAAATCCTAGTGGCATTGATGGAAAAAGAACGTGCACCCGCGGACAATTCAAGAAACCCCACAAACGATAGCAGGAAGAACACATCCATTTCTAAACTAGTACCTTGCTTCCTCAGTTTCGGTGATGCTTATGACCACGTAGAGAGGTTCAAATAGATATGTCGAACTTATGAACCTCTCATAGAGGATACCAAAGTAGCCGCATTCGAGCTTATGCTCGACGACCAAACCAGAATTTGGTTTAGGACTTTGAATGAAGACATCATCACGGACTTCGAGTATGTCATCGAAGATTTTTTAATCAACTTTGCTCGTAGAGGGAATAAATGGAACCCGATCAACCAACTTTTTGCCCTCAAGCAAGAAGCAAAAGAGACGGTCAAGGATTATATCCACCGCACGAAAAGCCTTCACCATCGATGTAGCCCGAGTGATAAAATGTCAGACGACCCATTGATGAGCCGCTTTATCAATGGGTTGTTTGACCCGACACTCCAAATTTTCCTCATCGCTAGGATGTGAGGGTCATTCACGGAAGCTTGTACTATAGTGATGACTTTCGAAGATTCAATGAGCGGGTTGAAGATACCCACACAATCTCCTATGAACAACCGCAAGAAGACCTCGGAACCCACTCCACCCACACCGCCGAGACCACCCCGTATAGAAAGACCCCAAGCATATGCCCAAAGAGAAAATGTAAGGTGCGTAGTGTGCCATGGCCATCACACCAGGCATGAGTGCCCTCTCCTCCACCAATGATAGCCTCAATACTATAAGTGGTGCAAAGCCTTCGTGATGCACTCTCAAGAGAACTGCTAGCAAGCCCCAAATGGAAGATATGGCCAAACACTAATGGTCGAGTTCCCACGATTACCGCCACCGCTTAGCCGCTCACAACTACTCGCAATACTTCCCCAACAACCCCACTACTTCGCATTGGAGCTCACCTCGCCGAACTAGAATACGCCACTAATAAGCAAGCTCAGGTTGGGAGGGGGTACCCCAGAATATGAAGACCCATACCAGGAGTATGTCAGTGAAGAAGAGGTGCTTTCCCACTTCGTGACTTTGAAGGCGACCAAATAATAGTCTACGTCTTACGAGGAGAACAAAGGTGCCCACCGATGAGATATCAAAATAACAATGGTTTAAGAAGGCTAGAATTGAATTTTTCAATTGCTAAGGGCCACACATGGTTAGCAAGTGCCCAACTAAACATGAATACTACAACCGGATGGCACGACGACCATGATACACCCCACCGGAAGCACCCTCACAACCACCAATACAAAGTCTCAACCAACAGTCACATGACCTCATCGAGTGGTTCCAGTGGGAGGCATCATGCTCGGGGTGTGGTAAAGAACACTTGGTACCTGACTGCCAGGAGAAAAAGAAATGGATTGGGACCAACCTATTATCCATAGTATCATCAACGATTGGCGTTGATGTCATCACACGAGCTCAAAGAGTAGCTCATAACTTGAAGTGTCATGACCACACGGAAGAAGTGAAAATCTAAAAAGATCACATCCACAAAGACCTCCAAGCAAGATCAAGAACCTTAGGGAGACGTAGAAGTGATACCCATAAACCCTAACCAAGACTTACCAACACACCTAGAGGGTACCCAAACCCAGTAGCTGAAAAACGAAAGGTCGAAGAATACATCAAACTCATACGCCACAAATAGATCGAAGGATCACTTAGCCTCCCGAGACTAAACTTTGACTAGCTAGAAGAATGAGTAAACCCTCCTCCCCGATACGCGGATACGACCCCCTTCGCCACAATGCCAACCGACACCCCCATCTCTAAATCTACTCTGATTAAAGAAGTCAACACAATCTTGCTCCAGCAAATATTAAATCTAAAGTTACAACTAACATTGCGTGAAGTACTGAGCTACATCGGCACCTTCGTGATTGACAATCACAAGCTACAACCTATACTCGCTAAAGAAGTAGAATTCACACTCGAAGACATACTCAAACTCAACATTCATCCATGGCATGATGTCCTCCGCCGCCTCAATGGAGGTTTGTCTGCAGGCTATGGGGAGAAAATACACACCCACATCCCTCATATGACCACAGTCCCCAAACAACCCAAAGAAATAGCGGTAGATATATGTGGAGCTCATTTCAAGATTGACGATACTAGTTTCACTCTCCCCATTTGCGTCAACGGCATGGCATGACTTGCGACGTGATTATCGACACCGGAGTAGGGGTAAGCATAGTTAGCTGCAAATGTTGGTGTAAGTGGGGCAACCCAAAAATTCTTCCTTCAAGCGTCAAGCTCCGAATGGCGGATGGTTCCATCCAACATCTAGAAGGCATGATCCATGCACACAACTTCACTATCTGTGGGGTCGACTTCAATCTTACCTTCGTCGTCACAAGATCATCTAATCACATGGCTTACGAGTGTTGACTAGGACATCCATTCCTAAGAGTAAGTCGCCTCGTGATGGACTTTGGGAATGACACAATTTATATGCGGAAAAACAACAAAACATTTCGCATCAAGGCGTACACACAAAAAGTCCACGAACAAGAAGGTAGTCCCCTTGTCGACGATTGGTTAGAGACCACCGAGTTCGAGACCAACCTCCTCAAGTGCCACCCCACAAAGACTGTCCAGTGTGCACGCTAATAGAGAATGAGAGTTGGGACTTGGTTGATGCCCCCAAGGGTGTGAAGCTGATTGGATGCAGGTGGGTGTACAAGTCAAGTACAACGCCCACGACTCGGTCAACTGATATAAGGCTTGATTGGTGGCCAAGGGCTACGTGTAGAAACACCACATCGATTATGATGACACCTTCGCATAGGTTGCAAAGATGACAACTGTCTGTGTACATGGTATTGTTAACTCTTAGGGCCGGACAATGGCCTAACACAGGGTGTCTACGGAAGACACTTCACCAAAGGGGTGTTACGGCAACAGGATTAGACTCAACGATTAATCCGACTTAATTAGGTTACTTAGCATGATCGTCTTTAATAATCACACGCGTAAGATATAACAATGAAGGCAGAACGACAATTAACACAGAGAGATAACAACACTAAGCTTTATTAATTAACCGCTATTCATTACATTGTATCCAGGCCTTTAAATAGGTTTCCGGTCTGTATTACAAAACGGTGCCATCCGCACCTGTTCGGGATCGGTTCGGATCCGGAACGGCATACCGATTCCGGTCCGTCCGTCCACACTCATAGCTTACTTACAACCATTCCTACTAATTAAATAACTCCCCGTTTCACACTCTGGACTCCTTTGCCGGCCGGTAACACATGGCACGCCCGTGGGACAGTACCTTGTACGTCGAATCCACAACCGACCCTTGCTATTCTTCGTCCAAAATATCCAGAATGCTTTGTTCGAGAGTCTCCAATGGTTCATCTGGAATTGGTTGTTGTTGTTGTTGCTCTGTTGATGTCTGCTGCGACGGGTCCGTTGTTGGCTGCTGCGGCTGCTTCTCCGTTTGTTGCTTTGACACCGGCGTCTCCGTCGTTGCTCCCTCCATCGTAGTGGTCTCCGGTTGACAGGTTTCGGGCTGGCCCTCGGCCGGCGACGGTTCCTCATCACTAAGGTTAACTGTTGCCGCTTCCCGTGCTTTTTCTTCCCGAACCTAGGACCGCTCGTAGCTTTCAAACTGGATTTGAGCGTCCAACCTATCATCGTCTAGCTGAGCTACGAGTTGCTGGACCTGCGCCAGCTGTTCATCCGCCAGGACTTGGAAGTCGTCGGCCAGCTCGTCCTGTATGGCGGTGAAGTCCTCGGAAGTCAACGTATAACAATCATCTCCTTCCTTCCGCCGGTTTGCCACATCTGCCCGTAGCAATTGGAGTTCCGCCGCGTTTTGTGCCCACTTTGTCCACCATCTTACGAAACTTTCGTCAATCAAGTGTTTTGTCTGATTCAGCCATACCCGAAGGATGGACTGAATTCGGCCCGTTCCTAATTGCGATTTGGTTTCCGCCGCTTGCCGTTCCTCCTTCAGTTGCTTGATGATTTTGACGTTGTCTTCCGCCTGCTCCTTGTAATGCGTCAATTGCCTTTGATATGTGCTTTGTAATTTCTGCAATACCGTTGACGCTCTCTCCTTTTCTTCCTATTGCTGCCTCTGGAGCTCCATCCGGACCTTCTCCGCCTCGTCCAAGCGTCTTGTATTTTCCGCACATTCGTCGGCGATCGCCGTCGCGGCCCGATCAACTTCCTGCTGGAGCTCGGCCATCCGTTCCTTATGCTCCCTTTCCAGCCGTTTGTAGTCCCGGTGCAGGTGCTCAAAATCATCTGTCTTTTGCTTGAGCCGTGCGTTGATCTGTCGACGGGCTCGGTCCTCGCGGTCCTTCTGCTGGCGGAGCTCTTCCTTTAGCCGTTCAATTTCCGTTTCCGCCGTCTTCCCCAGCTTGTCCTTTTCCTGCAGCACTTTGTCTTTTTCCTCCCTTAGCCGGTCGTACGCTTGATGGCCTTTCCGGAGGCTCTCCTCTGCCCGACGGAGGTTCTCAGCAGTCTTCTTTAATTCGGCTTCGACCGCTGTCTTCAATTCCCGTTCACGGCTCCTTAGCGCTTCTTGTGCGGCAAGTTCATCTCTCAATTCCGCAAGCTCATGGGCTTGCGCCGCATCTCTCGCCGGAACGGTTTCCGTTGCCGGGGTCTTATTGGTATGTACAGGTCGATCCGTTTCTTTATTCTATACACTTACCGGAGTCACCGGTGATTAGATTTGTGTTGCCATTAAGGCCATTTTGGCCATCTCTGTCGTGACCTAATCCAAGTCTTTTTCAAGGCACCGGATTCTGGACCAGGCCATCTCTAGTTGTTCGGTTGTGATGAGCAACCGTTCGCTTTGCGCTCTTTCTTCCGCCTCAATATACCCCACTGCTCCGGCTATCTGTTCGCCTATCCACCGAAGCCACAGGCTACCAGTGCATTGTTGTGCTTGCACGGAGGTTTGACATATGGGCTCACTTGTAGATGGGTGGTCCCACCTGGTTGCGCCGAGTTGCAATTTTGTTTCTGCCCGTGGACCACCCTGCTGTCCTGGTTCCCCTTGCACTTCTTCTTGGTTGGCCGAGGGAGGCTGCATTGACCTTTCCGGCTCTGGCAGGATGGGACTTGCCGGTGTTGCCGGTGGTGCCGGGGCTTCTGATTCCGGTGCCATGCGCACCGGTTCCGGTTCCTCCCTTGGTGTGGGAGTCTCAGTATGGGGAGTGTTGGGATTTTCGGTCCCTCCGGATGGGATGTCCGGAGATGAATGACGGCAAGCCCGGTTGCGGTTACGGATCCGGAGGATGAAGAGTACCCGGCTACGGAGCCGGATGATGAAGACCCAGCTACGGAGCCGGATGATGAAGACCCGGCTACGGAGCCGGATGACGAAGACCCGGCTACGGAGCCGGATGATGAAGACCCGGCTACAGAGCCGGATGATGTATGTACCCGGAGAGAGATCCGGATGCGGGGACATATTTGTGAATATGTTTGCCAAGGGCCCTTGAGGCTATATTTGTAAATAGCCCGAAAGTCATATGTGTATAAATATGACTTAGGGCAAACTGTTTGTTTGTTGCTGAAAAGTTGTTGCTTATTTTTTCTGTTTTCACTTAGAGAGAGTGTAGAGAGCAGCCGAGAGAGAGAGAGAGAGAGAGACGAGGAGGTCGTTGCCTCTGTGTATTACCGCCGCCTGTGGCGAAGATAGTGAGCTCAAGGTTGTTGCCTTGAAGCTTCACCATTGTACATCTCTGTTCATAGTGATAGTTGGAGTTTGAGGACTCCCGTGGTTTTTCCCATTTAGGGTTTTCCACGTAGAACATCCAGTGTACCTTTCTCTCTATTGTTTTTCGTGCATTGTTGTATTTCCCGTTTTCTGTGAATCGATCCTGTTCCTCGGTTGTGGCCGAGCACGGAATTTCAACAAATTGGTATCAGAGCGACGGTAACACAGAAAATGGAAGGCGGCAGCAGCGGGCAGCCGGGGATGATGGTGCTGAATGCGCAGAACTACGCCGACTGGAAGATAAAGATGGAGGATCTGCTCATTGTTCGGGACCTGTATGAACCGATCGACAGGTCGGAAATACCCAAGGGGGTACTTGAGACGGAGTGGAGGCTTCTGAACCGGAAAGCCGTTGCAACCATTCGGCAATACGTCGACGTGAGCGTTCTACAACACGTGGCAAACGACACCAACGCATATGAGATGTGGAGGAAGCTGTCGGGCCTCTACGAGAGAAAGAATGCGTTGAACCGGACCTCCCTGATGAGAAAGATAGTGAATCTCAAGTACCGGGACGGCGAGAGTATGGTGGAACACGTAAGCACGTTCATGGGATTCGTGAACCAGCTTGCGGCGATCAAGTTCCCGTTGGAGGATGCAATGCAAGCCATCATCCTGATGTGTACATTGCCGGACAGTTGGGAGAACTTGGTGGTGACTCTCAGCACCTCCTGCACCGAAGATAACTTGTCTCTACAAACGGTAAAGACAAGTATCTTGAACGAAGAAGCGCGTCGGAGAGATAAAGAACCGGCCTCCGACTCGAAGGCGCTGCTTACCGAATCGGATCGGGGAAGACAATGGAACCGGAGTCCGCAAAGACGGGAGAAGTCGGGGACCCGGTCGCAGTCAAGAGGAAGGCCTACATGCTTCCACTGTGGGAAGCCGGGGCATTTCCGGAAGAATTGTCGGCATTACCGAAAGGACAACGGAGCCGACGACACCGATTTGAAGAAGTCACCGGAGCGAAACGGTGCATACCGGGGAGCCACGGACCGGAGAGGTCCGGATCGGCGAGGGCAGGACCGGAGAGGAACGACGGCACTCGCGGCAAGTGAAGAAGAGATAATGCTCATTACCGAAGAGAGGGAGCTGAACCTTGCCGGAGAAGAGATGACCTGGGTGGTCGATTCCGGAGCGTCGTTCCACCTGACCCCGGAGAGAAAATACTTCTCATCCTACACTGCCGGTGAGCATGGCTGTGTCCGGATGGGAAATGAAGGTACGTGCCGGATTGCCGGCATAGGAGACGTGTGGCTGATGACATCAACCGGATGCAAGATGCTGCTGAAGAATGTCCGACACGTTCCGGAGGTTCGATTGAACCTGATTTCGGCCGGGAGGCTAGACGATGAAGGCTACACAGGTAGCATCCGGAACGGCGTAATGAAGTTCAGCAAGGGGAGCCTGATAGTGGCTCGGGCCCGGAAAGACAACACACTGTACCTGATGAATGCCCGGCTATGTCCGGAGGAGCTGAACGTGGCATCCGACACTGCCGGTGAGCTATGGCACAAGAGACTGTGCCACATGAGCGAGAAGGGGATGAAGAGGCTTGCCGAAGACAACCTGATACCGGTAAAGCATGTACACTTGGGGAAGTGTACCGACTGTCTGGCCGGTAAGCAAAACCGGACCTCCTTCCACTCGAGGCCACCGACGAGACGTAGCGCACCACTGGAGTTGGTGCACACTGATGTGTGTCAGGTAGAAACGAAGTCACATGGCGGAGCCCAGTACTTCGTGACATTCATTGATGATCACAGCCGGAAGCTGTGGACGGCACCGTTGAAGACAAAGGACCAAGTGTTGGGCGTCTTCAAAGAACTCCACGCGAGAATGGAAAGGGAATCCGGCAAGAAGCTGAAAGCGATACGAGCGGATAACGGAGGGGAATACCGGGGGCAGTTCCAGGAGTACTGTCGCTCGAAGGGAATCCGGCTCGAGTTTACTGTGCCGAAGACGCCGGAACTAAACGGGCTGGCCGAGAGGATGAACCGGACCATAATGGAGAGGGTCCGGAGTATGCTGGCACATGCGAAATTACCCAAGGGGTTTTGGGCTGAGGCAATGTCGACGGCGACATACGTGATAAACAGATCACCCTCAGTACCTTTGGACGGAGACACGCCGCAGAAAGTGTGGACCGGTAAGGAAGTGTCCTACCGGCATCTGAAGGTGTTCGGGTGTCTCGCATACGTGCATGTGGCAAAGGACCGGAGAGGAAAGCTAGATCCAAAGACCCGGCCATGCATATTCCTCGGTTACGGCGACGACGAGTTCGGCTACCGAGTATGGGACCCGGTCGACAAGAAGATATTCAGGAGTCGAGACATCATCTTCATGGAGGACAAGACACTCGCCGACTGGGAGTCGGAGAAGAAGATGAAGAGCTCCAAGTCGACCGGTGAGGATAAACTCTACGAGGAGCAGTCCCGACCGGTAAGGGACCGGTTAGCACTCGAGGATCCGGCCGAAGACGGTGAAGAAACAGAACCGGCCGAAGAAGATGAAACTGATACCGGAACCGGCCCCGATCCCGAAATGGATTCGGATGAAGAGGAAACGGAGGAGCCGGTTACCGAAGCTCCGGAACGGAGATATCCTCTAAGAGAGAGAAGGGCCCCCCGGAGATTTCCGGAACCTGAGCACGTGCTGCTAACCGATGAAGGGGAGCCGGAAAGTTTTGAAGAAGCAAAGCTTGACAACCATAGCCGCAGGTGGTTAAGTGCCATGCAGGAGGAGATGGATTCCCTGCATGAGAACCACACATATGAACTTGTGGAGTTGCCGAAAGGTAAGCGGGCACTTCGAAACAAGTGGGTGTTCAAGCTGAAACCGGGAGATGCCGGAAACCCCACGAGATACAAAGCCAGGATCGTGGTGAAGGGGTTCCAGCAGAAGAAGGGCGTCGACTTCGACGAGATATTTGCCCCGGTAGTGAAGATGACCTCCATCCGGACGGTGCTGAGCATAGCGGCAAGCATGGACCTCGAGGTAGAACAGATGGACGTGAAGACGGCATTCCTTCACGGTGACCTCGAAGAAGAGATCTACATGCAGCAACCGGAAGGATTCGAGAAGAAAGGGAAGGAGCACCTGGTATGCCGGTTGAAGAAGAGCCTTTACGGACTGAAGCAGGCTCCCCGGCAATGGTACCGGAAGTTTGACTCCTTCATGACCGATGAAGGGTACCACAAAACGCAGTCCGACCACTGCGTGTTTGTGAAGAAGTTCGACGGAGGAGACTCACTAATACTCCTCCTATACGTGGACGACATGTTGATCGTCGGACGGGACCAGGTCAAGATACGGATGCTGAAGAAGGCTCTTCACCGAACCTTCTCAATGAAGGACCTGGGTCCGGCGAGGCAAATACTAGGGATGCACATCATCCGGGACCGGAAGAAGAAGCAGTTGTGGCTATCACAGGAGAAGTACGTGACAAAGGTGCTTCAACGGTTCAACATGTCGGAAGCAAGACCAGTCGGGTCGACTCTCCCGGCAAACTGCAAGCTGTCCAGCAAGCAAAGTCCCAAGACAAAGGCTGAGAAGGAGGACATGATGAAAGTACCATATGCCTCTGCCGTCGGGAGCTTGATGTACGCAATGGTGTGTACAAGACCGGACATAGGATATGCAGTCGGAGTGGTGAGCCGGTACATGAGCAATCCCGGCAAAGAGCACTGGAACGCGGTCAAGTGGATACTCCGATACCTGAAGGGCACGGCAAACTTGTGCCTCCGATTCGGCTCTGGTAAGCCCGAACTCGACGGCTTTACTGATTCAGATATGTCGGCTGATGCAGATACCAGTCGGTCCACATCAGGGTATGTGATGACGTATGCAGGGGGAGCTGTTTCGTGGCAGTCGAGGCTGCAGAAGACGGTTGCGTTGTCAACCACGGAGGCGGAGTACATGGCAGCTGTTGAAGCCGGCAAGGAAATAATATGGATGAAGGACTTCATTAGAGAGCTCGGTATCTGGCAAGAGGAGTGCAGACTCTACTGTGACAGTCAGAGTGCCATCCACCTTGCGAAGAATGCGGCCTATCACTCCCGGACGAAGCACATCCAGCGTAGATACCACTGGATCCGGGAAAGGATAGAAGACAAGGAGTTCGTGCTGACGAAGATCCACACGGACGAGAACGGGTCGGATATGCTGACCAAGGTGCTCACACCCGACAAGCTGGAAGCATGCCGGAAGAGGATCGGATTGGAGAGACATCCCATGCCGAAGTGAAGGGGGAGTTTGTTGGGATTTTCGGTCCCTCCGGATGGGATGTCCGGAGATGAATGACGGCAAGCCCGGTTGCGGTTACGGATCCGGAGGATGAAGAGTACCCGGCTACGGAGCCGGATGATGAAGACCCGGCTACGGAGCCGGATGATGAAGACCCGGCTACGGAGCCGGATGACGAAGACCCGGTTACGGAGCCGGATGATGAAGACCCGGCTACAGAGCCGGATGATGTATGTACCCGGAGAGAGATCCGGATGCGGGGACATATTTGTGAATATGTTTGCCAAGGGCCCTTGAGGCTATATTTGTAAATAGCCCGAAAGTCATATGTGTATAAATATGACTTAGGGCAAACTGTTTGTTTGTTGCTGAAAAGTTGTTGCTTATTTTTTCTGTTTTCACTTAGAGAGAGTGTAGAGAGCAGCCGAGAGAGAGAGAGAGAGAGAGAGAGACGAGGAGGTCGTTGCCTCTGTGTATTACCGCCGCCTGTGGCGAAGATAGTGAGCTCAAGGTTGTTGCCTTGAAGCTTCACCATTGTACATCTCTGTTCATAGTGATAGTTGGAGTTTGAGGACTCCCGTGGTTTTTCCCATTTAGGGTTTTCCACGTAGAACATCCAGTGTACCTTTCTCTCTATTGTTTTTCGTGCATTGTTGTATTTCCCGTTTTCTGTGAATCGATCCTGTTCCTCGGTTGTGGCCGAGCACGGAATTTCAACAGGGAGCCGGTGTTCCCTCCGTCTGAGGGTCCGAACGTTTCCCGGCTGCCTCAATGGTCCTTGCCGACGACCGTCGCTGGAGATGCTCCGTAGGCTCCTCCTCTATTTCCTCTTCCTGAGTCCCGACATTGAGTTTTGCCGCAAGGGGTCCGCTTCTCTATTCACCGGTCGGCGGAGTGTAACCTTTAGGGGCCGTGCCAGTGGTTCCTCCTGCACATCCGTTGGCCGCTTCCGGCTGCCGCTCTCCTTTCCTGCCTGTTCTGCGTCCGCCGCCTTCCCCTTAGTGGCCTTAGAGGCCAACAACTGTTGTCGTTTGGAAGCCGTCTTTGGGGTGCCGTCTGCCACTCTTCCTCGCTTCTTGGGCTGGACGGGTGGCCCAAGCAAGGTGAGCCACTGCGTTACGGCGTGCCATATCCTCCGTCCGTCTCGGCCTTCTTTGCCGTCTTTGCCTCTGATGATCTCGATCGCCGCACACAACCCGTCTGCGATCAATACCGGCCAATCCACCTTGATCCCTTCATAGGTGGCGATGATCATCCCTGCCCGGTTCTGCGGCATGACAGGGGGTCTAGGGTACACATGGCCGTATTCGTGGAGCACACGAGCAATCTCGCGGAACATCATATCTCCGCCGCCCTGTGTCCGGTAGCCCTTGCTGGCTAGGGAGTACTCACCAAAATACCTGATGAGTTGCTCCGGGGTCGGATTGTCAATCGTGAGTATGCCTCCCTTCGGGAGGCCTATTAACGCTCGAATCGCCTCCGCCGTTATGACCTCTATGTCGATTTCTTTGATCACTTTGTCGGCTTCTTTCTGTGGCGGTACTTCCATCATCATCAAGAAGCCCTCGAGCCCGTGTTGCTTTAGCCATGTCTTGGCGGCTTCCGACAGCGTTTGCGGGTCCATGTTTATGTCGAGGTCGGATTGCGGTGGCGAGGTTGGATGGTGATGAGAGTGAGATTGAGAGAGAGAGAGTTCAGAAGGCGGGGGTTCTCTGTGCGTAGGTTCTCGTCTGATGATCTTGCAGCGCCTTGGTGCTTCTGTGCTCCTGGGTTCGCGAAAGTAAAGGGTCTCCACGCGCAGTGGTTTTTCTCTGTGCATTCTGGCGCCTTTTTCGAGTGTGTGCACGTCGTGTACTAAAATAGCATTATGTCCTATGGTGGCGCTTTAAATGCCCACTACGTACCTTTTCACTCCTCCCTCTTTCATCCATTCATTCCTCGCTTTTGCATGATTACTTTGTTTTTTTTTTTTTTTGGTTATTATTATTATTAGTGTGACGTTACTTGTCCGTTGGTCCTCTCGGACCCTTACCGGCCTCATTCTCCCCAGTTACCGGCTCGCCGTCTCTGCTGTCTTGGTGGTTGTCGTTTCCCTCATCGGTGTCGGTCCTTTGCTCAAATGGGTTCTTAGGCATCGGTCCTCTATATGGCTTCAATCGGAATCCGTTGACCCATTTGCCTAGCACTTCGCCGGCAAGTGTCCCTAACTGGTAGGACCTATTATACTCACGTGTTAGCCAATATCGTTCGGTCCATCTAAACCGTAGTTTACCCGGCATATTGCCCATCCGGGTCTGAAATACTAACACCGGTTTGCCGATTGCGAACATTTTTTCGTTTCCTTTCCTGTGCCGGTCGACAAATGCTTTCCGTCGCCGTTGCTCCAATTCTAAGTGCAGGATGCTTGCCAGTCGTTGTTCCTCGAGTTCACACAGCGCTGTTAACCGTATTGCCTCCGACTCCTTCTCGTTCAGCCGTTCCCGTAGCTGGATCCGTAAGCTGGGTACTTGGAATCCACCGGCATTGCCGCCTCTAGTTCGAACGCTAACCGGAACGGTGTTGTTCGAATGCTCGTTTTGTATGCCGTCCGGTATGCCCAAAGCGCGCTATGTAGCTTGGTATCCCAATCCGTTCGGCTTTCGTTGACAATCTTCCGGAGGATATTCTGGAGCGTTTTGTTCGTCGATTCCGCTAACCCGTTCACTTGCGGATAGTATGGTGTGCTCCGTTTATGGACAACGGCATAGAACGTCGTCAGGCTTTCAACTACTTGGCCGAGAAAGTGCCCCCCTTGGTCGCTTATTAATTCGATTGGGCATCCGTAACGGCACCAGATGTACTCGTATAGAAATTTCGCCGTTACGCAGTGGTGTTGTCTCTTAAGGCTTTGGCCTCCACCCATTTCGTGCAGTAATCCGTCACGACGATGACGTACTGATTACCCGTTCTCATTGCTGGTGGTTTGAACGGTCCAACAAAGTCCAACCCCCACTTCTGGAATGGCTCGAGTGGTAGTACCGGCAGGTGTGGCATACGAGCCTGCTCCGTTGGCTGGCCCATTCGCTGGCATAGGTCACATTCTTTTGCATACCGTATCGCATCTCTTAATGTCGTTGGCCATCATAGGCCACTTTGCCATATTTTCCTGGCCGTCGCATCTCCGGCATAGTGACCTCCGGCGACTCCGTAGTGGGCTTCCCTCAGTATAAGGTCCTTTTCATCGTTGCGCACAACCCGTCTCCATATGCCGTCCGCGCCCTTGTGGTAAAGTGTGTCTTGCAGTAAGCAGAAATGTCGGCTTTGCACCGCTAGGCGTTTCCGTTCGTCCCGGTTCAACTCTTCCGGAGGCAGTCCTGTGCTCAGAAACTGGTGCATGTTTGTGAGACACTGGTCTTCCTGTGCCACCGTCTCATATGCTGCCGTTTCCGTAGTGACTCGAAACAGCTCCGCATCCGGAAACTCATCCGCTACTCCGTCACCCGTCTCTCCGGACTCTAATCGGCTTAAGTAATCCGCCACGACATGCTGTATACCGGGTCGATGGAATATTTCAAACTCGAATTCCTGTAACAGTAAGGTCCACCGGGCCAATTTGCCGGTGAGTGACGCTTTGGACACCAGGTAAAGGAGTGTCGAATGATCTACATGGAAGGAAAACTTCCTTCCCAATAAATAATGCCGAAACTTTGTCACACTGTAGATCATCCCTAGAGCTTCTCGTTCCGTGGTAGAGTAGTTCCGTTATGCTTGGGATAGCTTTCGGCTGGCATAATACACTGGCCGGTACCACTTTGGCTCCGTAAGCTACATCAGTACGCTTCCGATTGCGATGTCGGAGGCGTCCACGAACACATGAAATTCTTTACTCCAATCCGGAGGTTGCACTACCGGTGCTTGCGACAATAGTACCTTGAGGGCCCTATACGCCCTATCCTTGGTGTCGGTCCACTGAAATGGTGTCCGATGTACGGCGGCATGCAACAGTGTAGCCAGGTCGGCCAAGTATCGGAGCATCCGGTTGTGCCACCGGATCTGGCCTAAGAACCGGCTTAATGCCTTTGCCGTTACCGGCGCCGGTGCTTCTAATATGGCTTTCACTTTGTCTGGGTCGACTGCAATACCTTCCTGGCTCACAATATGTCCTAATAAAGTTCCACTGGACACGCCAAATACACACTTTGCCGGATTCAAGCTTAGTCGGTACGCTCTACACTTTTCTAGACAAAGACGGAGGTGCTGAAAATGGTCCTCCGCCCGACTATAGACGGCGAAATCGTCAAGGAAAACCTGCATAAAAGCCGGAATATATTCACCAAAGATTTCCATGATGATTTGTTGAAATGTTGTCGGCGCCGTTTTGAGTCCGAACATCATCACCACGGCCACAAACACCCCCCATTCGGTGACAAAAGCCGTTTTCTCTTGGTCGTCGGGGTGCATCCGGATCTGATTATTCCCGCTGAATCCGTCTAGAAAGCTATAGACCTCATGGCCGGTGACGGCATCCAACACTCCATCTGTGAACGGAAGTGGAAACGCATCCGTTACCGTAGCTGCATTGAGTTTCCGGTAGTCCACACAAACTCAAATTTTTCCGTTCTTCGGTACGACTACGATCGGCCTCAGCCATGTCGATTTCTTTACCAGATAGATAAAGCCAACTCTTAGCAGTTTGTCGATTTCCTCCTTGACTTTGGCGGCATAATTGGGATTCATCCGGTACCGTCTTTGTGCCACTGGTTTTGCGTCCTTGCTCAAGTGAACCTGATGCTGGTATAACTGAGGGTCGAGTCCTCGCATGTCTGCGTATGACCAGGCGAACACATCGCGAAATTCCGTGAGAAGTGTGATCATCGCCGTTTTGTCTTCGGACTTCATCTCCTTGGCGATGTGCACCGGTTTTGCTTCGTCCGTGGTCCCTAGGTTCACCTCTTCCAGTTGCGACGCTTTTACGCGCTGTGAAACAGCCATTTCCCGTTCCAACGCTTCCTGCGCTTGCCGTAACTCCCGGATTGCGTCTTTATCCGGTTACAGATTACACATTGCATCCTCATAGTGCATTCTAGAGCCGAGTGTCCGGAATTTAAGTAGGTTGTGCACTGTATTGCTTGCCGAAACCGGAGGTCTTCATCGGACGGTAACGCCTGTTGGAGTGCTCCCAGTGTGAGCTAGGAGCTTGTCTTTTCCATCTCTCTCACCCGGTCAATGACCTGGTCGATGGTACTTGTGCGGAAGTCAATTACCATGCAAACCGTGCGTAGGGGTTCCCGGAGCGCGTTTAGGAATATAGTCCGTTATTCTTCCTCCGGGGGTGCGCGGGCAAGCTGATTATGCATCCGTTGAAACCGGATGACAAACTAGGGAATGCTCTCCCCTGCCTCCTGTCGGATGGTATAAAATAAGCCTACCATTACGGTCTGGTCCACCTCCTTTTGGAAAAAATGCAAGAATTTAGCTTTTAAATCTGTAAAGATGTTGATGGTAGACGGGTCTTGCGTCCGGTGCCATCTTGCTGCCGGTCCCTCCAATGTGACGCCAAATTCCGCTATCTTAGAGCGTTCCTCTTCATCCGGGGTCAATCACTGGGACACATGGTTGGCTTCCCAGGTTTGTTCAAAGGCGTGCACATGAGCTTCCGCGTCCGGATCATCTCTATACTTGGAGTACTGGAACGGCATGTCGTCGTCCGATATCGGTGCGCGGGCTGGCAGTGTTGGTGCTCGTTCCAGGATTTTCTCCGGCGTCGGTGGTCTTTCCTGATTTGTTTCCGGCGTCGGTGGTCTTTCCTCTTCTTTTGGTGACGAAGGCCTCTCCTCTTCGACTTCCGATGTCGGAGATCGCTCTTCCTCTGTTGGTTTCGGGGTTTCCAGCGTTAGCACTTCCGGTTCTGGTGTCGGTAAGGTATCCAATCCTTCGTCCTCCGGTCCGCCCGGGGTTTCGTTGCTGCTACGGTAGTTCGTGTGCACGCTGTATTCCCCTTCGGAGTCTGATTCATACGCTAAAAAGGCTTCTGCTTCGCCTTCTCCGTTTGCCAATGCCTGGAGAAGGGATTCGGTTTCCCAAAGGCTGCTTAGGCTGTTGTCGTCGTCCGGGTGCGATGTTTGCTGTAACCAGAGGGAGTCCTCCGCTACTCTCCGGATTACGTTGGAAAGCGCCGCTTGCTGGAAAGCCTCACGTCTCCTTTGCCTTTCGGCAAGGCGTCGAGTTTGATCTGTAACCAGGTCGTGCGTTGATCTAGTCATCCATCCGTGCCGTCGTTCGCTGCAAAAACAGGAATCGTGGTCGCCAAAAATTGTGTTAACTCTTAGGGCCGGACAATGGCCTAACACAGGGTGTCTACGGAAGACACTTCACCAAAGGGGTGTTACGGCAACAGGATTAGACTCAATGATTAATCCGACTTAATTAGGTTACTTAGCATGATCGTCTTTAATAATCACACGCGTAAGATATAACAATGAAGGCAGAATGACAATTAACACAGAGAGATAACAACACTAAGCTTTATTAATTAACCGTTATTCATTACATTGTATCCGGGCCTTTAAATAGGTTTCCGGTCTGTATTACAAAACGGTGCCATCCGCACCTGTTCGGGATCGGTTCGGATCCGGAACGGCATACCGATTCCGGTCCGTCCGTCCACACTCATAGCTTACTTACAACCATTCCTACTAATTAAATAACTCCCCGTTTCACACTCTGGACTCCTTTGCCGGCCGGTAATAGGTATAGCCCCCTGGTTTTCTATTCAAATGAAACACCTCGGTAGTTTGTCAATTGAAAAAGTCGTTGTATGGACTCAAGCAAGCCTGTGTGCTGGGAACACAAAAATCACGCAAAGGTTGCGTAGGATGGGATTTGCTCCATTGAAATCGGACTCCTCATTGTTCATTCGGCCAAGTCGGACTGGACCGATTAGCATTCTACTATATATTGGGGAAATCGGCCGACTAAAGTCTCAGCTTGTTGTTGCTAGGGCCGGACAACAGCCTAACACAGGGTGTCCACTTAAGACACGTCACCAAAGGGTGGTACGGCAGAATGACTTACGGCACAACTCTTACTTAGACCTTAATCGATTACTTAGCCATACGTAATTAACACGCGTAAGATATAACAATGAATACAGAACGGTAATCAACACTGGAAGATTAAGACAATAAGCTTTATTAATTATCCGCTCCTGATTACATTGTAACCGGGCCTTTATATAGGTCTCTGGTGCGAAATACAAAACGGTGCCAACCGGCACCTTTACGGAATCGTTCCGGATCCGGATCGGCAGACCGATTCCGGTCCGTCCGTCCACATCTTCTTATATAATAATATGTATATATTAAGACTACTAATTACAACAATTCCCGAATAATTATTCCTTTCACACTCTGGTTTGGACCTCCTTAAGCCTTCTTTGCCGGCCGGTAACACATGGCACGCCCGTGGGACAGTACCTTGTACGTCGAACCCACTATCCAGCCCTTTTACGCTTCGTCCAAAATGTCCAGAATGCTTTGCTCCAAAATTTCCAATGGCTCGTCGGGAATCTGTTGTTGTTGCTGTGGCTGCTGCTGTTGTTCCGTTTGTGGCTGTGGCTGCTGCTCCGTTTGTGGCTGTGGCTCCGTTTGTCGCTCTGGCACCGGCGTTTCCGTCGTTGGTTCCTCCGTCGGAGTTGTTTGTGGATGATTGACCCCGGCCTATTCCCCCTCTGGTCTTTGCACCAGCGACGGTTCCTCATCACTAAGGTTAACCGTTGCTGCCTTTCGCGCTTTTCCTTCCCGGAGTCGAGACCGCTCATAGCTTTCGAACTGGATTTGAGCCTCCATCCGATCATCGTCCAGTTGAGCTACGAGCTGCCGGACCTGCACCAATTGTTCATCCGCCAGGGCTGTGAAATCTTCCGCCAGCTCATCCCTGATGGTGGTGAAGTCCTCCGAGGTCAGCATATAGCAGTCGTCGCCCTCCTTTCGCCGGTTTTCAACGTCCGCCCTAAGCAATTGGAGTTCCGCGGTATTCTGCGCCCATTTTTCCCACCAATGCACAGAGCTGTCATCAATCAAGCTTTTGGTTTTAGTGAGCCATGACCGGAGGATGCACTGGATCCGTTCGGCTCCCATCTGTGATTTATTTTCTGCGGCTTGTCGCTCTTCCTTCAATTGCTTGATGATCCGAACCGTGTCCGCCTCCTGCTCCCTATAATGTGACAATTGAGTTTGATAGGTTGTTTGCAACCTTTATAGTACCATTGTCGTTCTTTCCTTGTCTTCATGGTTCTGTTTGTGGAGCTCCATCCGGTCATTTGCCGCTTCCTCCAATAGCCTGGAAATTTTCGCTCGTTCTTCGGCGAGTGCCGTTGTGGCCCGAGCCACAATCAGGCTCCCTTTGCTGAACTTCATGACACCATTCCGGATGCTACCCGTGTAGCCTTCATCATCTAGCCGACCGGCTGATATCAGGTTCAGACGAACTTCCGGAACGTGTCGGACATCCTTCAGCAGCATCTTGCATCCGGTTGGTGTTGTCAACCACACGTCTCCCATGCCGACAATTCGGCATGTACCTTCATTCCCCATCCTGACACATCCGTGGTCACCGGCTGAGTAGGATGAGAAGCATTTCCGGTCCGGGGTAAGGTGGAACGACGCTCCGGAGTCTACCACCCAGGTCATCTCGTCGCCGGCAAGGTTTATTTCACTCTCCTCGGTGATGAGCATCAACTCTTCTTCACTTGCCGCGATTGCCGTCGTTCCGTTCCAGTCCGTCCCCTTCCGATCTTTACCGTTCCGGTCCGGGGTCCACTTCGAATCGGTACCGTCGGTTTCCTTGTCTTTACGGAAATGTCGACAGTTCTTTTGGAAGTGTCCCGGCTTGCCACAATAGAAGCAAGTAGGTCTCCCCCTTGACTTTGACCGTGTCCCCGACTTGTCCCGGTTCTGGGGACTACGGTTTCTCTGTCTTCCGCGTTCCGATTCGGTAAGGAGCGCTTTGGAGTCAGAGCTCGTATCTTTGTCTTTCCGACGCGCCTCCTCATCCAGCAAGCTCGACTTTACTCTTGCTAGGGATAACCGTTTTCCTTCCGGCCCGGCATTGCCCAAAGTGACAACCAACGTCTCCCAGCTATCCGGGAGGGAACCGAGCAGGAGTAGCGCTAGTACGTCATCGGCAAGAGGTACTTCCAATGACATTGCCTGGTGTATCAGCCCCTGGAAGGCATTCATGTGCTCCACCATGCTGGAGCCATCTTGGTACCGGAGTCTTACTAGCTTCCGAAATACCGACACCTGATTGACAGCATTTTTGTTCTGGAACATTATGCCGATCTTCTCCCAGAGCTCATGAGCCTTGCTCTCTTCATTGAAGTTGTTGTATAGGCTCATGTCGATGAAGCACCGTATGTACGCCGTTGTCTTCATGTGCATCACCTCCCATATCGCGGCGTCGATTTTGTCCGGTCTCTTGTCCCCGAACTGAACCGGCAGCCAGAGGTCTTTAACAACGAGCATGTCCCTCATCTTCGACTTCCACACTGAATAGTTGGAGCCGGTGAGCTTGAACATGCCGCCAAACGATTCGTCCATTTTCTGTGTCAATTTCGCTCTGATACCACTTGACAGGAACTAGACGTTCCTTATGCGCAACGCTCGGCCACAACCGAGATTCTTTTCATACACAGAAAACGGGAAATAGAACACGACACAAAGAGGAGAAAGAATACACAGGAGGTTAACGTGGAAAACCCCAAACTAGGGGAAAAACCACGGCAGCCCACGGGCTGCAAACTGTCACTATGTAAGAATGTACAAAACAGTGAGTTCACGGAGGCAACGACCTCGTGCTCACGCTCTTTGCCACAGGCGGCGGTTACAACAGAGGCAACGACCTCGTCTCTCTCTCTCTCTCTCTGTACAGTTACGCACTCTCTCTTCTTCTTGCACCAACAAAGAAAAAATGACGACAACCATTAGTTTGCCCTAAGTCATATTTATACTAATATGACTTTTTAGCTATTTACAAATATAGCCACGATGGGCTCTCAGAAACATATTTACGAATATGTCTCTTCCTCTGGTTCATACCGGGTCTGCACCATCCGGCTCTCCGTAGCCGGGTACTCCTCATCCGGTTCGTACCGGGCCTGCACCATCCGGCTCTCCATAGCCGGGTACTCCTCATATGGTTTCTTCTCCCTTCCCATCCGGAGGGACCTGTCTCCCAACAGATATGAATACATTAAGCTAATCTTAAATAATTGTTTTACTAGTTTTCATATCGTGTGTGAAAAAACACACAACATTTATCGATATGAATACATTACGCTAATCTTAAATAATTGTTTTACTAGTTTTCATATCGTGTGTGAAAAACCACACGACACTGTGTGGTTGTCCTCTACTAGGAGCATCGATTGTAAGTCAAAAAGCAACAGCATATTCTCCCTCGTACAGACCGCAGTTTGGAAAGCTCCGAACTTCGACGCTAACCCTCCGAGGTAGACCTCCACCAATTCGTCCTCCTCGACGTTTACATTGACAGAGGCGAGAGAGTCGCAGATGTCCTTGATCTTGGAGGTGTAGTTAGTCACCGACGTATCTCGTTGTCGAACATTGCTCAACTCTTGCCTGAGTTGGAGCTTTCTGGTTGTGGTGCTCCCGGCGAAAATCTTTTTCAGATTTCCCCAAGCATCCTTCGGCGTCTTCACATCCCGAATGTAGCTCAGAAGTTGATTGCTCACACAGGATGCGAAGCAGTAGAGAACTCTGATTGCCGCCTGTTCCCAGGTCGGGAAATCTCTGTGTGTCGATTCGGGTGTTGCGTCATTATTTCCATCGATGTAACTCCAGTAGCCATGCCCGAGCAGGTACTGGTGCATCTTGTATGACCAAGATGCATAGTTGCTTTTGTCGAGCTTCTCCGTCGGAAGTGAGCTAGCCATTCCTCTTTCTAATCTTTTCTTCTTCTGTTCTTTCATTGTGATTAGGTTCTGTCTGTTTGTCGGTAGCAAAGGATCTCAACCGTCGCGCTCTGATACCATGAAAAAGAATACGTGTGGAAGCTTAACAGACACAACCGGGTAACAACAGACAAAAGACAAAGAGGATGAGGAAGGTTTAATGGAAAGCTTAATCAACACAGCGTATGCTGAAGAGACAGAGAGAGCAGAACACAGAAAACTCTATTACAAAACAATACTCTTAAACTTTGTACATAGGATGTGCTTAGAGAGCACTTTTATACAAGTCCATACAGACTGACAAAAGTATTGACACGTACTTCAATGCTCATCAATGAGCCCCTACACTAACCCCCAAAATATATTCCTCTACGCAATATCTATCCAACGGCCTCCCGATTTACGCACCGCTACGGCCTCTCGTTGCGCGCCAGGTGTACGCACCCAGTCTACGCACGGGTTTACGCACCCAGTCTACGCACGGGTTTACGCACCCAATGTTGAGCTTGTATCTCAACAGACAAGTTAGCCAGAAACATATTACCAAGCCTTATTATGAGTGGTGGTTATTGAAGGGTCATTAATAGTATATTCTATTCTTAACGTCACTCTTTCTCGAGTTATGGAACACTTTCACACAAGAGCTTTTTCAGTCCGTTTTCCTCACACAAAGAAGCATAGACAAACCCTAGCATACAAAAAAGCACAGGAGAACAGAGAGAAGCATACACAAGCACATGCAAACAAAGCGAGAAGCAGCGAAGCGCAGACGAACAACCGACTCTCTGGTTCCTCCATAGAACACAGAGAGGTCGCTAACATAGAAGAAGAGCAAGAAAACATGTTGATGCAAGTCTTAGAACACTTGTGTAACTGGTTGTAGACAAACGGGTTGGAGGGCTACCTTCAAGTAGCAGATGCAGAACCTCACCCGTAGGCAGTAGATTGACGTCAAGAAAATCACCAACAAACAGGTGTGTCGATTATTGAAGTTGAAAAAAGAAGGGTATAATGAGATGGATGCAATCAAACCGGAGATTCTGTAGTCCTATTTTGGAGAATACTCTCCATTGTCAAAAGCTTACAGGACACAAGGGGGTGATGATGTATTCTTCCATGATGTGGCAAAATTTCTGTTAGAAGCGGCTTGTGTCAGTCCCATATCATATTGCATGCCCAAAAAAAGGGTAGGATTTATCATTGCAACATATAAGGGGGAGGGGGGAAATCAATTGGGGATGGATTGCAGGGATCGCGCTCCGAGAACAATTACATTGGGTTCAAAAGGGAAAACCCATGAAGCCAATTATCGCATGGTGGCTAGCTGTATTGTGCCCTATGCCAATAGTTGAGATAGGATGTAAGACCCCAAGAAGGGCGAAGGGGCAATCATCACAGGCACTCCCACAACAATCGGCAAGAAGAACAATATTGACAAGGCCACAAGAAACGTGGCAGGAACCGGAGCCCACACCCAACAACAACCCGAGCCGAGAAACAAAAACCAAGCCGACACTCGACACCCAAGCCGAGCAACAAAAGCCAGTCGACCACAAACAGAATTAGGGACGAGACCATCACCACGTCCTAATCAGAGAAGTTGGTCGGCATCACAAAGAGCTGCTACTGAACAGAATTAAGAAGAGAGTTGGCCGACAAAAAGGACTAGAGTCGAGCAACAGTAGTCAGTCGAACAACCCAAACATAGAAGAACACCGACTACAACGCTGAAACCAGTCGAACATGTTCCAAAACCCACTCTGGAGAGGGGGAAGGCATCGGCAATATCACCAAATGGGGTCCTTAGCCTATCCGACATCCACCATCGGCCCATAAATTCGTAGCCTTACTACAGTTCGGCACATCATACGAACTGGTGGATTGGCTAGCTAAGCAATTACAATTCGCCTCTAATCAATTAGCGCAAGAACATAAGGATCGGGAAATGATCCAGAGGGCCATGCTCAGAGCACTAGAGCCAGAGGAGGAAAGGAAGCTACAAAGGATCGCTCGACAACAAGACACTAGAAACAAAGGTATGGCGATTCAAATGCCTCCTCTCAATACAGCTCTTATTGAAGTGCACCAGGAGTTAGTAAAAACCACTAAGCGGCAAAAGAAATTGCCGAATTTTGCAAGAGGACCACAAAGACGTCCAACCTGATGCACATACAGTGGTCAACAGCCAAAAAGTTCAATGAAGAGTTATTGGCCTGACTCCAACAAGCCGAAGCAAAGCTGAAGGAAGCGGAAGAACATCTCCAAACATGCGACTATGTTGGGATCCCACATGTACCAGACCGACAATTATGGGATCAACTTCAGGAAAAGGAGAAGTTAGCCAAAAGTGCCAACAAGAGGAATGAAGCAGCCGAATCAAAGGTACAACGAATGAAAGGATGACAGCAAATGGCCCAAAGACAACTAGAAGCACTATTTTAGGCCAAGCAGGACGAAGTAACTGACCTTAATTGGCAACTACAACAACAGATGGCGGATATGAAAGAAGAACAAGGGAAGATAGATGAGCTCAAGTTGTATATTAAAATGCATGAGGAGCATTATGGGAACCACACGGCCCAGCTTGAAATGGAACAGGCAGCACTGACTACGAAATATGATCAATTGGCTGAGAAGTACGAACAAAAGAGGCTTGCACTATTGGTGGCAGAAGCGAAACTGCAATTTGACCCAGGCTCAGCAGAACTTCAAATTGCCGAAATGCGAAAGGAACTGGCCACTATGCAATATAGACTCAGCATGGGAGAGGAAAAAGTGTGCCTCATCTTATCTAGGCACAAGGCCAAGACACGCCAAATGGTCACCAAATTCCTGGACAATGGCTAGAAGACCTAGTCAGCTCAAGCTGCTGAATTACAATTGTTACGAGCAGACCACGAGAACAGGAAGCAACAAGGTTAGGGCTTCTTCAAAATGGATGAAGCTGCTATCGCCACGGTCCAAGAAGAGCTCGCCAATGACATCTACAAGCTTTCAACGCACCAAGCTTATGGAAGACTACAATGACCAACAAATGGCAGCTGCGGTGGAGCTTGACACCTATGAGAAGGAACATCGTCAACATCAAGGAGAACTAGAGGGAAATGATAGCGCCAAACCAACTTAGGGCGAGTTTAGCCAAACATTACCAATGAGTGACACACATCAAGAAGAAGAAACTGAGTTCCAGGAGGCTAAGGTAGAATCGACATTGCGGACAAAGCAGAAGCCTAACACAAACAAACCACAAAATCTGACCGATGCAGAAGTTCAAGAAGAGGAGGAGCCAAATCTATTCGACATAGTGAACGAGGAAGCGAGTGAAATAGACGAAGACGACCCAATTGATGATGAGTAGGTTGCCGACAATGATGAAGAGGACGACCAAGAGTAAAAGGGTGGGGTTCGACCATGCAAGGCACTGTCCCACGGGTGTGCCATGTGTTGGTCAGTTGGCTACTTGAAGGATAAAGGTCGACAAGTAGGAGTTGGAGACAGACAGTATGAAAAGATAGAATTAAAAATGCAATCTCGCCAAGTATAAAAAATATAGTAATTTAAGAAATAGGACAGTTTTGTATAACTATAGGTTCTTGCTGAACATGCAAGTGTAAAATATTGGAGAAGTATCTCAAGTCATCAATAAAAAGGGACCAAGAGCATTGTATTATCATCGATCTATTTAGTTAATATAGTTTTGGTAGTTAGAGTATTTGTTGCGTCGACTGTTCTATTCTAGTTCATTCTTCTATATGATTACTATGTCGAATGTTCGAACCTATTCTCTGATACACAGATTATGTTTAACTAACAGTAGGTCAGGATCGTATGTTCTAAGCCTAGTATTAGGTTCTGGGTGATTGTGATTTATAGAGAGCTCTGAGTGCATACTAGTGTTGACCAATACCATATCTCCAACCACAATCATCTTGGTAGAAAGTTCTCGGAAGTAAGACGTTTGACCCATTGTGTTTGTTGGCAGAGGAACTCCACAATGTTGCAAGAACAACGAGTGATGTTGGAGATCGTAGCGGCAATAGTGCGGCTCATGCAGCCGAATGGACAATTCAAAGGAAAGGATGTGTCACGTTATCTACGGTACTACAAGGTAGAGATGTTGCGGTGCAGGATATCGGAAGGGTTCCAAGTGACATCCTTCAATCGGGTGGCTAAGGATAGGCTTCAAGGGAGCATCTACGAGATATGGATACAATGAAGAAATGATGAAAATGACATACGCCATTGAAGACTCCTCCAAGGCAATGTGGAGGGGATTCGAAGATTGGGTGGTGTTGAGAGTCGAACTCAACTTCCCATAGCAATAGGTTTCACACTAGCTCATGGTTATACCAGGCTAGTTTTGTAAATAGTAGAAAGGGCACCTACCCTAGTTTAGTTGCTATTTAAACCAACCCCTTGTAACTTAGTTACTGTTGGACATATTTTGGTTAATGTAACATACAGTCTTTTATCTTTGTCTTAAGCTCTCTCTCTCTCTCTCTCTCTTTGTTTTGCCTTACGTACACACACACACACAATCCTTCCGATGCATCTCAACCACTCTTGCTCCTCATTTCTTTACATGGTATCAGAGCATGTGGTTGCTTAATCGAATCTATTCAACTGTGTTGTGGTACACGTTGACGATCAACAGAACCGGCTCATCAACAAAGAAGAAATCGACATAAGGAACACTTAGATGGGAAGCGCTCTTCCTACCGAGAAGCTTGTAGGAACAAAATTCACATCTTGGGAATACAAGATGCATCAATACCTTGTTGGACAAGGTTACTGGAGCTACATTGAAGGAGCTCATGAAAATCAACCCAACCCAACACACGCCGACTATCCCGCTTGGGAGCAGGCCGCAAGCCGTGTGTTGTATTGCCTTGCATCATGTGTTCATGATCACATGCTTGGCTATATTCGAGATTCGAAAACACCAAAAGAAGCTTGAGGAAACCTCAAGAAGATTTTTGCGGCCAACACGCCTGCTCGAAAGCTCCAACTTCGACAGGAGCTAAATAACATGCAACAGAGGGACATGTTGATCACAAGTTATACCTTAAAGATCAAGGAGCTATGCGATGCCCTCAATTCAATTAAATGTTGTAATCAACAATGACGAGATTGTGCAAATATGCCTTGGCGGCTTAGCACCTTGATTTGGCTCGATTAGATCGGCCGTGGAAATAGAGGTCGATTCGAACAAGGCCGTAATGGTCAGCTGACTCAAGAGCGTAACTCCCACCAATGACAAGTGGACATGAACGGTCCCAAAGAGTTCGGCAGAAGGGGGAGTCATTACACCGGACCAAGCAATCGTAATACCCCGATCGAATGCGGGTACTGTGGAAAACACGACCACTATGAAGAGGAGTGCCAAAAAAAGGTACAAGACTCGGCTTAAACTAGCTGACAACTCACGAATTACGCATCGAATTCTGACTACGAGGATCATAGCAGAATGTTTACAAATTACGCCATGAATTCCGACTATGGCAACCGTGGCGGAATGTTTGTAATGAGGCACGACGCACATGCTTCAACTAGCATCCAACCACATGACATATGGTTTCTTGACTCGGGAGCATCCAACCACATGACGTTTCATGAAGATTGGTTTAGGGAATTACGAAAACCCGAATGACCCGGATATGTCGAGACAGGCGATGACATGACGCATCCAATACAGCATATCGGGAACGTCCCATTCGGAAACAATGGCAAACAAACCTACCTCAAGAACGTACTGCATGTCCCTACCATCACGAAAAACCTGGTCTCGGTCTGCCAGATTGTCGAATAAGGAATGCAGGTACGATTCAACAATGATGGGTGCTTTATCGAAAGAGGAGATCAAGTCGTAGCTCACGGCCATCATGAAGGCCGTATGTTTGTCCTCGAATCGAACGATGTAAAATCGGCCATGTTTGCAAAGGGCCTCAAAGTCGAAACCAACCTAAACTTGTGGCACAAGAGAATTGGTCACATCAATCTCCATAAGCTTCAGAACATGCAATCAAAAGGAGTCATAATCGGACTCCCAAACTTTACCGCGAAGGAGATTATGGGCGTATGCGAAGCGTGCCAGTTCGGAAAGCAACGCCGACATCCATTCCCAAAAGAGCGGAATGTGAGCAAAGGGATCCTGGATGTCGTCCATTCATATGTAAGGGGACCGACCCAGATAAGCACACTCGGCGGATGCCGATATTACATCACGTTCATCGACGACTTCTCCAGGCACACTTGGATCTACCCGATGAGACAGAAGAGTGAAGTGATCGAACACTTCCAGAGGTTCAAGGCCGAAGTCAAAAAAACTACGGGTTGGCACGTACGCTGCCTTCGATCGGATGGAGGCAAAGAATACTTTTCAGATGAGTTTACGGCGTATCTTCGAAAGGAAGGAATTTGACAAGAATTCTCATGCCATCACACACCTCAACAGAACGGCGTAGCTGAGCGTAAAAATCGGCACATAGTAGAAGTCGCGCGGGCTATGATGAATGAGAAGAACTTGCCGAAATTGTACTGGGCAGAAGCGGCGAACACGGCTGTATACCTCATGAATAGGTGCACAGCCTTGGGAGTACACGATGTAACTCCTCATGAGAAGTTCTTTGGAAAAAAGCTGGACTTATCACATGTCCGCATTTTTGGCTCTATCGCCTACGTACATATTCCCGACGATACACGACAAAAGCTCTACCCGCAGTCGGAGAAATGTATCCTCGTAGGATACTCACTTGAACAAAAGGGGTACAAATGCTACAATCCATCTACCCAAAAATCTCAAACAAGTTGAGACATAGTCTTCGACGAGTCCGCATTCTAGTACGCACCAGAAACAACTTCGACTCTGACTCTGCTCGACCCAGAATCCGCCGAAATGGAGATAGAAGACGAAGATTGGCTCACATGCATGTACGAAGAAAGCTCGATTGCGACACGGCTTAGTGGACCACGGGAGCCCCCGAGTGACCAAAGCACATTTCGACAAAGTCCGAAACTCGACAAAGGGAAGGCCAAGATGTTCGAATACGAATATCCAATCGACAACGCATCAACTCACTCCCTTGACAGGAAGTTCGAAGGCCTGGACATCCCAATCATCCAGATAGATGGAGAGAAGAAAGCCATAGTATCCACAAACGAGAAGCTCCGCCGATCAACCAGTGAAAAGAACCCCCTAAGCCGTTTCGGCTAAAATGATTATATGGCATACCATTATGCCTTCATGACGAAGGTAGCATCAATACGGGAGCCAGAGACGCTTTCCGAAGTCATAAAGGATCTGCGATGGGTCGATGCGATGAATGAAGAAATGCAACCCCTATGCAAAAATGAGACATGGGATCTTGTTCCTCACACGCCGAACAAGAAAGCAATTGGCTGCGGTGGATTTACAAAGTGAAACACAATGTCGACAGCTTCGTAAATCGCTTTAAAGCACGACTTTTTGCGAAAGGATACGCGCAAACGCACGGCATAGACTACGAAGAGACCTCTGCCCAAGTGGCAAATATGACAACTATGCGAACCTTAATTGCAATCGCGGCAGCAAAAGGGTGGCATCTCCACCAGATGGACGTCAAGAACGTCTTTCTTCAAGACGAATTGGAAGAGGAGGTGTACATGATTCAACCACCCGGTTTTGAATCGCACAATCATCTGAACGTCGTGCGCCGACTCAAGACGCCTCTCTACGACCTCAAACAAGCACCACGTACGTGGCACTCAAAGATCACGCTGTCGTAGTGTAGGTTGCACACTATGTGGAAATTATATTTTTGTCCCTCCGGATAGAGAATGGAGTGCTCGGTGAGAACCGGAAGAAAACGGCAACCGGCAAGGAAGAAAACGGCATACCGGCAAGGAGGAAAAACGGCATACCGGCAAGGAGGAAAACGGCATACCGGCAAGGAAGAAAACGGCATACCGGCAAGGAAGAGCCGGATAAAGAGACATAAATGTAAAAAGAAAGGAAATATTTACTACTGCGCAAGGCGTGATTCGAACTCTGCACCTCCACGTTGACAAACCCCAACCTTACCATTACATTAAATTATCTTAAGTGTTTTAAATATAGATTTAATATGTATAAGACCTTTATTTATGCATACCTTTATTAAAAGGTAAATCGTGTATTTCTTTAATATATGAAAAAGAAAAAACACGAGACACTAAAAATAACTCATGCACATCTAGCGTGCATGAGCCCTATACTTAGGAAATAAAAAAGCATCACATGCACATTTAGTGGACATGAACACTTTTTGTAAAAAAGAAAAAAAAAAAAGCATGAAGCCATGCTTAGCTCTTCTTTCCTTATATGAGGAGGAGAGAAATATGTAAAGGGTTGTTGATTATTTGGATTAAGTATTAATCAATACAAAAATTATTCGTGGGATTCACGATTTATACATCTACTTCTCTCTTAACACCCTAAGTACCAATTAATATAGTATACTCGTGTGATTCACGAGTTTCTTATCTTTCTCTTTGCTATTTACTCTTAATTAATCTCTATCTCACGAACTTCTTTCTCCTAGTCCAAGACCTCTGTGGTTCCCACCCGACTCACGCAACGATCCGCAGCCGAAAGGCACGACACAGTTGGTGAACCCGACGTGAAAACGGGTGGCAAGGAGATGGAGGCTCAACAAGCTAACAATATGATGGCGATGTTCGAACGGATGCTTCAAGAACAACGCACGATGTCGGAGATTTCGGCATCAGTAGAGCGGCTCGTGCAACGCAACGGGCAATTTAATGGTAAGGATGTGTCGCGATATTTGCAGGACTACAAGGCGGAGATGCTCCGGTGCCGGGCTTCGGAAGGACTGCAAGTGACATCCTTTAACCGGGTGGCGACCGACGGGCTTCAAGGGAGTATCCACGGGTTGCAACAACAAAATCCGACGTGGGAAGCATTCGAAGAGGCGTTAAAGACCACGTTTGCCATCGAGGACTCCTCCAAGGCAACGCGGAGGGGATTCGAGGATTGGGTGGAAACGTCAGGTAAGGGGCTGAAGGTCCTCGAAGTGTTTTCGACATTCGAAAGTCGGTTCGGGAGGTTGTCCGCGAGAGATCAAACTATTCTTGCACCGGACAAAGTCATCATGTTTTTGCGAGCTGTGGACGTCCGGGACCGGAAAGATCTCGGAGTGCTTCTTGAGGACGCGACCACCGAAAGCGGCCTCACCGAAACATGGGAAAGCGTGCGGGATATCGTCGCGCGGTACACGAAGAGGGGGCAATGGCTTGCCAACGAAGAAAAGAGGGTTTCGGAACCGATTCCGAAACCGAGAACGGGACTGGAAGACCATCAACCGAGGGCTCGGGAGATTACGGCCGAGAAGGGAGTCGACGCGTCTACGGTGGAGCAGCTGTTGAAGGAGATGGAGAATCTAAAGATCGCGATGGTGAAGAAGTCGGACGACCGCCCCACAAGCTCCAAATATACGGATCGACGGTGCATATGGTGCGATAGCGCCGAACACGATCGGAGGGATTGCGACGACCATAAGGAGGCGCTACGACGGGATCTCATCTACTACGAGGGAAACCGGATTCATTCGATGGACTCTCGGAAGCCACTCCGACCGAACTTCCGGAAAGGCGGCATGAAGAAGGTGCTCAAGGAGGAGTTAGCGGTAAGAAGCAACTATGCGACAACCGCGGGAATATGTGTCGGGGAGTCAACGGGAGCGAAGGCGTCTTTCTGGCCGGAGGTGCTAGGAAACACCGAGAAAACCGACTCCAACGATATCCGAAACACCGCGGAAGGCGTCCGGGAAGCTACGGGATGGGAGTGCCCTGTCGACAAGAATAGCATATACGCCCTGTGTCAATTACATGAGGTGTATGTGGACGAGAAACGACGGCGCACGGAGGATGCGGCCGGACCATCGAAGATACCGGAAAGCTGGAACTCCGGAGGTAAGGGAAAAGAAAAGGCGACTCCGGCATTCAAGCTCGCCTCGGACATAGAACAACAAACCGACTTGAAAAGAGTGTTCGAGGAAAGAATCTTGGATAGCCGGGTAGATTTTTCGCTGCGGGAACTACTCGGAATAGCGAAGAAGGAGTTTCACGATCTTCTCGTGGATCTCGTAAAAAGGAAGAGACAAAGTACGGAGGAAAATGCTCCAAGGGTGAATGCAAATACCGTTTCAATGAACGACACCGAAGTGGAAGGCGAAATTCCGAACTCCCACTATACAAGGCCACACTGGGCACGTGCGACTACGGAGACTCCGGTCCGAATCGGCAACATCAAAGAACCCGTGCTAGCATTGATTGATCACGGATCGGAGATCAACTTGATGTCCAAGGAGTTCTACCGAAAGGGGAAGTGGCCTATAAACACCAACCATGGATGGAAGATTCGGGCAGCCACGAAAACGACAGAAGACCTATTTGCGGCTTGTCCGGATGTGACGGTAAAGATCGAGGATGTCGAAATTGACCAAAATTTCTTTGTGCAGGATGAGGTTTCACATTCTGTCATCCTTGGCCAACCCTTTATCACGGCTTCACGGATGGAGACGAAGGTGCTCGATAGTGGTGCGGCTTTTGCGCGAATTCGGAGCCAAAACGGAGGGAAATCCGTCCAATTCCTAACAGTGCCGGCAAATCACGAAAGGAACAAGAGGGAACTCTTGTCCCAAGTGAGAATGGATTTTTAAAGCGGACTGTTGCGGAGTGGGGAAGTGATAGTCCGAGAAGCCCTGATACCCCACACAGAAAGAAAACTCTCGGAGCAAAACAAGTACGAATCGGCCCGGATGGGGCATCTACGTACACGGCCGTAACCGGAGGAATGAAGAAACAATACCGACAAGTGGAGGATAAGTTACGGTCGGCATCAATAATAAAAGACGACGAAGAAATCGTGGGAGTGATCGAGGAAGTGTTCTATGGGAATACACTACAACGGCTTGAAGAGCTTGCGGAAGATAAAAGCCAAGGGAACCGGGTAGTCCCGGTGGAATCGGTCGAGATGTACGAGATCGTTGCGAAAATGGGGCCGGATGCGCTCCGCAAAGAAGAAGCAATGGTAAGTACGAAATACAAGACCGTGGAGAAGAAGGTGAAACCGGCCGCGGGACCACTACCCGCCGATAGCGAACAAAAGAAGAAAGAAGTCTCGGGAGATCCGACACTTCGGAAGTCCGTGGATATCGGACATGCCTTCACAGATGAGACCCGGAAGAAACTTCGGATCGGTGGAGGTGGGTTCCTCTTACAAGAAGAAGAAAAACGGTTTCGAGAGATGTTGGAGCAACATGGCAAAGCATTCGCGTTCACATCGAGGGAGATCGGATGCATTAATCCAAAGATAGTGGAGCCGATGGTGATTTTCACGATTGATCATGTACCGTGGAACTTGAAGCCGATTCCGGTGCCACGGGCGCATATTCCGAAAGTCATCGACTTGCTCAAGGAGAAGGTGGCGATGGGGATTCTAGAGCCATCAAGTGCTCCGTACTCAAATCGATGGTTTACGGTTCCGAAGAAGAATGGGTCACTCCGATTCATCCAAGACTTGCAACCGGTGAACAAGGTCACGATCCGAAACTCGGGAGTCGGTCCGATAGTGGACGAATTCGCGGAAGCTTTTGCCGGACGTGCGATATACTCCATCGGGGACCTATACTCGGGGTATGACCAATTCCAACTAGCCGTGGAGAGCCGAGACATCACTACCATGCGAACACCGATAGGACTAGTTCGAATGTGCACACTACCACAAGGAGCGACTAACTCGGTTGCACATATGATGAACGCGATGAACAAGGTGCTTCGAGATTGCATCCCGGAGATAACGATGCCGTTTCTAGATGACATTCCGATGAAAGGATGCGCGGTGGAAGAAAAAGATGAGACTATGGATGATCGGGGATGCCGAAAGTTCGTGGTCGACCATATTCATGATTGCGAGAAAGTGTTGCGAAAGCTAGAAGATGTGCACCTAACACTTTCCGGGGAGAAATCGGCATTCGGGCAAGAAGAAATATTGGTGGTCGGACATCTATGTGGACCCTACGGCCGAAGACCGTCACCAACAAAGATCAATGCGATTCAAGCTATGAAGGAAGTATGTGAGTCAACATCGGAAGTCCGAAGGTTTCTGGGTGCGTGTGCATTCTATCACATATGGATTCCGCACTATGCACATATAGCGGACCCGCTCTATCACTTGTTGCGGAAAGGTAAGAAATTCGAGTGGAAACCGGAACACACTAAAGCCATGAGGAAGCTCAAGAAGACACTATGGAGGGCGGAATCACTTAAGAAGCCAAGCTACGAGCGGCCAATCATAGTAACGGTTGATACAAGTCCAACCGGTATCGGGTGGGTCATCAATCAAGCCGACTCGGATGGTTCGCGGTATCCGATCCGATTTGGAGCAAAGGTCCTCAACGAAAGGCAACGCGGATATGCACAAGTCAAAAGAGAATTGTGGGGAGTCGTGTCGGCGATAAAATCGGATCGGGATTATTTGATCGGAGCTGAAGTGGTGATCGAGACGGATTGTCTTCCGATACTCGGGATGATGCGGTGTTGTACGATACCGGATGTGGCTATGCTAAGGTGGATTGCATATGTCAAGTCACTTAATCCGGAGGTTCGACACATCTCGGGGAAGGACAACGCGGTAGCGGACATGTTATCGAGGGCGCGGTTTGAAGACGACATAACCGAATCAGATAATGAAGAAGTTTCCGAAGACTACTTCGCGTCAGAACACATATGCCGAGTGAACGTGATCCGAGAATTCCGGGAAGAAGAATACGAGGGGGAAACCTTGATGATCGGGAAGATGCTACAAGAGGTCGAGGATTCAACCAATGATAAAGAAAGGAGAGCCGAGATCCGAAGGAAGAAGAGGCAAGTCCAAAAGTTCTTCTTGGAAAACGGTTTAATATGGAGGACGCCGAAAAGACCGGATGGGATACCACTTCGAGTAGTCGGGACGAAAGAGCAACGAAACCGGATAATGTCCGAGTTCCACGAATCCGATTGGGCTGGACATCGAGGAACATGGGCAACTTTTGTGAAAATCAAGCAAAGATATTGGTGGAAGAACATGTATAAAGATGTCGCGGAGTTCACAGAAAGCTGCGAGAAATGTCAAGTCTACTCCGGGGTCCGACACCGAGATGAGCTGCATCCGACATTCTCACCGACAATCAACTTCAAGTGGATGGTCGACATTGTAGCTATGCCGACCGGGATTGGACAAAAGAAATACTTGGTGTTAGCTCGAGAAGATCTCACAAACCAAGTTGAAGGTCGAGCGCTTCGGAGGAAAACGTGTGCCGCGGTGTGCCAATTTCTTTTGGAAGAAGTGTTTTGTAGGTACGGCTGCGTAGGACAAGTGATTGCGGACCGGGGAGAACTCGACTCGGACAAAGCTAGGGGATTCTTCGCCAAACATGGAGTTCGGTTAACGTTGACAACGGCCTACAATCCGGAGGCCAACGGGAAGATCGAACGAGGACATAGTCCGATCGTGAAAGCACTTGCGAAGGCATGCGACGGAAGGGTGAAGGATTGGCCACAAATGCTTCCGTATGCTCTATGGGCGGATCGGACGACGCATAGCTCCGTGACCGGTTACATGCCGGCAGAACTCATGACCGGACAAGCACCGGTAATGCCAACGGAAACCGCAATCGCAACATGGACAATACTACCGTGGAAGGAAGAGATGAGCCGGGAAGAACTACTAGCGGTCCGGATACGACAACTGGAGGGAAGACCGAAAGATGTAGCGGAAGCGTCACGCCGACAACAAGAAGCACGATTCCGGAACAAAAGCCGGTTCGACACAAAGCACCGACTACGACCGAGGAGGATTGAAGAAGGAGATTGGGTGATCGTATATGATAGTAGCTTGGACCATCAACATACAACGATGCGGAAATTCGCGAAAAGGTGGTTCGGGCCGTACGAGGTTCGGAAGGTCTTCGACAACGGGACGTACCGACTGTCCGAGTTGGATGGAACAATACTACGAGTGCCTATAGCCGGGAAGCGGGTGAAGATTTTTAAGAAGCGGACCGACGACAAACCTTATGTGATCCAAGTCGAGGCCGACAACGAGGAGCAATCGGACGAAGACCACAATGATGCGGGAAGCGAAGAAAGTGGATTACAACTCATAGTCGACATAAGGGGAGAATCGGAGGAAGCTTCGGATGAAGACGGATACGAAGAATCAAGAACTTCGGCACATACCGGAGGATGTGCGGGTTTGGAGGGGGCGAGTGTCGTAGTGTAGGTTGCACACTATGTGGAAATTATATTTTTGTCCCTCCGGATAGAGAATGGAGTGCTCGGTGAGAACCGGAAGAAAACGGCAACCGGCAAGGAAGAAAACGGCATACCGGCAAGGAGGAAAAACGGCATACCGGCAAGGAGGAAAACGGCATACCGGCAAGGAAGAAAACGGCATACCGGCAAGGAAGAGCCGGATAAAGAGACATAAATGTAAAAAGAAAGGAAATATTTACTACTGCGCAGGGCGTGATTCGAACTCTGCACCTCCACGTTGACAAACCCCAACCTTACCATTACATTAAATTATCTTAAGTGTTTTAAATATAGATTTAATATGTATAAGACCTTTATTTATGCATACCTTTATTAAAAGGTAAATCGTGTATTTCTTTAATATATGAAAAAGAAAAAACACGAGACACTAAAAATAACTCATGCACATCTAGCGTGCATGAGCCCTATACTTAGGAAATAAAAAAGCATCACATGCACATTTAGTGGACATGAACACTTTTTGTAAAAAAAAAAAAAAAAAAGCATGAAGCCATGCTTAGCTCTTCTTTCCTTATATGAGGAGGAGAGAAATATGTAAAGGGTTGTTGATTATTTGGATTAAGTATTAATCAATACAAAAATTATTCGTGGGATTCACGATTTATACATCTACTTCTCTCTTAACACCCTAAGTACCAATTAATATAGTATACTCGTGTGATTCACGAGTTTCTTATCTTTCTCTTTGCTATTTACTCTTAATTAATCTCTATCTCACGAACTTCTTTCTCCTAGTCCAAGACCTCTGTGGTTCCCACCCGACTCACGCAACGATCCGCAGCCGAAAGGCACGACAACGCAATATCTTCATCAGATCGGATTTCGAATGTCAAAATCCGATACTTCTTTGTACATCCGAAACGAGTCAATAGCCCGATCGTCATCATCCTTTACGTGGATGATTTGGTCAACAGAGGAACGGATCTCACCGAGATTCACAAGGTCAAATCACTTGTTTCCGGCAGATTCAAAATGAAAGACCTGCAGCTCCATTACTTCCTTCGCATTGAAGTAATTCGGACACCAGTCGAAATAATGATTTCTCAACGGCACTACATTCTCAACCTTCTGTACAAGTTCAGAATGACCGAGTGCAAACCTGTGTCTACCCCTCTCGATCATAATCTCAAGATTGGTGCCGATTCCAGCACAACCGAGTGCGAACCATCTCAGTATCGTCAATTGATCGGCAACTTAATCTATCTCACCATTACACGACCCGACCTCAGTTATTCGGTCGACCTACTTAGTCAATTCATGCGAAATCCGTGAAACCTTCATCTTGATTGCGCTAAGAGGATACTTCGGTATGTCAGTACTACGATGGAGTATGGCATTATGTATTAGTCAAATACGACCATTTGACTCGTAGGATACACAGACGCGGACTGGGCAGGATACAAAGCGGATAGATGATCCAGATCTGGATTCGTCTTCTCCCTCGAAAGTAGAGCGATATCCTAGAGCAGTAAGAAGCAGCCGACAATCGCACTGTCGAGCACAAAAGCCGAATAAAAGGGCGCGGCAGTCGCAGCATGCGGAGCCGTATGGCTCAAGCGCATACTGAAGGATCTGGGTGTTCCCATTACGGATCCAATTTGCCTCTTCTACGACAACATGAGTAGCATTTACCTCGCTTGAAACCCCGTTGTCACGAAAATACGATGAGGACACGTGAACTTGAGGTAGGACCCTAGCGCCTACTACCAAAGGATATCAAATTCGTGCGTTTTTGTATTAAGAATTAATCGATATGACAAAGTTTAATAAATTTTATTAGTAAAGAAAGAGAAAAATTACAATATGTCCCAAGATTGGGATTCAGAAGGTTTAGGTTTTTACTAAGATTAATAGAAAAGAAAAATTAGGGGTTTTGAGAGATATGGCTTCCGTAGGGAAAATTAAGGTTTTTGAGTCTTATGCCTTCCGTAAGATAAGGGAGAGAAGGAAAAGAAAATAAAATGGAGAGAGCGCAGAGTGTAGGAAAAAAATGGAAATTTTATATGGGTTTCTTTGTTGATCCCTCCTTTCATGTTCCTTTCCCTCCCCCACTTTTAGTTGCATGGCTTTTAGTTGCATGGCCTCCACTTTTAGTTGCTTGGCCTTTATTTTTAGTTGCATGGCCTCCTTTTTTTAGTTGCTTCGCCTTTACTTTTAGTTGCATGCTACCATTTGTATAATTCGGCCACATGATCCACAATCATCCATAAAGTTCAGCCCGTGCGTCGCAACCAAACCATAGATGTGTTTGCACGTGCGCGTCCCGACCGCACAGTGTACGCATCCGCGCATGCGCGTCTCGACCGGGCTGTACACCGTGACCCAAAATTATTTGAGCCATTCATCCACACAGTTTAGCCCAAGTCACCTTGAACATTTTGTGCTTCACACATAGACATAAAGTAATAGGTTTTGGCTCTCCTTATATAATATGGGATCCAATGTTGTCCTATCTATGTGGGATATCTCATAGGTTTGTTTTTCCTAATCTTCTCAAACTTCACACTCACATAACTTGATACTTATTTATCTGTTTCATGTGTAGAAAAATGCGTTATGAAGCTCTTCAAGATATCTATCTTCCCATATCAATACATTAAGCTAATATTAAATACTTATTTTACTAGTTTTCATATCGTGTGTGAAAAACCACACGACACCGTCTTCCACGAGCAGACTAAACACATCGAACTGCACTACCACTTCATCCGCGAGCGCGTACAAGCCGGAGAAATCGATCTACAACATATCAGTACGCACCTCCAGATTACTGATATTTTTACGAAGGCCTTAAGAGTCGACAAGCTCGGGCAATTCACATCGGACCTTGGTCTCACAACATCCATATTGCCAAGCTGGAGGGGGAGTACTACGAGCCATAGCAATTGATCGAGTACGCAACATGCAACAATACGTGAGTACGCAACACGTAGTTAGTCAAACCGAGCACGAAGCCGAAAAGCAGAACAATTCAGTTCGAGGATTACGAACGTCGGAAGTCGAATTTCGAAGACCGAACCGAAACAACTTTTCGACAGACGGAAGTTGTGTTCGAAGGGGCGTGTTGAGAGTCGAACACAACTTCCCATAGTAATAGGTTTCACACTAGCTCATGGTTATACCAAGCTAGTTTTGTAAATAGTAGAAAGGGCACCTGCCCTAGTTTAGTTTGTATTTAAATCAACCCCTTGTAACTTAGTTACCGTTGGAAGTATTTTGGTTAATGTAACATACAGTCTTTTATCTCTATCTTAACCTCTCTCTCTCTCTCTCTCTCTCTCTCTCTCTGTTTTGCCTTACGTACACACACACACACACACACACACAATCCTTCCACTGCATCTCAGGCACTCTTTCTCTTCATTTCTTTACAGGTGGAAACACCGGAAAAGGGGCTGAAGGTTCTCGAAGTGTTCTCAAATTTCGAGAGTTGATTGGGGAGGTTGTCCGCGAGCGATCAAGCTATCATCGCACCGGACAAGGTGGTTATGTTTCTATTTGTCGTGTGGGACCGGAAAGATCTTGGAGTGCTTCTAAAGGATACGATTATGGAGAGTGGCCTGACCAATACATGGGGGAATGTGTGGGACATCGTCACAATTATGTGGCAACGTCAGGAATACGTGTGGATGAGATATCTAGAGCAATGGCATCTTTTTTGTTAGAAATGCTAGAAATCTTGGAGAAAACCGGCTTTGATGGCATCCGGATATGACATTCCAGAAGTTACGGGATGGGAGTGCCCCATAGATAGGAATAGCATATATGTCGTATGTCAATTACATGAGGTGTACGTAGATGAGAAACAACGACGCACGGATGTTGCGGCCAGACCTAGGAGGACACCGAAGAATAGGAACTTCGAAGAGAAGGGAAAAGAGAAAATGGTTCCGGCATTTAGACTTGCCTCAAACATCGAACAACGGACGGACCTAAAGAAGGTGTTCAAGGAGAGAGTCCTTGATAGTCAAGTGGACTTTTCCCTCAGAGAATTGCGCAGAATCGCGAAGGAGTTCCACAATCTCCTCGTGGATCTCATAAAAAGAAAGAGGCAGGTTACGAAACAATCAAATACTCTTAAGGTAAATACAAGTGCCATCCTAATGACCGACACAGAAGCAGAGGATGAAATTCCAAACTCCCACTACACAAAGCCACATTGGGCACGAGCAACTACGAAGACTCCAGCCCGGATTGGAAGTATCAAAGAGCTCGTAGTTTCGTTGATTGATCATAGATTAGAGATCAATTTGATGTCCAAGGAGTTCTACTGGAAGGGGAAGTGTTCTATAAACACCGAAAATGGGTGGAAGATCTGGGCAACCACGAAATCCACAGAAGAACTATTTGTGGCTTGTCCGGATGTGACGGTGAAGATCATAGATGTGGAGATCAACCAAACAAATTTCGTGCAATATGAGCTCTCACATTCCGTGATCCTCGGACAATCCTTCATTATGGTTTTGTGAATGGAAACAAAGGTGTTTCATAGTAGAGCGGCTTTTGCATGGATTTGAAGCCAAAGAGGAGAAAAAGTCGTACAGTTTTTTATCGTGCCAATGAATCATGAAAGGAACAAAAGAGAGCTCTTGTTCCAGATAAAATTGGATTTTTGAACCAGACTGTTGTGGAGTGGGGGAGTGACAGTTCGAGGAGCTTTGATACCCCACATAGGAGGAAGCCACTCAGAGCAACACAAGTGTGAATTAATCTAGATGGGGCACCTATGTACATGGTTGTGATCGGCGTAATGAAGAAAGAACTCCGGAAGATGCAGGATGAGCTACAGTCTGCATCAATCATAAAAGAAGACGAAGAAATCACGGAAGTAGTCGAAGAAGTGTTTTATGGGATCATGCTACAATGGCTTGAAGAGCTTGTGGAAGATGATAGCCAAGGAGACCGGGTAGTTCCGATGGAATAGGTAGAGATGTACAAGATCACTGCGGAAATGGGGCCAGATGCGCTCCACAAAGAAGAGGCAATGGTTTGTACGAAATATAAGACCGTGGAAAAGAAGGTGAAACTGTCTGCGGGACCGTTACCGCCAATAGAGAACAAAAGAGGAAAATTCTAACACTTCAGAAGGCCATGGATATTGGACATACATTTACGGATGAGACCTGGAGGAATCTACAGATCGGTGGAGCTGGGTTCCTCTTACCAAAAGAAGAAGAATGATTTCGAGAAATGATAGAACAACATTGGAAAGCATTTGCATTCACATCAAAGGAGATAGGGCACGTTGAACCGAAGATAGTGCGGTGATCTTCATGATTGAACATGTGTTGGGGAACTTCAAGTTGATTCCGGTGCCGCGGGTGCATATTCCAAAAATCATTGACTTGCTCATGGAGAAGGTGGCGATGGGGATTCTAGAGCCATCAAAGGCTCCATACTCAAATCAATGGTTTACAGTTCCAAAGAAGAATGGGTCACTACAGTTCATCCAGGACTTGCAACCGGTGAACAAGGTCACAATCCGAAATTTCGGGGTAGGACCAATATTTAATGAATTTGCAGAGTCATTCACCAATCGAGTAATGTACTCGATCAGAGACCTATACTCCGGGTATGACCAATTCCAATTAGTTGTAGATAGTCGGGACATCACTACGATGCGAACACCAATAGGATTAGTCCGGATGTGTACATTACCACAAGGAACCACAAACTCAGTCGCACATATGATGAATGCAATGAACAAGGTGCGTTGGGACTGCATTACGGAGATAACGATGTTGTTCTTAGATGACATTCTGATAAAAAGATGTGTGGTGGAAGAGAAGGATGAGACTACGGATGATCGGGGATGTCGAAAGTTCGTAGTTGACCATATTCGCGATTGTGAGAAAGTGCTACGGAAGTTAGAAGATGTGCACCTAATGCTCTCCGGAAGAAAATTGGCAATCAGACAAGAAGAGATACTAGTAGTCAGAATTCGACGCGTGATTTGTGAACATTCCGCTACGGTTGTCGTGGTCGGAGTTTGATGCGTAGTTTGTGAGGTGTCGACTTGTTGAAGCCGACTCACTTCTCTTTTTCCAACACTCCGCCTCGTAGTGGCCGATTTTGCCGCAATAATTACAAGTTGCGGGCCTCGTTTGCCGACCATGTTCGGCGTGGAAGCTCCCCCTTCTTCCGAAGGTTCCTCGATGGCTTCCGTGAAGGTTTGAGTTCCCTTTGCATGATGGGTCGAATTGACCTCTTCTACTGCCATGACCTCCTCCTCCGCCACCGTCCGAATTCGAGAAGAACATTTGTCCTTTTGACGTTTTGCTTTTGGTTCGGACGTGGTTCTCTTCGACCAATAGCATTGATTAGAGGTCGAAGAATGAAGGAAGGTTTTCTCTCACCAAGATTGCCGTCCGTAATGGATCGAATCGTTGTGCAAGGCCGCCCAAGCATACTTGAACCATCTCGTCTTCGTTGACGTTTATTTTGATGGAGCCAAGCGAGTCGCAAATGCTCTTGATCTTGGCGGTGTAGTTCGACACGAACATGTCTTTTTGATGAATGTTGTTCAACTCTTGTCGGAGTTGAAGCTTTCAGGCAGTCGTGTTGGCGGCGAACATTTTCTTTAAGTTCTCCCACACCTCTTTGGGCGTCTTGGCATCTCGAATGTGGCTAAGCATGTGGTCGTGGACACATGTTGCAAAGCAATACATGATTCGATTCGCCACTTGCTCCGATGTTGCATAATAGGCATTTTTTGAGTCGGGTCGATTTTCTTGTGTGTCGTTGATGTAGCTCTAATACCCTTGGCCGACGAGGTATTGGGTCATCTTGTACTCCCAAGATGAATAATTGCTCCGGTCTAGCTTTTCACGAGGGAGCGTACTACCCATTTGTGTATTCATGTTAATTAGTGTCTTCTCTTCTTATACTTTTCTTCGTTCGATCACGTGCACGTGCTACGTAGCGGCACTACGGTAGCCGATAGCTGGATTTTGTCGTCGGCGTCTCGAACACACAATCACGGAGTCAGGTGGGCTTAGTGGATTTTCTAAACCACACGCTTTGATACCATGTTAAGAATTAGGTAAGTAATTAAGCAAAGGTTAATTAGTACCTAATTATGTGATTAGTTAATAAGCGGAAGATTAAGTGATATGTGTGTGTATGTGTGAGAGAGGAAGAGAGATAGAGAGAGATACAACACAAGATGGGGGATGAGTAAGTATATTAAATTAGCATTATCATCATCAAATACAAAAATACCCACAATGAGGTATATATACATTTCATGCGCAAAGGTGCACATGTGTGAGTAGAATATAGGTACTAATGTGTAAGTCCTATATTAAATGTATTTAGGGGTGGAGGATCTAGAATATCCCACTTAAGTACAAGGTCCTATTTAAGTTGTTATAGTCAACACTTCTAACTAGATTCTATCTAGGTAACTAGGAAGTTACATGGTTGACTAACTAACTAAACTAAGTTGAGCTTGATCTCTCAACATTGTTGTCTTATCCTTTTCGAAAACAATAACTTAACTATGTCTTTATCGCAAGCTTTTATGTCGGTTGAAGAGGAGTCTCAACCCTCGCGCTCTGATACCATGTAAAAGAATACGTGTGCGGACGTGTATGCAAAAGGCACAGAGTACATGGTTCGGAAATACGACAGTCCAGTAAAACGCAGAAATCACAGAGAAAGAGAGGGAGAGACAGAGAGAGTAGAAAAACAAAACTATATTCAAAAATAATTCTCTGTATGTTCTCAGTACATACTTCGTGCTCAGTGAGCAGCTTTTATACAAGCCCTGACTATTGGGCTGACACAAGTACTTACAATACTTAACCGCTCATAAATGAGCATCCTACACTTACTCCCAAAATTATTCCTTCCGAGGAATAACATTCTAACGGCCTCTCGGTTTACACACCGCTACGGCCATATTGTGCATACGGTTTTACGCACCTAGTCTACGCATTGGGTTACGCACCCGTTTACGCACCCAATGTTGAGCTTGTCTCTCAACAGGTTTGAATGGAATCTAGAGCACCGTAGTCGTGAAGTAACTGAAGAAAACATTACAAGGAGTGAAGTCGCTAAAGAAACCAGACTATACCCAACCAATCATAGTCACGGTTGATACGAGTCGAACTGGGATCGGATGGGTCATCAACCAAGAAGATGAGGAAAGAACACGACATCCAGTTCGGTTTGGTGCAAAGGTTCTCAACAAACGTAAATGAGGATACACACAGATTAAAAGAGAATTATGGGGAGTCGTATCGGCGATAAAATTCGATCAGGATTATTTAATCAGAGCTAAAGTGGTGATCGAAACGAATTGTCTTCTGATACTCAGGATGATGCGATGTTGCATGGTACCATATGTGGCTATGTTAAGCTAGATTGCATACGTGAAGTCACTTAATCTAGAGGTACGACACATCTCAGGATAAGACAACGTGGTAGCACATATGCTATCGAGGGCACGACACGGTTCGGAGATGACGTAGTCGACTCGGATATGAATAAGTTTCGAAAGACTACTTTATTTCGGAGCACGCATGCCGGGTGAACATAATCCGGGAATTTTGGGAATACAAATACGAAGGAGAAAGCTAGTTGATTGGGAGAATGCTGGAGATGACGTAGTCGACTCGGATATGAATAAGTTTTGAAAGACTACTTTATTTCGGAGCACGCATGCCGGGTGAACATAATCCGGGAATTTTGGGAATACAAATACGAAGGAGAAAGCTAGTTGATTGGGAGAATGCTACAAGAGATCAAGGGATCATCGGATAATAAAGAAAAGAGAGCTGAGATCTGAAAGAAGAAGCGACAAGTCCGGAAGTTCTTCCTGAACAATGGATTTATCTAGAGGGAGCCCAAAAGCCCAAATGGTATACCACTACGGGTAGTCAGCACAAAGGAACAAATGAAACGGATAATATATCCGAATTTCACGAATCCTATTGGGCTGGACATCTAGGTACATGGTCGACATTTGCAAAGATCAAGCAAAAATATTGGTGGAAGAATATGTACAAGGACGTAGCGGAGTTCACAGAAAGCTGCAAGAAATGTCAAATCTTCTCCGAAGTTCAACACGAGGATGAACTACATCTGACATTCTCACCGGCAATGAACTTCAAATGGATGGTTGACATTGTAGCAATGACCATCGGCATCGAACAAAAGAAGTTCTTGATGCTAGCTCGGGAGGATCTGACGAATCAAGTAGAAGGTCGAGCGCTATGGAGGAAAACAAGTTTTTATAGCATGCCAATTTCTTTTGGAAGAAATGTTCTGCAAGTACGGGTGCGTAGGTCAAGTGATTGCAGATCGGGGAGAACTTAACTTCGATGAAGCTAAGGAACTCTTCGCTAAACACAGACTATGGTTGACACTAACCACGACATATAATCCAGAAGCCAACGAGAAGATCGAGTGAGGACATAGCCCAATTGTAAAAGCACTGGCAAAAGTGTGTGACGGAAGGGTGAAGCTTTGGCCGCAAATGCTTCCATATGCACTATGGGTGGATCGCACAACGCACAGTTCCGTGACCGGTTACATGCCAGCAGAACTTATGACCGGGCAAGCTCCGGTAATGCCTACAGAAATCACAATTACAACATGGACGGTGCTACTGTGGAAGGAAGAGATGAGTTGTGAAGAACTACTAGTGGTCCGGATACGACAAAACTACCAGAAGACATTTCAGAAGAGGTACCACGACAATGGGAAGCTCAATTCCGCATCAAACATCTATTCGAAAAAAACATTGACTATGGCCACAGAAGATCGAAGAAGGGGATTGGGTGATAGTCTACGACAGCAACTTGGATCATCAACACAACTCGATACCGAAATTCACTCGAAGGTGGTTTGAACCATACGAGGTTCAAAAAGTATTCGACAACAAAACTTACCAACTACGTGAGTTGGATGGAACAATATTGCGGGTGCATATAACGGGGAAGCCGGTGAAGATTTTTAAGAAGCAAAGGGACGTCGAACCCTACGTAACTTTGGACAACATTGACACAGAGGAACAAAAGCGGATATGGATCACGAAGATGCAGGAAACGAAAAAACGGGCTAGAATTAATGATCGACTTAATGGGAGAAACAGATGGCACTACAGATGAAGGAGAATAACGAAGGTTCGGCAACTTCGGCACATGCCGGAGGATGTGCAGGTTTAGAGGAGACGAGTGACGTAGTGTACTTCATACACACCATGGAAAACATATAAAGAAAATATTGAAACATATGTTATCCGCATAGGGTTGGATTCATATCTTAGGAAACAATTAGCTTATGACTAGAGCTACTATTCAGTGCTTTAGATTTTATATATTTTCTTTGTCATATTCATAAATCCATAGGAAACAAACATATAAAACCATGTGCACAAATCCATGGTTTTATGCATGTCATAAGAAAAATTGTGTGCTCAAAAACCATGGTCCCAAGCCCATAGTTTTGTGCATGGAGAGATCTATAAAACCCCTATTAGGGCTTGTGTAAGGGGGGGCTTGTTCATATCACCATTATCATCAAGACATCATTCTTCTTATTCTTACTCTCATTTATCTTCTTCTAATTTATATTCTCAAGTCTACAGATTTTTGTTCTTTTCATGTGTGGGATTGTTTTCCTCAACTCTACCTTCACATCGTCATCTTTTCGATAACTTGTCAGATGTCCTCCATGGTCCTAGACCCCAGTGGTCCCACTCCAATAGCACACGCACACACGAATCTTCGCAATAACGCATGTCGGTTGATCGTAATCCGGGAATTCCAGGAAGAAGAATACGAAGGAGAAAGCTTGTTGATTGGGAAAGTGCTACAAGAGATTGAGGAATCATCGGACAATAACGAAAAGAGATCCTAGATCTGGAGGAAGAAGTGACAAGCTCGGAAGTTCTTCCTAAACAATGGATTAATCTGGAGGGAACCGAAAAGACCACATGGTATACCACTACGGGTAGTTGGTACAACAAAGCAACAAAAACGGATCATGTCCAAATTTCACGACTCTGATTGGGTTGGACATCGGGGTACATGAGCAACATTCAGAAAGATGAAGCAAAAGTAATTGTGGAAGAGTATGTACAAGGACGTAGCGAAGTTAAGGGAAAGTAGATTTGAAGCATGTACCTCCATGTTGACAACCCCAACGCTTACCGTTATACTAACTCACCATAAATAATATAATTATGGATTGCACTCAATAAACTCATGCACAACTAGTGTGCATGAATATTATAGTTAGAGAAAGCATGATGCTTGCCATATGTCGAGCTATACTTAGCCTCTCCCATCACTATATAAGGGTCGGCACAAAATGTAAATGGGGGGAATAATTCTCTGGCATCAGCTTCAAACAAATTTCACACATTGTCTAACTCCACACTTGTTTTGGTCTTTGGCCCACCAAACTTCTTCTTATATGTTAGGAAACAGGTCCCTCCGGATGGGAACTGAGAAGAACAGTGCTGATGAGAAACTCGGCCAAGGCTGAAACCGGATGAGGAGTACCCGGCTACGGAAGACCCGGTGAGAACCGGATGAGAAGTACCCGGCAAGAGCCGGATGGTGAAGGCCCGGTGAGAAGTGCTCACCGGATGAAGGGACATATTCATAAATATGTTTCCTAAGAGTCCATCGGGGCTATATTTGTAAATAGCCGAAAATTTATATTAGTATAAATATGACTTAGGGCAAACTCTGTTTTGTGTGGAGGTTGTTGTAGTTGTTGTGTTCTTGTTGGCGCAAGACTGCAGAGTGCGTGACTGTGTACAGAGAGAGAGAGAGAGAGAGAGAGAGAGAGAGAGAGAGAGAGAGGAAGAGGTTGTTGCCTCTGTTGTAACCGCCGCTTGTGGCGAAGATAGCAAGCTCGAGGTCGTTGCCTCGGTGCTTTACTATTGTACATTCTGATATATAGTGATAGTTTGCAGTCTGTGGGCTGCCATGGTTTTTCCCTAGTTTGGGTTTTTTCCACGTTAACATCCTGTGTACTCTTCTCCTCGCTGTGTCGTGCGTTCATTACCCATTTTTCTGTGTTTGATTTTAGACTTGGTTGTGGCCGAGTGTTGTGCAAAGGGAGGGTGCATTCTTGACAAAGTGGTATCAGAGCGAGGCGACACAGAAAAATGGACGACTCGTTGGGAGGCATGTTCAAGCTCACTGGCTCCAACTATTCGGCGTGGAAGTCGAAGATGAGGGACATGCTCGTGGTTAAAGATCTTTGGCTGCCGGTTCAGTTCGGGGACAAGAGACCGGACAAAACCGACGCTGCGATATGGGAGGTGATGCACATGAAGACAACGGCTTACATATGGTGCTTCATCGACATGAGTCTATACAACAACTTCAATGAAGAGAGAGCAAGGCTCATGAGCTCTGGGAGAAGATCAACATTATGTTTCAGAACAAAAATGTTATCAATCAGGTTTCGGTATTTCGGAAGCTAGTAAGACTCTAGTACCAAGATGGCTCCAGCAAGCCAGGACACTTCCAAAAGAACCATCGACATTTCCGAAAAGATAAGGAAACGGACGGTACCGATTCGAAGCAGACACCGGACCGGAACGGTAAAGACCGGAGGGGAACGAACCAGAAGGGAACGACGGCAATCGCGGCAAGTGAAGAAGAGTTGATGCTCATCACCGAGGAGAGTGAGATAAACCTTGCCGGCGACGAGATGACCTGGGTGGTTGACTCCGGAGCGTCGTTCCACCTTACCCCAGACCGGAAATGCTTCTCATCCTACTAAGCCGGTGATCACGGCTGTGTCCGGATGGGGAATGAAGGTACATGCCGAATTGTTGGCATAGGAGACGTGTGGCTGACAACACCAACCGGATGCAAGTTGTTGTTGAAGGATGTCTGACACGTTTCGGAGGTTTGTCTGAACCTGATATCATCCGGTCGGCTAGATGATGAAGGCTACATGGGTAGCATCCAGAACGGTGTTATGAAGTTCAGCAAAGGGAGCCTGATTGTGGCTCGGGCCCAGAAGGTAAACACTTTGTACCTGATGAATGCCCGGTTATGTCCTGAGGAAGTGAAAGTGGCATCCGACACTGCCGGTGAGCTGTGGCACAAAAGGCTGTGTCACATGAGCGAGAAGGGGATGAAGAGGCTTGCAGACGACAACCTCATTCCAGTGAAGAACGTGCACTTGGAGAAGTGCACTGATTGTTTGGCCGGTAAGCAAAACCGGGCCTCCTTCCGACCAAGGCCACCGATGAGACATAATGCACCACTGGAGTTGGTGCATACTGATGTGTGTCAAGTGGACACGAAGTCACATGCAGGATCGCAGTACTTCATGACGTTCATAGATGACCACAGCCAGAAGTTGTGGGCCACACCATTGAAGACGAAGGATCAGGTGCGTTCCATCTTCAAAGAGCTCCACGCGAGAGTGGAAAGAGAAACCGGCCGGAAGCTGAAGGCGGTTCGAGTAGATAACAGAGGTGAATACCGGGGGCAATTCGAGGAGTACTGTCGCTCGAAGAGAATCCGGCTCGAATTTACCGTGCCGAAGACCCCAGAACTAAACGGGTTGGCCGAGAGGATGAACCGGACCATAATGGAGAGGGTCCGGAGTATGCTGGCGGATGCAAAACTACCCAAGAGGTTTTGGGCTGAGGCACTGTCGACGGCGACATATGTGATAAACAGATCACCCTCACTACCCTTGGACGGAGACAAGCCACAGAGAGTCTGGACCGGTAAGGAAGTGTCCTACCGGCATATGAAAGTATTCGGGTGTCTTGCGTACGTGCATGTTGCTAAGGACCGGAGAGGAAAGTTGGATCCAAAGACCCGGCCATGCATATTCCTCGGTTACGGCGACGATGAGTTCGGCTACCGAGTGTGGGACCTGGCCGACAAGAAGGTATTCCGGAGTCGAGATATTATCTTTATGGAGGACAAGACGCTCGCCGACTGGGAGTCAGAGAAGAAGATAATGAACTCCGAGTCGACCGGTAAGGATCGATTCTACGATGAGCAGACCCAACCGGCAAGAGACCGGTTACCACTCGAGGAACCAGCCTTTTACGGTGAGGATACCGAACCGGTAGAAGAAGAAGTAGAGGAAGCTGAAACCGAAACCGGCCAAGACCCCGAATCAGATTCGGATGAAGAGCAAATGGGGGAGCCGGTTACCGAAGCCCAAAGACGGAGATATCCTCTCAGAGAGAGAAGGGCCCCTCGGAGATTTCCGGATGCAGAGCATGTGCTGTTGACCGATGAGGGGGAGCCAGAAAGCTTCGAGGAAGCTAAAAGTGACGCCCATAGCCGCAAATGGTTAAGTGCCATGCAAGATGAGATGGATTCCCTGCATGAGAACCATACGTATGAATTGGTGGAGTTGCCGAAAGGAAAGAGGGCACTCCGAAACAAGTGGGTGTACAAGTTGAAACCGGGAGATGCCGGCAACCCCCCGAGATACAAAGCCAGGATCGTGGTCAAGGGGTTCCAGCAGAAGAAGCGCGTGGACTTCAATGAGATATTTGCCCCGGTAGTAAAGATGACCTCCATCCGGACGGTGTTGAGTATAGCGGCAAGCATGGACCTCGAGGTAGAGCAGTTGGACGTGAAGACGACATTCCTTCACGGTGACCTCGAAGAGGAGATCTACATGCAGCAACCGGAAGGATTCGTGGAGAAAGGGAAGGAGCGCCTGGTTTGTCGGTTGAAGAAGAGCCTGTACGGACTGAAGCAGGCTCCTCGACAATGGTACCGGAAGTTCGACTCCTTCATGACCAATCAAGGGTACCACAAGACGCAGGCCGATCACTGCGTGTTTGTGAAGAAATTCGAAGGAGGCAACTTCCTGATACTCCTTCTATACGTGGATGACATGCTGATCGTCGGACGGAACCAAGCCAGAATACGGATGCTGAAGAAGGCTCTCAATCGAACTTTCGCAATGAAAAACTTGGGTCCGGCAAGACAGATGTTGGGGATGCATATCATCCGGAACCGGCCAACAAAGCAATTGTGGCTGTCACAGGAGAAATACGTGACAAAGGTGCTTCAACAGTTCAACATGTTAGAAGCGAAACCGGTCGGATTGACGCTCCCGGCAAGCTGCAGATTATCCGATAAGCAAAGCCCGCAGACGAAAGCAGAGAAGGCTGATATGATGAAGGTTCCATATGCCTCTGTCGTTGGGAGCTTGATGTACGCAATGGTGTGTACCCGACCGGATATTGGATACGCAGTCGGAGTGGTGAGCCGGTTTATGAGCAATCCCGGCAAAGAGCACTGGAACGCGGTCAAATGGATACTCCGGTACTTGAAGGGCACTTCGAACATGTGTCTCCGATTCGGCTCCGGTAAACCTCAACTTGACGGTTTTACCGATTCGGACATGTCGGCTGATGTGGATACCAGCCGGTCTACATTCGGGTATGTAATGACATATGCAGGGGGAGTTGTTTCGTGGCAGTCAAGGCTGCAGAAGACAGTTGTGTTGTCAACCACGGAAGCGGAGTACATGGCGGCTGTGGAAGCCGGCAAGGAAATATTATGGATGAAGGACTTCATCGGAGAGTTCGGTGTTCGGCAAGATGAATACCGGCTCTATTGCGATAGTCAAAGTGCCATCCACCTTGCTAAGAACGCAGCGTACCACTCCAGGACAAAGCACATCCAGCGTAGATATCACTAGATCCGGGAGCGAGTAGAAGATCGAGAGTTCGCGCTGACGAAGATCCACACGGCCGAGAACAGGTCAGATATGCTGACCAAAGTACTGATACCCGAGAAGTTGGATGTATGTTGGAAGCGGATCGGACTAGTATGACATCCCATGCCGGGGTGAAGGGGGAGTTTGTTAGGAAACAGGTCCTTCCGGATGGGAATTGAGTAGGGCCGAAACCGGATGAGGAGTACCCGGCTACGGAAGACCCAGTGAGAACCGGATGAGGAGAACCCGGCAAGAGCCGGATGGTGAAGGCCCGGTGAGAAGTGCTCACCGGATGAAGGGACATATTCGTAAATATGTTTCCTGAGAGTCCATCGGGGCTATATTTGTAAATAGCCGAAAATTTATATTAGTATAAATATGACTTAGGGCAAACTCTGTTTTGTGTGGAGGTCGTTGTAGTTGTTGTGTTCTTGTTGGCGCAAGACTGCAGAGCGCGTAATTGTGTATAGAGAGAGAGAGAGAGAGGATGAGGTCGTTGCCTCTGTTGTAACTGCCACTTGTGGCGAAGATAGCAAGCTCGAGGTCGTTGCCTCGGTGCTTTACTATTGTACATTTTGATATATAGTGATAGTTTGCAGTCTGTGGGCTGCCGTGGTTTTTCCCTAGTTTGGGTTTTTTCCACATTAACATTCTGTGTACTCTTCTCCTCACTGTGTCGTGCGTTCATTACCCATTTTTCTGTGTTTGATTTTAGACTCGGTTGTGGCCGAGTGTTGTGCAAAGGGAGGGTGCATTCCTGACATTATACTGTCATGATATGGCAAGACTCGAACCCATGACCTTATGGTATATGGGTCGAGCTCTTAACCATCACACCATCTATTGTAATTTGTAGAATATTATTTTCATTTATGCTTTATTATAAGAAATTAATGTATATTCCAGATTTCTCTAGAACATTCTAGAAGCTTCAGGACTACTCCTGAGAGCACTATGAAAGGAGGCACAAGGCATTGTTGTGAACCAAATTGGTTCAACGCCAGTCTTAAGCCTCATAGCCATCTTGTACTTACTCTTCCTATAATATATCATCTATCATCATCATCTCTCTCTCTCTCTCGTCCTCACTATCTCTCTCTCTCTCTTCTCTTCTCTTTCCTCCCTCTCGGGAGTCTTACGCAGTCCCGTCCTCTTAGTACTAATAGTACTTCCCTTCTCTAGTACTAATTCTCTCTCTGTTTTAGTACTATTCATGACAGTTTGAACCAATTTCCCTCTCTAGTCTTTCTTTTGGTTCCCCTCATCCTCTTATCCTTTTTCTATACAATGGCTTCTGTTAGCGCCCAGGAATACCAATCCGTTTTCTCCAAACTACAGTGTCTAAAAGGAAAAATTGTTGCCTTGGAACAAGAAAACCGGCGGTTGTTAGGGGATCTTCAACAAATCGCACTAGAAAAACAGCAAACGCAGCAACAACATGGGGAGTTAGCTTTACGTGTGCAACAACTTGAAGCAACATTGCAACAACAAGGATCAAGTCCCCACGGATTTCATAAAGAGCCCAAGATTGGACTTCCTGTGAAATTTGATGGAACGCGATCGCAATTTAGGGGATTCCTCAATCAGGTACGCTTAATCATTCAAATGCATCCTTCTCAATACCCCACTAATGCATCCCGAGTCGGCCTAATAGGCACGTTGTTTAGCGGCTCAGTCTTGGCATGGTTTGCTCCGCTTCTGGAAAAACAATCGCCCTTACTGAATAACTTTGAAGACTTTATTAGTGAGTTTAAAGCTTGCTTTGGAGATACAGACAGCATCCGGACGACGATCAACAAAATCTGACGATTGCGTCAAGGCGATCGTCCAGCCTCTACCTACACGGAGGATTTCCGTCTACTCTCTTCAGATATCCCCTGGGATGATCATGCACTAATAGAGCAGTTTCACTACGGCCTACGAAACGATGTCAAAGATCTACTTTTAACATTCCCCGAAGAACAAAAGTCTCTTACGGAGGCAATTAGTCAAGCGGTCCGATGTGACAACCGCCTTTTCGAACAATATTCGGAACATCAATTACAGATACCACGCTTTAGGCCGGAGGCCACTTACGCCCCAGTCGCGGCTAAACCGTTTGCACGAGACATACCTCAAGCAAATACTCCGACACCGATGGAGATCGATACCATGCGTCGACGTGGCCCATTATCGGAAGAAGAAAGGCAACGACGTCGTGCAAATTGATTATGTCTTCATTGCGGTGGACCAGGGCATATCGCAATCAATTGTCCCCATAGGCCAAGAAGACAGGTAAATCAAATCGTAGCATGTACTAAACCCGAGTCAATTCTTCCCTTAGGAGTGTCTAATAGTATTAATAGTACTAATAGCCCAAGTATCTCAAACAAATTTGAAATCCTTAGTCAATTAGATGAAGAGTTAAACGATTGAGTCCAGCCAAAATAGGAGTCGTTTGGTTGGACAGCCCTAGATCTGTACAACCCATTAGTGGTTCCATTCCCTCCAAGCAAGTTAGCAATGTGTTCCTAGCCCAAGTCATGGTTAGTACTAAAAGTACTCCCCTAGTACAAGTCCTGGCACTTTTAGATTCCGAAGCCAAATCCTGTTTCATGGATCGAAATTTTGCCCAAATTTTGCCCAAGCTTCTCAGATATCCTTAAGAAAACTTCCTTGCCCCGCATTTGTAGTAGTCATTAACGGTCGTCCCATTGCTTCCGGGAATATTGTAGAAGAGTCAGAACCCATTCAGGTTGTCCTAGGTAGTTTTGTGTGTGTAGTATCATTTAATATAATTAGTAGTCCAGAGCATCCCATTGTCCTGGGATTACCTTGGTTTGAACTACATAATCCAGACATAGATTGGAGAACAAGAGAAGTCCGATATTGACAACCCCATGAATCTACTCATCGAGTTTCGACCATTTCACTACGTCAACTATGCGAAGAAGGACACAAGGAGGCAATGTTCCTATTTGCCATATCAGTACATCCTTCCAGCAATATAAAGGAGGAATCCTTAGTGCAACTTCCGGCAAAATATCATCCTTATGCCGACGTATTTGACAAGGTAAAAGCCGGTACTCTTCCTCATCATCGTCCCTACAATTGTCCCATCAATTTACAACCAGGAGCAGAGCCACCATGGGGACCAATTTACAACTTGTCACCCACCGAGTTAGAAGTCCTTCGAGCCTACATAGAGGAGAACTTGGCAAGCGGGTTTATTCGTCATTCGAAATCTCCGGCCGGAGCACCCATCTTCTTTGTCAAGAAGAAAGATGGCTCACTTCGTCTTGTCGTTGATTACCGCGGCTTAAATAAGGTCACCATCCAGAATAGGTATGCACTTCCTCTTATATCAAGTCTTTTAGAGCGAGTTAATGGTGCCAAGTTTTTTACAAAAATCGATCTACGAGGAGCGTATAACCTCGTGCGGATCCGACCGGGAGATGAATGGAAGACCGCCTTTCGCACGCGGTATGGGCATTTCGAATATACTGTTATGTCGTTCGGTCTAACCAATGCACCCGCCGCAGTCTTCCAACACATGGCAAATGATATATTCAGAGAACTCTTGGATATCTGTTTGATCATCTATCTGGATTATCTATTGATTTATTCGAAGACTCGGGAAGAGCACTATTCTCATGTACTATTAATACTAAACCGACTCCGCAAGAATGGTCTTTATGCCAAGCTAGAAAAATGTAGCTTTGACTGCAAGCAAGTGGAATTTCTAGGCTACGTTATCTCCTCAAAGGGCATCTCCATGGATCCAACTAAAGTCCAAATTGTGCTAGAGTGGCAAATTCCATGGTCAGTATGAGATGTACAATGTTTTCTAGGTTTTGCTAACTTCTACCGCAAGTTTATACAAGATTACTCGAAGATTATTTTACCTCTCACACAACTTAGGAAGAAGAGACAAACATTTCTTTGGTCCAATGAAGCGGACATGGCTTTTCGGCATCTTAAGAAAGCCTTTACATCAACACCTATTCTAGCTCATGTGGATACAAGCAAACCATTCATCATGGAGGCCGACGCATCAGATTTCGCCCTCAATAGGATCCTTTCTCAACAAGGAGATAAAGAAGAGTTATATCTTGTGGCTTTCCATTCGCACAAGTTCGATGCTGCGGAAATCAACTACGAAATACATGACAAGGAGTTATTAGCCATCGTGGATTCATTTGTGAAATGGCGGCATTTTTTGGAGGGCTCTCCACATCAGGTCATCGTCTTCAGTGATCACAAGAATCTTTCCTATTTCCAGAACGCTCATGTGCTAAATCGACAGCAAGCTAGGTGGGCTCAATTCCTCACACGTTTTGATTTCAAAATCGCATATCGATCGGGGAAGCAGCAAGGAAAGGCAGATGCATTATCACGACGTTCATATCTTGCACCTCGTCTTGGTGATCCAACGTTCGATAATCAAAAGCAAGTAATCTTGGGACCAACACGATTGCACACAACGCAGATTTTTCACACCCCAATGGATTCCCAGATTACCGACACGATACGTGCGAACTTGAAGACGAACAATTTTGCTCAAGACATTCTGGCGCACATTGATACCTCTCGGGCATCCTGTTCCCAGTCTCAACAACCAGGTATTGTCAAGACTGAGAGAGAGAAAGAGAGAGAAAAAGAGATAGAGAGATAATTGAAAGAGAATTATTATATTGAAGCGTAAAATGGATTACAAAGAGTAGGCTACAAAATGGCATTGAACCAATTTAGGTTTGGGATGGGTGGTAGATCCCTATTTATAAGTAATAGAGAACTCTCTAGAATATTCTAGGTTATCCTAGAATGTAGAGTAATCTAGAAGATCTCTAGAGTATTCTAGAAGGTTCTAGTGGTATAAAACACTCTAGAATATTCTAGGTCATTCTAGAATGTAGAGTAATATAGAATATTCCTATGATATTAGATTTCATATTCTAGAGACTATACATATAAGAATATTAATACAATGGTTAAGGATTTGACATGTGTACAACAAGGTCGTGGGTTCAAATCCTTTCGAGTCATAATGTGAGTGTCATGATCCTTTCGATGCATGATGTGACTGTTATCATGACACTATCCCCCTTCTTCGACGACACGTCTCACGGGTCGTAGGGTTTGTATTAGGACCTGGTTTACAAGGATATTGGCGATGAAATGCATTGACGAGTTCTGCAGCATTAGAAAGATTTGTGGCAGGTTCCCAAGTTCGATCATTGGGGGTATAGCCTAGCCAATCGACCAAGTAATACAACTTGTTGCGCACAATTTTAGAATCGAGAATGGCAGCAACTTCAAATTCAGGCCCGTCCAAGAACTCGACAGGTGGTGGGGGTGTCGTAAGACGGCCCGGAATTGAACTTGTAGTATAAGGTTCCAAAAGGGATACATGAAACACCGGATGAAGATGCATGTGCGGAGGGAGGTCAAGACGAAATGCAACATCACTTATCTTACCAGTGATCATGTAAGGGCCAAAACGTTGGTAATCCAATTTACTACAAGGTCGAGTGGTCTTGATGTTGTGTTGGAGAAGCCATACATGATCCCCAATGCGGAACTTTTTTGAGGAGTCTAGACGATGACGATCGGCAAGCCTCTTGTGTGTAAATTGAGCATCGTGCAAATTGTGGAGAATGTTAGCTTGAATTTCTTGGAGGCGACTAAGACGATCCTCGGCAGCAGGGTTGGTAGGAACTTCTGGATGCGCATTCATCGTCCATCGAGGATGACAGCCCGTATTTGCGAAAAATGGGGAATATCCTGTAGAAGAATGGGCTGAGTTGTTGTAAGCGAATTCCGCCAAGTGCAAAAATGCAACCCAATCATCTTATTGATAGTTGATGAAACAACGAAGATATTGTTCCAATGTCTGGTTGGTACGCTCTGTTTGGCCATTTGTTTCAGGATGATAGCCCGAAGAAAGCTTAACTGAAATGTGGAGAAGTTTGAACAGGTGCTTCCAAAACTTTGAGATGAATTGTGGACCACGATCACTAATAATATCATCTGGCAGACCATGATGCTTAAATACCTCCCGCATAACGAGATCAGCCGTCTCTTGACTAGTAATCGACTTTGTACATGGCAAGAAATGTGCCATTTTGGTAAATCGATCAACCACTGTGAGAATTGCATCAAAACCTTTTGAAACTGGGAGATCAGTAATGAAGTCCAAGGATATAGACTTCCAAGGTGTTTCCGGAATGGGAAGTGGTTGTAGTAAGCCATAGGGTCGGTGACGAGGATTCTTTGATCGACAACATATATCACAACTCCGAACATACTCCTCAACAAAATGACGAAGGCGAGGCCACCAATAGCGTCGAGAAATTAATTCTAGAGTCTTGTGAACTCCAAAATGACCAGCCATTGGTGAGTCATGGCAATGTTGCAAAACTTGTAGCCGTGGGGGACCATCAGGAACATACAATAAATTTTGTCGAAATAGAAAACCATCATGCCAATAGAACTGACAATAGTCATTACGAGGATTTTTCGACTGTGAGCAAGAAGCACGATCCGGGACGATATGATCCAAAACATCCTTGACGAAATCATCAGTGGCCATATGATCTCGAACGGAATCAAGAAGAGTGGAATTTTCAAGAGCTGTTATGGCGTTAACTACCATTAATCGTAATCGATTAGGACCCAAAAGGATTTGTTTTTGATGCTCAAAAGTAGGTTCCCCTGGACGAAGTTCCATATAAGAGCGCCGAGAAAGAGCATCTGCTTTGCCTTGCTGCATCCCAGGGCGATATATGATGATAAAGTCGAAGTGAGTCAAAAATTGCGCCCACCGGGCTTGTCGCCGACTCAAGACTCGAGCATTTTGGAAGTAAGTCAGGTTCTTATGATCATTGTAGACAATGATCTGCTGAGAAGAACCTTCTAGGAAATGTCGCCATTGTTGAAACGAATCCACGATTGCAAGAAGCTCTTTGTCATGGATCTCATAGTTGATCTTTGCAGCTTCAAACTTTCGTGAATGAAAGGCGACAGGGTGTAGTTGTCCATCATCTCCAGTCTGCGAGAGGACACTCCCTAGTGCAAAATCGGATGCATCGGCTTCGAGGATGAAGCGTTTTGTTGGGTCGACATGTGTTAAGATAGGTGCCGTTGTAAATGCTTGTTTTAAGCTTTCGAATGCCTCGGATGCATCTGAACTCCATATAAATGGTTGATCTTTATGTGTGAGCTGAGTAAGCGGAAGCACAACCTTGGAATAATCTTTAATAAATTTTCGATAAAAATTTGCAAACCCGAGAAAACATTGCACATCACGCACTGAAAGGGGCGTTTGCCACTCTAAAATTGCATGTACCTTCATGGGGTCCATAGCAATACCATTTGACGATACAACATACCCCAAAAATTCCACTTGATTCTGGCCGAAACTACACTTTTCTAATTTTGCGTAGAGACCATATTCTCGGAGTCGGCACAGTACTTGACGAACATGTGCATCATGCTCCTCTTGGGTCTTTGAGTAGATTAAAATATCATCTAAGTAAACTATAGTGAAGATATCAAGAAAATCTCGAAAAATATCGTTCGCCATATGTTGGAAAACAGCAGGTGCATTCGTGAGACCAAATGGCATCACTGTATACTCAAAATGTTCATAGCGAGTGCGGAAAGCTGTCTTCCATTCATCCCCCGGGCGAATCCGAACTAGATTATATGCTCCGCGAAGGTCCAACTTCGTGAAATATTTTGCACCACTGAGACGTTCCAAAAGATTCGGGATTAATGGTAGAGCATATCTATTTCGGATAGTCACTTTGTTTAGCCCTCGATAATCCACGACCAACCGAAGAGTCCCATTCTTCTTCTTAACAAAGAAGATAGGTGCACCAGCAGGGGATCTAGAATGCCGAATGAATCCGTTTGCCAGATTCTCATCAATATATTCCCGCAAAGTCTCTAGCTCTACAGGGGAGAGATTATAAATTGGGCCCCATGGAGGTTCTTTCCCTGGTTGTAAGTCAATAGGGCAGTCGTATGGCCGATGCTCCGGCAATGTATTGGCCTTCACCTTATCAAAGACATCTGAAAACTCCTTGTATTTCTCTGGTAGTTTAATATCCGCGTCACGTGAAGTGGATGATGGAGTTGCTACTATTGTGAAGACGAACATGGCCTCGTTCCCCCCTTCCTCCCGCAACTGTCGTAAAGAGATGGGCGATAACTCCGGGGATCTACCACCCATCCCAAACCTAAATTGGTTCAACGCCATTTTGTAGCCTATTTATAAGTAATAGAGAACTCTCTAGAATATTCTAGGTTATCCTAGAATGTAGAGTAATCTAGAAGATCTCTAGAGTATTCTAGAAGGTTCTAGTGGTATAGAACACTCTAAAATATTCTAGGTCATTCTAGAATGTAGAGTAATATAGAATATTCCTATGATATTAGATTTCATATTCTAGAGACTATACATATAAGAATATTAATACAATGGTTAAGGATTTGACATGTGTACAACAAGGTCGTGGGTTCAAATCCTTTCGAGTCATAATGTGAGTGTCATGATCCTTTCGATGCATGATGTGACTGTTATCATGACAGGTATGGACTACCGACAATTCGAATATCATGATGGTTTGTTATTCTTTAAAAAGCTTGTATATGTCCCCGATTGCTCCTGTCGCCTTCAAATCGTCCAAAGTTGTCACAACACCCATATGGCGGGACATTTCGGTAGCACTAAGACGTTGGATCTAGTTCAATGATCCTTTTGGTGGCCCCATATGCGACGTTTTGTCGACGACTACGTTCGGACCTGTGATGCTTGCTACCGAGCAAAGATGCCACAACACCATCCATATGGCTTGTTGGAACCCTTACCGATTCCAAGTAAGCCGTGGCAGTCTATTTGTCTTGACTTTATCACAAATCTGCCAGTCTTGAAGGGGTTCGATGCTATCTTAATCGTCGTCGATCGATATACGAAGATGGCACATTTTGTGTTGTGTACTAAGGCCATCACTAGCGAGGAAACCGCCACCCTTGTCATGCGTGAGGTATTTCGGCATCATGGCCTTCCAGACAGAATCATCAGTGACCGAGGACCGCAATTCGTCTCCAAATTTTGCCAGCATCTCTTCAAGATGCTCAAGGTCTCTTGCAACCTCTCCTCTGGCTACCATCCTCAGACCGATGGGCAAGCGGAATGAACAAACCAAACGTTGGAGCAATATCTCCGGTGTTTCCTGAGTTATCAACAAGACGATTGGGCCGAGATTCTCTATTTTGCGGAGTTTGCATATAATAATGTTGTTCACTCCTCGACTCGAGTCTCCCCATTCTACGCTTATACCGGTTCTCATCCTCGTTGGTCGGTGATCGACACCCCGGAGCTACCTACCAATCCTCGTGCCGAGGATCATTTGGAGAGACTACGCAAGATCCAGATGGATCTCTCTACTCATCTTCGTCATGCTCAACAGACATAGAAGACTTACATAGATTGTCATCGGCTTCCCTCCTCTTTTGCAATCAAAGATTGAGTATGGTTTTTACATCGTCACATCAAGACTACTCGACTGTGCGACAAGTTGGATTATCGACGACTCGGTCCTTTCCGTATTACCAGTAAGGTTAATGATGTCACGTTCTGCCTTGATCTTCCTCCGCATCTTCGGATACATCCGATCTTCCATAGTTCTCTTCTTGAACCTTATAAAGCAAACATTATTCCCGATCGTGTTACACCACCGCCGCCCTCGCTTGAGTTAGACGTCGGCCCAAAGTATGAAGTTGTTGCCATCCTCGACTCCAAATTTGTTCGCAACAAACTTTATTATTTGGTCAATTGGCCCGACTATAGTCTGAGCAAAAGTACTTGGGAGCCCGTCGCCAATGCTCAGGATCTTCTTGCTGATTTTCACAAACAGTATCCCGACAAACCCGGTCCTCAATCAGCATCGACTCATACACTTGTCGTCTTAAGGGGGGGATAGTGTCATGATATGGCAAGGCTCGAACCCATGACCTTATGGTATGGGTCAAGCTCTTAACCATCACACCATCTATTGTAATTTGTAAGATATTATTTTCATTTATGCTTTATTATAAGAAATTAATGTATATTCCAGATTTCTCTAGAACATTCTAGAAGCTTCAGGACTACTCCTGAGAGCACTATAAAAGGAGGCACAAGGCATTGTTGTGAACCAAATTGGTTCAACGCTAATCTTAGGCCTCATAGCCATCTTGTACTTACTCTTCCTATAATATATCATCTATCATCATCATCTCTCTCTCTCTCTCTTCTCTTCTCTTTCCTCCCTCTCGGGAGTCTTACGAAGTCCCGTCCTCTTGGAACTCATGAGACATAGGAGAAGTTGTCGAAGGACAACCATGCAACCACACAAATCTCATTCAAAGAACAACCCAAATTTTCTTTAGCCCCATGACTCCTACTGATGTGACAAGTCAATAAAGGGCTATTCATGCTTCTGCAATTCATCACACACGCTTCCCTTGGTCGTGTAGGAGATGTCTCCAATTCTGGATCGAGACCCATAGGTATATGTATAAATATGCTTGCTACATGGGTTGAGTTCCCATATTTACACACACACACACACACACACACACACACACACACACACATACATATACCGATCATTCATTCGAAGAAGACTGGCTTATGTATTGATAAATTAGAAGAACTGGTGAGTAAGGTTGCAAGAGAAGAATGCTTGAATGCCCCCAAATTGATGCAACATGTTATCTTATTGCTTCTATATGCATATGATGCGGTACTCTTCTCATATGATGTTGATAGTAGAAGAATTTTGCCATAGTAGTGGACTAGTAGTGAATGTGGAGAAAACAAAAATGATGGTAGTGCAAATCATCCAACCTCATCATTACCCTATGCTCACATATAGAGGTGAACATATACAATTTGTTTGAAGCTTTAAATAAATGGAGTGCATGCTTTGATTCTAGGCTCCAAGAGAGTTGGAAATCATATTACCTTTTGGAGAACCAATGCAACCAAATATTTGTGGATGGGAAGTAAAACTAATGTTGTTCAATGCCATGGTAACTCAAGTATTGCTTTATGGAGTAGAAGTATGGGGTGGCACAATCTCTCTTAATGCATGGAATGAAATTGAGAAAATACAAAATATGTTTTTAAGGAGGCAATTAGGAGTTAAATGCACTACCTCTTACCAGGTTATGCTCTTGGAAACAGGTGGTCGACCCATAGAAATATTGGCCCTCCAAAGAGTATATAAATACATTACAAAAGTCAAGAATATGCTGAATCATCGATTACCACATCTTGCTTGGAATGTTGGATGTGAGCTACAAAAGAATCATAAGAGTAAGATTCTCTCATCCGATCAGGGTGTTCACATAAGGAAATGGTTTAGATGATGGGGTGTGGATGATATTTTAGAGCTTTCTGGCGATGCTATGCATCATGTAATGATTGGGGAAAGGTTGGTGAAATCATTAAGGATGAAATGGGAAGATGCTAAGAGGACAACACTAGAATACTACATTGCAAATGTCAACCTTGAATGTTGGTCTCAATATAAAGCAAGAATGCCTATTGATCGTATCTAACCTTATCTGATTACCAATATGAGTAGTAATGCTCGTAGAACCCCCCTTACACTACTTCGCACTCGATCTCGCAAGTTAGGTATCGAAGTCGCATCATGGTATCAAAATGTAACGAAATTGAGGACATGTAAAGTATGCAATGAAGGCATGGTAGAGGACGAATGTCACTTGCTCTTCACATGCTCAACATATAGTGAGTGCAATTCGTTCAAGATATGCTGACATACTAAGAGGGAGTGATAACTTAAATGCCATACTTAAGACACCACCTAGAAGGTTGAGCTCATATATGCGTATGCTTTATTCACACATGGAGACTTTGTGCTTCAATGTATGAATACCCCTTCCTTCCCTTCCCTTCCCTTCTTAGGAAGGAGACACACATGAAGAACACATGTATACTTTGGTCCCAATAGGTCAAAAAACAATGGCCTCTTTATGTATATGGACGATAAAATTTCGAATCCTAAATTCTTTGACTCAGCACACTTTTTAAAGTGGAGTACATTATGTGTGTATGTATGTATGTATATACATACATATTGGTAGTGGATTGTGGCTAATACAAATATATTGATATTATGTATAGAGCTATAGATAGATAGCTGCTACCTTATAAATTATGTTTATGGTGGCTGTAGTTGTAGCTGTAGCTGCATTTGTTTTTTTGGTCTTTGGCTGTGGAAGAAGACGAGAGAGACCACACTACCCGTTGATGACGTGAAAGACGTTCCATCCCTCCCTCTTGCTTCTGTACAGTCGAGATCCAAGCCTTTTCTGGCTATGGCAAACTGCGGAGATCGTTCTCAGAAGACGAACTCAGAAGTAGTTGAAGTAGTAGAAGAAGAAGAGACAGGATCAGCCAACATATCCGTTTCAGTTGAAGGAAATCATAATAACCGTAATACCTCTTCTTCTGTTTCTTCTTCTTCTTCTTCTACTTCGACAATGCATCGATCTCCTTCGAGGCCCCAGTTGGATCTTAGCGGGGCAGCAATCCAAGGATCTGCAGAGGAACGAACTCCTGCAATTCTTCTTCCCAACCAGAGTGATGATATCTCTCATTTTGCTATCGATATTGGAGGTTTTCTTTTCTATCTTATGTTCCTTTTGTTTTCAAAAAAAGAAGTTTACATGCATTGTGCAGTGGTTGCTCTCTACATTTGTAAGGATTTATAGTGGGAATTTTTTCTTTAATTTCTCAGCAAAGTCTAGTGTAGTGTTTTTCTTGTAAGGGTTTATAAACAGATTTTTTTCATCAAAAACCTCTCCCCCCTCTCTTTGCCACTGTCATTGTCCATCTCTTTCTTAGGTTTCTTTGGCTTTTTTAGAAAGCATTCTATACATTTGGTGTTTTCTCCTTTGTAATCATGCGTAAGCACTTCTCTCCATAGGAAATTCGTCTCGCTTGCTTGTCTTTCGTCGGTTTCACCAATCATTACGTGTGGTTGTTGTTTTCAGTAAGCACTCATAAACATGCGTTTGCCATGTGGATTCTATATGATGTACAATCTTTAATTTCGGAACTTTAATTTACGTTAAGCAAAGATAAAGCGTTGCAAATTTGAGATAAGACGGTCCAAAAAGAAATCAACCTTTGTTTCCTAGGGGAATGCATTTTTGAACTTTTAGAAGTGAACACGATTTCCTTGTTTTCTTGATGAAAAATCAACCTTCATGCAGGAAATTATAACAAAATTACCTATTCTCAAGCTGGGCGAATTGAGAATGGTTTAAAGTTGAACTTGAGTTTATAATTTTAGATTAGGAAGAGTCCATGTATCTCAGAAATAATACTCATAATAGTCTGGTACCACTATCTCTCCCTCTCTAATCTATATTTAGTCAATAACAAAGTAATGCGCACATTCAAGATGATCTCTTAACAAAGTGAAGTCGTCCTTGCATATGATGCATGGTTTTTGTGGAAACCAGCCTCTCTACCAGCTATAACTTCTGGAAATTCGCCATTGAAAAAAACTTTGCCTTTCACTTGCATTGGTAAAAGTTTATGCGTTTCTCAATGTGTGGCTAGATTTATCAACTTGCTGCTCTGGTTGATATATGTTGCAATGTTTCTTGGAACATGCAAGAAGAGTTTTTATTACATAAGTTGTAAAATTTCTATGACTTTGTTTGACACATGCTGTATCATATCATATGCTAGCCAACACTTGACAAACACCCGGTAAGACTCATGCATGATTATAAATATTCCAATAAAATTTCATTTCACTTTTCATGCAGGTTCTTTGATCAAGATTGTTTACTTCTCAAGGCATTCTGATAGCGCTAAAAAACCATTTAGTACAACAGTTCATGGGTTGGAGCGACGTAGGGAGACGCTGATCCCTAGTTTAAGAAATATATTCCCTATTCTTGGTGGTCGTCTCCATTTTGTCAAATTTGAAACGAGCAAGATGAACGAGTGTGTTGATTTCATTGTGTCAAAGAAACTTTATTCAAGCAGGATTGCTTGTAAGCCTCTTTCCATTTATTTAAATTGATTTGATTGCTTTTTTATTGTAATGATCAGAAGCCTTTTTGTCACTTGCAAATTTAAATACTAGGACATTTACATTTACCACCAGTCTAGAGAAGAAACTCTTCAATTGTCTGTTGTTTATATAATCAATATGAAACCCCACTCCTAATAGAGAGAGGGAGAGATATTTGTGCAAGAGAGCATTGAATACCTGTTCGTGTATGGTTTGACGAGCTATAATTGTGTAGGCCAGGACATAGACAAGTTAGAGTTGACTGCAGGTTCATATGATGGACCTATCATCAAGGTATTAGTTGGGTTGAAAGGTTTTGATTCAGATGACTTCTATATATCTAAGCTACATTAACAATTACATGTCTTTCTAGGCAACAGGTGGTGGGGCATTCAAATATGCGGATGTATTAAAAGAAAAACTTGGAGTGACCATGGAGAAGGAGGACGAAATGGATTGTCTTGTTGCAGGGCTAAATTTTTTGTTAAGGGTATTTTACCCGTCTGCTCTTACTACTGTGATTTTATGTAACCTGTAAGAAGCATATGAGACTTTATAATGAATCATATTAGTTACGATATGCAAGTTTATAGTTTGGTTGTTTCATACAGAGTAACATAGAGCTTCTGTATAGCTCATTGTATAAAGTAGTCCACATCCTGTTTGCTGATAGAGTAGTCTCTAATAGTTTAGAATTATATTTAAAGATAAGTTACAGCAGATAAAAATTAACATTAACTTTATGCATATTACATACATCTTTACATACAGCTAAGGCTATCTCCATGTTTATGTCGTGCCAGGCTATCCGAGATGAAGCTTTTACACACATGGAAGGGCAAAAGAAATTTGTTCAGATTGATCCTAATGATATGTTTCCTTATCTTCTTGTCAATATTGGATCAGGTGTTAGCATGATCAAGGTAAGATGAATCAATTTCATCAATTCTGGTTTAGGTACTTCTATAAGCAAGGAAAATGTCCCATCTAGGTGGATGGCGATGGAAAATTCCAAAGAGTTAGTGGCACTAATGTTGGAGGTGGTACATTTTGGGGCCTTGGTCGCCTTCTAACCAAATGCAAAAGGTATCTAACCATCTCAGGTACTGGTCGTTTATGATTTGTGTTCATGCAACAGTTTAACTAATGCAAGCGTAAAACAAATACTGTCTTGCTGTATGGAAAATTCTAAAATATAACCTATGATTTCATGTAATACCCATGTAAAAAAAGATACTAACTAAAATTGACCTTGGAACGTATAAAACATTTCTTCCACAAGAAGGTGGGGAAAAGCAAAATACTCGAAGCCCCATTGTGTCTTGTAAACTCAGGAGGGAAAAGGATAAAAGATGATGTTAACATCTATACATGTGTGTAATGGAAATATAGCTGATGACATTGAGTTATAGTATCACATTTTTTTTGAAATTGGCTCCCTTCGTTTGAGGTATTGAGAAACGTGGTGTTGGGTTTTAATGGGTTTAAGGTAAGAAGAGCCCTAGATGAATTTGGTCAGATGCTCAATTGGCATACTGTTTCTTTGTATCACGTGGCTTCTTTTTCCACGAAACATGACACTTGTTGTGGTTGGCCATCTTTACATTTTTAATCGTTGTGGTGGGCAGGTTAATGTTCTTCTATGTTAGTTCCCTGATTACATGAAGACGTAGGCTTTTAATTCTTTGAGTCCTGACAAACCACCAGATAAAGATCCTTTACACGAGTCGTTATAACCACAAGACTGAAAATCCTTAACATGAATCTTTATAATGGGTACAAAGGTGTTGCCCAGTCAATAGGCTGACAATTCTTAGCATGAATCTTTATAGTGGGCACGATGGTATTGCCCAGCCAGCACGTAGAATTCTGAACCATTGTCATTTGGGACAGAGACTCCACCAAGGCAAGGAATCATGTACTGAATTCTTTTAGTTGGCTCTTTTGTCTCAGTTTTGATGAAATACTGGAGCTTAGTCAGAAAGGCGATAATAGTGCAGTAGACATGCTGGTGGGGGACATTTATGGTGGTCTTGATTATAGCAAGGTTCTGTATCCATCCATGTTTAACCACAGCAAAAATATAATTTTTTCATTAAGTTGTCATTCAGGGACATAAGAAGAGCAATGCCTAAACATTATCTCGTAATTAATCAATCAGATCGGTCTTTCTGCTTCAACAATTGCTTCAAGTTTTGGAAAGGTGACTTCAGCAAACAAGGACCTTGAAGATTATAAAAGAGAGGATATTGCTCTTTCCTTGCTTCGTATGATCTCTTACAACATTGCTCAGGTGTTCATCCTAAATCTAAGAGGTTAAAACAAGTTTGTAAATAGGGCAATTTGTGATCTGAAATGCTGTAAGTGTTGCACAGATTGCATACCTCAATGCACTTCGGTATGGTTTGAAACGGATATTCTTCGGAGGTTTCTTTATTCGTGGGCATGCATATACCATGGATACAATTTCTTTTGCTGTTGGTTTCTGGTATGTTTGTATTGATTTTACATAAGAACTTTTATAATAAAAATGTTTCTGCACTCGTCAAAAACTTGTGACCTTTTCAATATGGACTTGAAATAAAATTTTGTTGCCAGAAACATGCTAAAAAATTGACTAGAATTTAAAATGGATGAGTAGGTCTAAAGGTGAAGCACAAGCAATGTTCCTACGACATGAGGGGTTCTTAGGTGCTTTGGGAGCATTTTTGAGTTACGATAAAAGTGGATTTGCTGATTTGACATCTCATCAATTTGTGGAGAGATTCCCTATGGGTGCACCTTGTGCAGGTGGAGAAATCCAAGGTCCACCTATTAGAGATCTTAATGAGAAGGCAAGTAAAATTGGAAGTTTTTCACTAAGTGAATAATAACTAAATAGTATGTATGCTTTTGTTTCCATGGTTGTTTTATGGAGACATGCAACTTTCATGGACCCACAGTCATTAATCATAGAGGAACGCCCTAGTCCCGGATTCGTGGATGGAAATTCTTGGATGAGAGCTCAAAGTTGTTGAAACATGGATTGCGATGTTCTCCAAATGGCCCTGAGTTTAGTTTTCTCCCCAACCACCCTTTTGAAACCCATGAAAGAAGTAAAAGGAGATATGTTAAGCATATAATCTTCCAATAGCACATATGATTGAGAAAAAGGGTATGAATTCACCATATAAAGATTGCTCTCTCTGGGCTCGACTAAAGGCATTTGGGGAAGTCAGGACAACTTAGGGTAATTTGGGAAAATAAAGAAAAAAATTAAGGGTATTTCGAACTTTCTCCTGATTTTTACAACGTTTTCTTGTTTGCAGATTACATGGATGGAAAAATTCATTCAACGGGGGGTTGAGATCACTGCACCTGTCCCAAAAACTGTTCCTGGCACTACTGGTGTAGGTGGTTTTGACCGCCCTCTTGCGCGTTCAGGGTCATTACGCTCAGATGCAAGTGCAGCTCTCAATGTTGGCGTGCTCCATCTTATGCCCTCGATAGGAACATTTCCACTGTTGAAGGACCCTAAGGGGTAAATAACAAAACAATTTTGTTCAGTTGTCCAGCAAGTGTTAGGTTTTTCATTGACTGAATCTCATGTTAGAAGAAAGAAGAAAGATATATTATCGTCTTTTAAGAAGCCAAAATGGCCTATAAGACCAAACAAAAGAGTACATCTTAAGTGTTGTCTTGTCTTTGAGAACAACAAATAAAAAAAGAGAGTAAATAATACTCAGTAAATATAAAATTATATAAGATAAAAAGAGATGAGGGAATCTGGTTTTCGGCACATGTGAGATTCTCAAGTTAGATATATTGTAGCTTTTGTCTTCGGATCTCTAGCATAGGTCGATCCAGAATGGAGATGTCTCCGAAGCGAGGGAAGCACCTGCGATTAGAGAGAATTGAAAAAGAGTCGATATTTTTCTTACAATTTATAGCAAAAGATGATGGCCTGAAGTGTAAGTCGAAGTTTTGACCTCAGCCTGTCCCTAATTATGCATACTTTGGTCAACTCTAGTATATGGTTGAAAGAGAATCCTTGATCTTTCTCGTGTTGTTTTGCATGCCAACACATGTCAGTGGAAGTGGCTTTATTATTATGTTATTTCATGGAATTCAAACTTTTTGTTTTCTGTTCTTTCTTATGTGTATATGGTTTTCTCACCAGATTCCCTCTAGGGAGACCATATAAGTGATAAATTCATGTGCCTTTGTGTTAGGGATGACCAAAGCAACATTATCTCCTATTAAGATTCTAGCCCTATAATATTCGAGTAGATTATGGGCTCTCCAAGTCTACGGTACTGCCTTTGAATTCTGATAACCGATTTGATGAATGCATTCTCTCTTCTACCCCATGGGATCGAGCATTGAAACTTTTTCATTCTTTGCCTTCTTTTATGAATCCTCTCTAGTATCAAGGGATTCTTTCCATTTCCTGCTCTAGTAAGTGTTACTTTGTTTTTGTTTATCACATTAGTTATAACCATTGGGCAAGAAGGTATTGCATGGAGAGTGGAATACCTGAGGGCGAATGATCCCTTGATTGGAGGAGCCAAGGCTGGCAAACCTTGGGAACAACATGTTGTCATTCTAGTTACCGTTGGGTTCCAAGGTTCATGGACACTTGTAAACCTGTACTTAATAAAGTCACTTTAGCCTAGATCCTAAATAAACTCACTTAAAAGTTACAAGTAGATAAATGAATGGGCTAAGATATGTTTTTGAAGAGAGGACATTTGGCAGCATGAGAAGACTTTCCTTTCTGCCTTATTCAAACAATCCTCTTTTGATGTAGAGCTCGAAATCCAGTTTAGGGTTTATTTAAAGCGAAGAGTCATTTAGATTGTTGAAATAGACTTAAACAGTTGGCTGTGTTTTTGGGGTTGGGATCCATCTTATTGTACCCTTCTCATTTGTCCTTCTAGGTACTTTTGCCCTCTTAAAAGATGTTAATACATCTTTCTTTCACTGATCCTCTGTTTATGTAATAGTCTACTGATCTCTCTCACAGATTCTCTGCGTTTTCTGCAATATCTGATCCTTTGCGTTTTCTGCAATGTCTGATGCTCTGCGTTTTTTGCAAAATTTGATTCTTTGCATTTTCTGCCAAGTCTGATCCCTTGTGTTTTCTGCCAAGTAGGAATTCCTGGAATCTATATTATTCCCTCTGCTCTCTGCCCTCTGCATTTCATACCCTGTACCTATTGTCCGATAAACACCATGGATTCTGAATGGACAGAAAATGAAGCTATGGATCTCAACACCCACGAAGAGGGTTCAGATCCATGGAAGACTCCAAGAAGATACCATAGGCGAAAAGGACGGGATGGAAACACCCCGAATAGTGTTAAAAGGGCACACAAGACACCCAAAATGCAGGCTTCATTCGACATTCCCGTTGATGTTGAAAAGGAGAAACATGGTCTATTTAATTACGTCATTTGATTACGCAAGAGATCAGTCTTATTAGAGAGGAGATAGAGAGAGCACTAAAAGAAGAAATGAAAAAGGAGATAGAAAAACAAAAAACAAAGTATTATGCCTCTCTCAAGATTGAGTTATTAGAAGAGATGCGGAAAGACATAACAAGCCATCTCAAGAAATCAAACTTAGAGCTTAAGGATGACATGACACAATACCTTAAGGATGAAATATCCTCAAATAAGGTTGAATTAGTATTTATAAAAGCCGATTTAGAAAAAGGACAATACGGTGTGGAAAAATACATCTCTACAGTTAAAGCCAATGTCACTAAGGAAATGCAAACATGGGTATACATGGCCAAAGAGGCCAAAGCTCAGGCTAAGCATGCCCAAAAAGAAATTAAAGCAAATGCTCCTTGGATAGATGTAGTGAAAAAACAAAAAGGAACATCAATGAATAGGATGGAAATGTTGAATGCTACATTAGAAGAAAAAACCAAGAGGAAAGCTCGTGCGTTGCATGTACGAGTGGTTGGTTGAGCAGCAAAAGGAAGCCCACAAGAAGATGCCAAGAATCTTGGAACAAAGATTGGGGCATCAGATATTCCATTTGCTTCGGTGTGGAGGGTGGGAAGAGATGATTCTAGACCTAAAGCCCTTATTATACACTTCATGGATATCGACAAGAAAAAAGCTTCCCTATCTAAAAGAAGGGCACTCAAGGGTGAGAAAATATACTTAGATGATGATCTCACTCCAGCCCAAGTGGCACATTGCAAAGAAAACATGCCATGAGTGCTTGATGCAAGAAAGGAAGGCAAATGGGCTGTATATAGAGACGGTAAGGTCATTATTACAGAGCTGAGAACCACATGACAATATATGGCCTATGAGACCCTGCACATGACTATATGGAATTGCAATGGATTTCTACGGATATTTTGAAGATACCTTCAAAAACACAGATATTGCTATGTACACAGAGACCCATCAATGCATGTCTGGCAAACTCCTTGATGTACAAGGATATAGATGGGAGTCAATATATGTCCCCAACCTTAGACACTGGGAAGCACTAGAGGTTCGTGAGGAGTGGTTGTGTTATACAAAAAGGAGCTCCATGATAGAGTGTATGTTGTACATAACTAGAACTCAAGAGACATAGGGAAAAGTTGTTGAAGGACAATAATACAGCCACACAACCTCATCCACAAAGGCAATCACAACTTTCCTTAGCCTCATCATTGCTACTAATGCTACGAGTCAATCAAGGGATACACAAATGGGCTCCCGACCAGGACATAACAAACGGGTTACAATAGACCGGGCAATATCAATTTGTAGTGCACGTAGGCCTGGGCACGGACCATGACCTCACCACCCTTGTCATCGACAAATAAATGCCATTATCTCCCACCATCGCAGGTGCTTCCCTTGCTTCGGAAACCTCTCCATTCTGGATTGAGCTATGCTAGACATCTTTCGAAGTCAAAAGTTATAATATATCTAACTTGTGAATCTTACATGGGCCGAAAACCAGATTCCCTCGTCTGTTTTTATCTTATTTACTTTTATCTTTACTGAGTAATACTTATTCTATTTGGATTTGTTGTTCTCAAAGACGAGACAACACTTAAGATGTAATCCCTGGCCTCTTAAAAGACGTTACTATATCTTTCTTCTTCTTCTTCTTTCTATCAATTGTCAGTAAAGAAATACTAATGAGGGTTTGCCAATAGTGTGTCAAGTATTCCTGTGCTGGAGCAATCGAGATAATGGATGTTAAATCCTTGTCCTGAAGCAATCTAGCCACAACCTTAGGGTGGCATTGCTTCGTTCATATAAGCTTTCTCTGATAGTGAAATACAGGCTGGCCTGTTAATTTTCCTTATGTATTTCTTCTTCTAATGTTGGATGTTAAATATCTATACAATCTATTTGAATGTCTTGTGCTGCTTTTTTTGACTTGTTTCTAGATATGAACCTAACACCGTGGATTTTAATCAAGATGATGAAAGAGAGTAAGCATTCATACTGCTTTGTCCTACATATTCTTATCTCAAAAGAAAAGGTTTTCAGGTTTCCTGCAATTTTTTTTTATTGATTTGTAATCTTATAGATACTGGTTCAACATTCTTGCTGATCATCTTCCAACACTGGTTGATACTGTGCGTAGGATCTTTAAAATACATTTAATGCATTTTTTGCATGTGTTTAATTAAAAATTAATTTGAACTATACATTAACATATTACCTACTTTCTTTTAATGGTTTATAACTTCTAAGGCTGTTGCAAGTGAGGGTGGTACTGATGATGCGAAACGAAGGGGAGATGCTTTTGCTCAAGCATTCCGTGCTCATCTTGGGAGGTAGAAATTTACTGCCAGTAGTAATTATATCAGGTTCTTGTACATATCTCATATCGTTACTAATGAAATGCCAAATGCTGTTTTGTTTCATTTCTTCTAAGAAATCTCAACATTCTTGATTTTGTTTCACACATATATAATACTATAACATTACTGGTGGTATTATATAGTCATAGAATTTAGTGACGCTAAGCAGGATTTGGTGTATTCTTAACACTTGGGCTTATAACTATTGCCAGCCAAAAATGCATATTGGAAATCCTCAACTCGGTGATGGCATTTTAATGTGGAAATGGCTACGCACAACTTTGTTAACCTCTTGTCATATGGAGAAGACCTTATACTGATATTTTTTTTGTTGGAAATTTACAAATGCTATAAAAAATCAACATAAGCAAGTAAAAAGGGTTCCATTATATTAGACAAAGTTAATGCAAAGCAAAGCCCTGCTCTGCTTCTAATTGCATCTTACCTAAATTGGGATGTGTATTTTTTTTTGAAAAACAATTGAGGATAGAGTTTCATCAGATTTTAGACTCTTGGAACTATGTTGAAATTTGTAACATTGTTGAATTTCTGGCTGATTTTTCAAAGCTGTATTGAATTTTATTTCTTTTGGGAATTGGGACAAACTTGTTTATTCTTTCTTGTGATTTTTCAAGACTGAGACAAGAGCCTGCTGCCTATGGGAACCTGAACCTTGTAACTCTTCTTGACTTGCGAGAAGAGTGTCTACGTGAATTCCATTTCATGGATGCCTATCGTGCAATCAAGCAAAGGTAAAGTCATGCTAATGCTGTATGGGAGTTTAGAATTGAGAAAATGTGAGATGCGTTGCACAGAAACTTTTCTTTATTAATAGGGAGAATGAAGCATCATTGGCTGTCCTCCCGGATCTACTATCAGAACTGGATGCAATGGATGAGGTACTCTTGGAACATGGAAACTAAACTATTTGACATTCTTAAATTTTGTTTTCGGCCTCTTTTGTTCCAATGTGTTTATCTCACTCCCAGTGAAGGCATGCTAGTATTCCACAACACTTCCACAGCTAGCTTAGAATCTTGATTTTCTGCTCAGAAATAGCAAACTAGCACTGCATTAATCCTATTCCACAGACCATACACCAAGAGCAATAATAAGACCATATCTGAAATGTCATTTTCAATATTTTTATTAAGGAAGAATCACTGCTAGTACTCCAGATTACCTTTCTTGTCTGAAGCAATCAGAATAACATTTTATTTATTTACTTTCTCAGGAGGCTCGATTACTTGCATTGATTGAGGGTGTCCTTGCTGCAAACATTTTTGATTGGGGTTCAAGAGCATGTGTTGAACTTTATCAGAGTGGAACAATAATTGAAATCTATCGAATGAGCCGGAATAAAATGCGTCGGCCATGGCGGGTTTGTTGTATTCTCAGATTAACTTTTTAAAATGTTTAACCATTTTGGGTTCCCAATTTGTATTTATGGTTATCTTCTTTCCTTCTCATAGGTAGATGATTATGATGCTTTAAGAGCAAGATGGTTAGGTTCAAAAGAAAGTAATGTTTCACCGAAACCACACAGGAGGGCTCTTCTCTTTGTCGACAATTCTGGTGCAGATATTGTGCTTGGTATGCTGCCTTTAGCTCGGGAACTCCTAAGACGTGGCACTGAGGTGATATGGTTTGTAGCAAGTATTTTATGCTATGTTGTTTTGTTCATATCCAGTTGTATCTAACATTCGTTTTGTTGAATAAAGGTTGTCCTCGTGGCCAATTCTCTTCCGGCTATCAATGATGTGACAGCAAGTGAGCTCCCAACCATAGTGGCTGCAGCAGCAAAGGTTTTATAATTTTAGTATATAAAGTAATGAAAATTGAGGTTCTGAAGTTCTGGCAAGCTTTACTTTTGGAAATTTTTTCATTTTTTACAGCATTGTGATCTATTAAGAAAAGCTGCGGAAGTTGGGGGTCTGTTGCTGGATGCAATGTCTATGGACTCAGATGAAGGCGTCGATGTTTCTAGGGGCGAATCCTCTGTTCCCCCTTTGATGGTGGTGGAGAATGGGTCTGGAAGTCCATGTATTGACTTACGCCAAGTGAGCTCTGAACTAGCTGAATTAGCTAAAGATGCGGACTTGGTAGGTTGTAGTCACTATATTTTTATGTTTTGAATCTGTGCATGCATATATTTGTAGGCATTATGCTTATCTGAATATGTACTGTGAAATTTTTAGCCTATCTCACGGTGGTGTTGAGCTTAACTAGTGCTTGTATTTGTAATATACCTCGAGGTTACGTGATTATGCTGTACATATATATACATTTACAGATTACCTTAATACATGCACATTTTTAACATTATATTTATAACATACAAATTAACTAGTGCATGAATGTATATAATTTCATATATATATATAGGTAATTCTAGAAGGAATGGGTCGGGCTCTACATACAAATTATAATGCAACTTTTACAAGTGAATGTTTGAAGGTATGTTTTTATTGAATTTTGCTAATTATGTACTTTAGCTTTGTCTGAAACATTTGTATTTTTAACAGCTTGCTATGATTAAAAACCAGCGATTGGCAGAGCGTCTAGTCCAAGGATCCATATATGATTGTGTTTGCCGGTATGAACCTGCACCAAATAATGAATAATGAAGCACTGGGAACCAAGAGAATATCCACTTTATTTCCTCGAGTATTGTCCGTGGAACTGCCGTAAGGGGCCTGCTACTAGGATTAGTTTTTCATGATATTCTTCAATCGTCATCATTAATAAAACTTTTGAATCCTAATTCCTGACACAACATTCAAAATTGATACGATATGAAATGATAGTTAATGATAAATGATCATATTAGTAATGATAATTGCTCCATTTAGCTCTTCAAGTTTGGCATGTTGTATAGATAATAACATATTAGGATGCATTGTGTGCATGAGTTATGTATAACAACCAGAATCATATTGTTCATTCAAGGCCATTCGTAACAGTGACCTGTGATTTGATCATGTGTTTACAAGCCATAGCATTTTGACACATCGTATCACATCAACAAACTAAGATGTCACACTCAATGATGTTCATAGTGCTTACATGTTTACAAACCATAACATTTTGTCATATCTGATCAATTAATGAAGATGGTGTGGGACTATTTAGGTTATTAAAGATGCGTACATAGTTACATATGTTGTAAAAGTGAGCTAGAAAGAGAATTACAATTTTGGAAAGAGTTAGTGTAGAGTCGGATGGGAAATTTTATTTGATTAGACAAGTGAAGCATGATTTAAAGATAAAGCCTAGAGAGATAGAGATAAAAAGAAAGATATATGTACCAATGTCTAATAGAGACTGAACTCAGCCTATGGGACAAATCTTGGTATCAAATGTGGCTGAATTCAATGTTTTCCATATGAGACGTGACTCCCATGTTGAAGTTTGAGCAAAAGATTTGGTTTAAATTTCATTGGCCAACCTCCATTTGTTCTGTGGTGGTATAGTTTGTCTAGAGGGTGACATACTTATCCCTTATGTGCTGATGAGAGTGGGACCTGCACAAAATATGCCTCATTTTCTATCTCTTCACATTTTTGAAAACTCATTTAGCTCTAGGTATCCAAAGTGGTTGACTTGCTTTGATCTATTGTTGGGATGAAACTTTGAATGTCGGCCATCCAATAATAATGGTGCCACAGCCTTAGATTAAATAATTTATATTATTGCCTTCTTCTCAAAGTTTAGAGTTTATATTTTCAACATTACAAAGGCTAGTATTATTATGACACTTAATGTGAGGCAATAATTTCTCCAACGTTTTTGTAAAAATTATGCATTAGTAGTATTAATTCATATTTCTTATTTACATTCTTGCTTCTTTGATTTCCAATTGGGGTATCTCTCAAAATATTGGAGCTACTATAAATTATAATAATAGCACCATAGTACATGACAAAAAGTTAAAAGAAATTGTAGTTTAGGCACAATTTCTTTATCTCAATCACAATATATATCTAACATTGATCTGAGTAGAGTGGTTGTGATGTCAATAACTACGCCCAGGAGGTGATCCCGTGAATCATCCTCTGAGATCTGTCCTATTGCGGATCTCACAAGCGACTTCACTCCCTCCTACGATGTCGAATAGAGAGTGCAGGCAGAGATAGATCGTTTGCAAAACCACTCAATTGTGGTTCATGTAGTGGGCGCCCGCCCAAACAGAAGCGATATCTTCTTCAAGCGCTGCTCCATGTTGATTTAGAAAGAATCATCAATATTCAGCTACTAGGACAAAATTGCTATCATTTGGAATTTGAATTAGAGGATATGGTACAAAATTTGTTGCGGATAGGTTGCGTACAAGTTAGAGGGCTTTGGTTGCAATTTTTGCGGTGGTTTCCCCATTTCGATATAGATTTGCTGAACTCGGCTGGTACATACAGGTTTGCTTTTTCAGTTATGTTTCCTTCCTTACCTAAACTATGGCATCCTACTTTAAAAAACATCACATCTATGATTGCCCCGATTCTTGATGATGAGGAAGAGATAGATAGATTTAATGCCAATCGAATGAGTTTGCCGATTGTTAGAGTTTTAGGATCAAGGGATTCCGTTTTACCCTCCTTTATTAAACTTCCGGCATTGAGTAAGAACACCATTGGAAGGATTCAAAAGGTTGTATATTCGGGCCTTCCCAACAAAAGCTTTTCATGTGGCATGGTGGGTCATTTAGCTAATGAGTGTAACGTTAAAAACGAAGCTATTCAACATAAGAACCCAACCACGCAAGAGGATAGTTGGGTAAGGGTGAGAAGAGGTAAACATAGTTTTCCAAGTGTGGATTCTAGGCAAAAGAAATGGCCGCCTACGGATAATAAGTTTATATCACTTTCTATGCCGAATATGGAGAAGGAACAAAATCATTTCGAAGGTGAGGGTGATGGTCAACCTCCTACTAATTTTTGCGAAGATGTTATTGATAGGGATTTGCAATTAATCCCACTTGTATGCCATGATGATCCGTTGCATGAGGATAACAATAAAATAGTGGAGCAAATTCTCATGATTACTAACCTAGAGACTAAACAGGAGTCTCATTAGTTGGTGCCAAAGGCGATAGACATACAATCAGATGTTAGGATGCATTCAGAATTTAAAGGTTGTATGACGAGATCAAGAGCTAAGAGCATGACTGTCATTGGTGGTAGTACATGTGTAAATCATGAGGAAGAACATATTCAATTGAGCATACATAAGTCTATCGTAAAAAAATCCACTAATAAGATGGTTGCTAAAGGCTTGAGAATTTCGACACAAGCATGTAAGGTGAAGAAATCGTCGAGGGAGAGTAAAAGTAAGGTTAAAAAACAATTACTATTAACATATGGATAATTTTTTGGTGCTTTCATGGAATGTGCAAGGATTAGGAGGTGCTTTATGTAGAAGATTCAAGGCTAGAATACATAGGGAACTTCATAAATTCCAGGTTGGAAGTTGTGATTTGATTATGTTACAAGAACATCATTTAGATGCGAGTAAAATACAATCTTATGGTAATATGCTTCGTGGTGATTGGAGGTATTATTGGATTCCGGCATGTGGACAATTGGAAAATAAATGTGGTGTATGTATGATTCTGAGTGATAAATGGATGCAATTTGTTCTTCATTCACAACAAGTGGTAGAAGGAACAACTAATTATCTACTCCTTAAAATTAATGATGTTGTTTGGGGTTTTTTGAACATTTATGCACCAAATGATAGGGGTGCTCGTACGGGTTTCTGGAAACAAATTGTCCAATAATTGCCACATGCTGATCATTGGTGCATGGGCGGTGATTTTAATATGATTGAGGTTGTAGGGGATAGAGTGCGTGGTTCTAATGTTGTTCTTATAGGCTGTGTGAATTGGCGTCATGGGAGAGATTATGTTTCACGTTGAGGATACAAGATTCTTGGCACCTCCCTTCATTTCATAGACTTAGTGACTCATTACAGTATTCTAGATCGGATAGGCGTCAATTAGGGGTTAATCTATCTCGGCTAGATAGGATATATGTAGATGATTATTTTAGTGATATTGGAGGAGAAGTTGGATTATTGGGGGTTCTCTATTTTCTGACCATGCTCTAGTGCTTTTGAAGATAGTTAGGATTAAAAAAAATAGAAAGTTTTCTACTAAAATTCCAATATCCTTCTTTTAGAGTGATATTTTTAGAAGTAAAGTGTTGGGTATATGGAATTTTGAGATGGGGGCACAACTATCTAATGTTGCTAAGGTGCAAAAGGCTTTGTATTTAATTGTTGAATTTTTTAAGGATAAAGCGTTGTTGCAATTACAAGAGGCCAAACAAAAGATGCTAGCTTCTAGGCGGACGATTGTTGCTCTTCAAAAACTTGAGGAGAAGAACCCACAAGCTTTGTGGGTTGGAGGTGAATTGCATCGAACACTTTTTGAGATGCAACAAATTGAGGATGTTATAGCTCAACACACATTTCGTGCACCCTCAACGAAATGGTCTCATCTTGCAGATAAGGTTATTGTTGATTTTTTTTGTAGAAATAAAATTGGTTGTACTAAGAATGTAATGAGGCAATTAGAGAGGGAGGATGGATCATTAACATCGGAGGATGTTGAAATGAGGAGAATTGCCTCGGACTTTTATAAATCCTTGCTAACTAGGTAGTCATTTACGCATGAGAAATTGGCCTTAAGATCTACATTATGGTGTGTTATGAAGAAAAACGTTAATTTTTCTATGGCTAATGAATTAGTAAAACCTTTTAATGTTCATGAGGTGTATGCTCCACGTACGACCTTAGGTAAGAATGTATGTCTTGGCATCAATGGTTTTCCTCCTGAATTTTTTCTTTGCTATTGGGATCACATTGGAATCAGTGTAACGGAAGAGTTACAAGAGGTTTTTACTTTGGGTGATATGCCTTATCAATGGAATGCAACGTTAATTTTTTGGATTCCTAAATTAGAGGGGGTAGTAGTTGACATTAAGAAGTGGCGGCCGATAACTATTCTCAATACTTTCTACAAGATCTATGCTAAAGTCCTTGCTTTACGTATGCAACCTTTACTAAATGATATTATTCATAAATCGCAAACAGGTTTTATGCAAGAGTGTTCTATTTTTTATAATATTTTCATTTTCGTGGAACTTACAGCTTTGGCAAAAGAGAAGGATGTTGACCTAGTGGTGCTATTGTTGGACTTTGAAAAGGCATATGATAGAGTTGATTGGTCTTTCCTCGAGGAAGTTATGTTACAACTAGGATTTCCAATGGCTTGGGTAGTTGCGGTAAGACCCTTGTATAAGAATGCGTCTAGTTTTGTATATGTGGCAGGTGAAGTTGATGCTCCCTTCTCTATTTCAAGGTCAGTTAGGCAAGGATGCCCATTGGCCCCTATCCTATACTTATTAATAGTCGAGGCTTTTCATGTGAATTTTAATGATAATGCCTTAAGGATTAAAGGATTGCAATGGGGAGTCGATAATAAGAAAGTGCTTGATAATGAATTTGTTGATGATACAACTTTATATATGGATGGGGAGGAACAGAATTTGCGTAATGTTCAATGTGTGGTGCAAAAATTTTGTGAGCTATCAGGAGCTATTATAAATTGGAATAAGACATATTGATTGCCCCATCCGGATTTTCAATGGCTTCAACATGGGAGGTCAATACGATATCTTGGTTGTCAAATTGGTGTTGATATTACTCATGATCAACTTATTGCCCCCTTATTGATGTCATTGAAGAGGAAATTGTTGTTTTGGTCTTCGTGACATCTATTGTTGGCTGGATGAATTGTAATTGCTAATCAAGTGCTTCTATCTTCGATGTGGTATATCCTCTCATCTTTGTTGTTTTCAAGATCTGTTCTCTCTCAAGTACAAAGGCTTGTCCGCAATTTCTTATGGGGTGCATCTGATGCAAATACAAGATCTAAAGTTGCGTGGAAGGTAATAATATCTACTCATGAGGGAGGATTAAGGTTGATAGATCCAATGTTTCAATGTAGAGCATTACTTGGGAAATTTGTTGTCAGAAGTATGTTGCTAGGGAATGAGCCATGGAAATTGTTACTTCATGAACGTTGTCGTGAAGATTTTCGTCCATAGGGGGAAACCGGGGTGGAATAGACAAGTCGGTGGTGTGCAACATGTGCACACGTATACTAGGAAATGGTGTATAGAAATAAGAGGGGAAATTTTATCCCACATTGTAAGGTCCCTCCCTCCTTGGGCTATAAAAGGAAGGGAGGGGTCACTTATGAACGGGTTGCCCATTTTGAGTCGTAAGGGTATACCATTTTATAGAGGGTCGTTTTGTTAAGAATTTCTAGGGTTAGTAACTGTCTTGCGGTCTTCTCCTTCTTCTCCGTCTTGAGAAGATGTTTGTCATGAACAGTACTGAGACAGAGAAGAAATTAGTACTAAACGAAGGATTAGTACTATGAGAGGTGTGGAACTTCTTCGAGAGAAGGAAGAAGTGAGCGAGACAGAGAGAAAGAGAGAGAAAGAGAGAGAGAGTGTGATGATAAGAAAGATATGTATTATATGAAGAGAATATACAATGGTGGCTAAAAGGCTTAAGACTGGCGTTGAACCAATTTGGTTCAACATAATGCCTAGTGCCCTCTTTTATAGTGTTTTCAGGAGTAATCCTAAAACTTCTAGAATGTTCCAGAGAAATCTGGAATATACACTAATTTCCTATAATAAAATGTAAATGAAAATAATATCCCACGTATTACAATAGATGGTCTAATGGTCAAGAGCTCGACCCATATAACCTAAGGTCATGGGTTCGAGTCTTGCTATATCATGACACTATCCCCCCTTTAAAACGACGAGTGTCACGAGTCGTCTTGGATTGAGGACCCGGTTTGTGTGGATATTGACGATGGAAGTCTTCAAGAAGAGCACGAGCATTGGTTACATTCTCGATCGGTTCCCAAGTACGTTCGCTGGGGCTATAACCTAGCCAATCGACTAGATAGTAGAGTTTGTTGCGAACAATCTTGGAATCAGGGATGGCGGCCACCTCATACTCCGGCCCATCTTCAAGCTCGATCGGGAGTGGAGGTTGGATAAGACGTCCTGGGATGGTGCTCTCGTGGTAGGGTTCGAGGAGAGAACTGTGAAACACGGGATATATCCGAAGTTGAGGAGGTAGATCGAGACGAAAAGCGACATCATTAATCTTTCTAATAATACGGAAAGGACCTAATCGCCGATAATCCAACTTCTCACATGGGCGAGTAGTCTTGATGTGTCGTCGTAGCAGCCACACCCGATCTCCAATATTAAAACTGGATGGAAGTCGATGATGATCCACGTAGACCTTGTGTGTTTGTTGAGCTTGCTGGAGATGAGTAGATAGATCCGCTTGTATCTTGCGTAACCGCTCCAAACGATCCTCCACGCACGGATTTGTGGACACCTCTGGGGTTTCAAGTACACTCCACCGGGGGTGACATCCCGTATAAGCATAAAATGGCGTAACTTTAGTGGATGCGTGGATAGAGTTGTTATAGGCAAATTCGGTGAAGTGGAGAATATCTGCCCAGTCGTCCTGATGATAGTTGAGAAAGCACCGCAGATACTGCTCCAGCGTTTGATTTGTTCGTTCAGCTTGGCCGTCGGTTTGTGGGTGGTAGCCGGAGGAGAGGTTACAAGTGACCTTGAGCATGTTAAAAAGGTGCTTCCAGAATTTTGACACGAACTGGGGTCCACGGTCGCTGATGATACTATCGGGAAGTCCATGATGCCGACATACTTCACGCATGACAATTTCGGCAGTGTTTTCACTGGAGATCTCCTTAGTACATGGCAAGAAATGAGCCATCTTCGTATATCGATCGACCACTGTTAGAATCGCATTGAACCCCTTAGAGACTGGAAGATCTGTGATGAAGTCTAGAGCAATGGATTGCCACGGCTTGCTTGGAATTGGTAATGGTTCTAATAAACCATATGGATGATTCCTTGGCATTTTCGCTCTGCAACATGTGTCACAAGTCCGAACAAAATCCTCGACAAATTGTCGCATACAGGGCCACCAGAATGATCGTTGTACTAAATGTAATGTTTTAGTACTACCAAAATGCCCAGCTGTATATGTGTCATGACAGTTTTGTACTACTCGAAGGCGGCAAGGACCATTAGGAACATACAAAAGTTCTTTAAAGAAGAGTAATCCATCATGGTATTTGAATTGCCGATAGTCCGTACCTGGTGGTTGCGACTGTGAACACGACGCTTGAGAGGGATCAATTTGTGCTAGTATAGCTTGGGCGAACGCATCTGTCTTCAAGTCTTCACGGATGATATCGATAACGCGGGAATCCATAGGCATGTCAAAGATCTGTGTTGCTTGTAGTCGTGCCGGTCCCAAGATGACTTGCTTTTGGTTATCGAAAGCTGGCTCGCCGGGACGGGGTGCTAGATACGAACGCCGTGATAATGCATCTGCCTTCCCTTGGTGCCTCCCCCGATGATATGTAATTTTGAAGTCGAAACGCATGAGGAAGTGGGCCCACCGAGCTTGACGTCGATTCAACACACGAGCATCCTGAAAGTAGGCAAGATTCTTGTGGTCACTAAATACGGTGACTGGATGAGAGGATCCCTCCAGAAAATGCCTCCATTGCATAAAAGAATCCACTATTGCCAATAGCTCTTTATCATGAATTTCATAGTTGATTTCGGCGGCATCAAACTTGCGTGAGTGAAAAGGCACAGGATGTAGCTTTTCATCATTCCCCTATTGTGACAGAATGCTCCCCAATGCAAAATCCAATGCGTCAGCTTCGATAATGAATGGTTTTTCCGGATCGACATGAACTAGAATTGGGGCCGATGTAAATGCCTTTTTAAGACTCTCAAAAGCCATGTCCGTTTCTTTAGACCAGATGAACGGTTGTCCGTTCCTAGTAAGTTGTGTGAGAGGTAGAACGATCTTTGAGTAATCTTGTATGAACGTCCGGTAAAAATTGGCAAAACCTAAGAAGCATTGCACATCCCGCACCGAACGCGAAGTTTGTCATTCTACCACCGTTTTGACCTTAGCTGGGTCCATGGAGATGCCTTCTGACGAAATGATGTAGCCGAGAAATTCCACTTGGTTGCACCCGAAACTACATTTTTCCAGCTTTGCATAGAGACCATGTTCTCGAAGTCGTTTTAGTACTAATAGTACATGAGAATCATGTTCTTCTTGGGTCTTACATATAGATCATCCAAATAGATGATCAAACAATCATCCAATAGATCTCGGAATATATCATTAGCCATGTGCTGGAAGACTCCTGGCGCATTAGTGAGGCCGAACGACATGATAATATACTCGAAGTGCCCATATCTGGTGCGAAACGCGGTCTTCCATTCATCTCCTGGTCGGATCCGTACGAGGTTATATGCTCCCCGTAAGTCGATCTTCGTGAAGAACTTGGCACCATTGATCCGTTCTAAAAGACTTGAGATAAGGGGAAGAGCATACCTATTCTTGATTGTAACCTTATTCAAGCCACGGTAATCTACAATGAGACGAAGCGATCCATCTTTTTTCTTGACGAAGAAAATGGGCGCGCCGGTTGGAGATTTCGAATGCCGAATGAAACCATTCTCCAAATTCTCCTCTATATAGGCCCGAAGGACTTCCAGCTCGGTTGGTGACAAATTGTAGATCGGTCCCCATGGCGGCTCTTTTCCCGGTTGTAAATCGATGGGGCAATCATACGGTCGATGATGAGGAAGTGTGTTGGCTTGTACTTTATCGAACACATCAGCGTAATGATGATACTTCTCGGGAAGTTGAACGGTGGATTCTTCTTTAGTGGTGCTGGAGGGGTTTACTGATATTGCAAAGAGGAACATTTCCTCCTTGTGCCCTTCTTTACGCAACTGACGTAGCGAAATGGTTGGCATCTTTTGAGTTGACCCTTGGGTTTGTCAACACCGGATTTCTCTTGTTCTCCAATCTATGTTTGGGTTATGTAACTCGAACCACGGTAGTCCTAAAACTATAGGATGTTCTGGGATACTAATAATATTAAATGATACTGCACATGCTAAGTTATCTAGGGCAATATTAATGGGCTCTTACTCTTCTATGATATTTCCAGAAGCAATGGGACGTCCATCAATGACTACTACAGAGGCTGGACACTAGAGTTTTCTTAGGGATATCTTATGAGCTTGAGCAAATTTCTTATCCATAAAGCAAGAGTTAGCTCCGGAATCTAGGAGTGCTAGGACATGTACTGGAGGGGTACTTTTAGTACTAACTATTACTTGGGCTACGAACACATCACTAACTTGCTTAGAGGGAATGGAACCACTAATGGGCTGCACAGATCTAGGGCTGTCCAACCAAACGGCTCCTATTTTGGCTGGACTTAGTCATTTAACTCTTCTTCTAACTGACTAAGGACATCAAATTTGTTTGCTAGATCTGGGATATTAGTACTATTAGGACTATCAGATATCCCTACTGAAATAGGCTCGGATTTAGTACAATTAGAACTAGCGACTATTTGGTTTACCTGTCTTCTTGGCCTATGGGGGCAATTTATTGCGATATGTCCTGGTCCACCGCAGTAAAGACATAGTCGATTTGTACGGCGTTGCTGCTTTTCTTCTTCGGATAATGGCCCTCGACGACGTGTAGTGTCAATCTCCATCGGAGTCGGAGTATTCGCTGGAGGCGCATTATATGACTCCCTCGGAAAAGGTCTTGCTACCACTGAGGCGTAGGTGGGCTTTGATCTTGCCCTCGGCATCTGTAGCTGTCGTTCCGAACGTCGCTCAAAGAGGCAGTTGTCACATCTCACCGCACGACGGATTGCTTCTGTTAAGGACTTTGGCTCTTCGGGGAAGGTCAAGAGTAAATCCTTGACGTCGTTGCGTAAACCATAACAGAATTGCTCCATCAATGCTTGATCATCCCAAGGGATATCGGCGGCGAGTAGGCGAAAATCTGCAGCGTATGCGGAGGCTGGACGGTCACCTTGGCGTAATCGCCGGATTTTGTTGATTGCGGTCCTGATGCTGTCAGTATCTCCGAAACATGCTTTAAACTCACCTAGAAACTCTTCAAAATTGTTGAGTAATGGAGATTCCTTTTCTAATAGTAGAGCGAACCATGACAACACTGAGCCACTTAACAAAGTGCCTACTAAACCCACTCGTGATGCATCGGTGGGATATCGGGAAGGATGCATTTGAATAACTAATCGTACCTGGTTAAGGAACCCTCTAAACTGCGATCGCGTTCCATCGAACTTCGTGGGAAGACCAATCTTAGGTTCTTTATGAATCCCTTGTGTTCCGGGCCCTTGTTGTTGCATCGCTACGATGGTGGCTTCGAGTTGTTGCACGCGTAACACAAGTTCGCCATGTTGTTGTTGCATTTGCTGCTTTTCTAAGGAGATTTGCTGAAGATCCCCCAGCAACCGTTGGTTTTCTTGTTCCAAAGCATGGAACTTCTCCTTCAAGCATTGGAATTCCGAGAAAACAGATTGATATTCTTCAGCGTTAACAGTGGCCATGGGATGAAAGAAAAGAGGAATAAAAGATTAGTAGGAAATGAGAGAGACAGAAGGTAGGAAAATTGGTTCAAACTGTCATGAACAGTACTGAGACAGAGAAGAAATTAGTACTAAACGAAGGATTAGTACTATGAGAGGTGTGGAACTTCTTCGAGAGAAGGAAGAAGTGAGCGAGACAGAGAGAAAGAGAGAGAAAGAGAGAGAGAGAGTGTGATGATAAGAAAGATATGTATTATATGAAGAGAATATACAATGGTGGCTAAAAGGCTTAAGACTGGCGTTGAACCAATTTGGTTCAACATAATGCCTAGTGCCCTCTTTTATAGTGTTTTCAGGAGTAATCCTGAAGCTTCTAGAATGTTCCAGAGAAATCTGGAATATACACTAATTTCCTATAATAAAATGTAAATGAAAATAATATCCTACGTATTACAATAGATGGTCTAATGGTCAAGAGCTCGACCCATATAACCTAAGGTCATGGGTTCGAGTCTTGCCATATCATGACAATGTTAGGGTTAACATCTTTTCTTCTGAGTGTAGCCCGGCTTAAAGGGTTGTATCTTTTCCTTTGTAATATATACGCTTGTATTTGTTTGTGCATGCTAGTGTATCCGGTGGTGTCGAGAGCATAGCCCTTCGTTCCCTATGCATAAGAATCGATGTCGTGCACACGCTCTCTCTCTCTCTCTCTCTCTCTCTCTCGTGTTTGGTCACCTCCGGGTCGTGTCCGGAGTCGGTTTTCTTGGCATCCCTTTTTCCCTCGTCCGAGACTCCCTTGGTCCCGCCCCTTTCTGCACGCACGCGCATAATAACGCGACATCTTTGGTGAACCCGACGTGAAGGGCGGCAAGGGAGCATGGAGATAGAAGAAGACTTCGACTTCGAGGAGATGATGGAAAAGATCATGATGGAAGCCAGATGGAAGATGGCGAAGCAAGATGCAGCTCAACAAGCCGTTGAAAGGGTGGTCGATCGAGTCGGCCGGTTCAATGGGAATGAGGTCCCAAGTTTTTTGAGAGCTTACAATGCTGAGATGACGGAGTGGGGTGTGGACGAAGCGACAAGGCTAAATTTCTTTTGTCGAGTGGCGGCCGTATCAAGGTACGAAGAGGTCAAGGAGCTCCGAGAAGCTCACGAATCGTGGGAATCCTTTGAGGGAGCTCTATTGGAGGTATATGGGTACGCGGAACCGGAAGGAAGAGGTCGACATGAGTTCGATCGGTGGGTGGTGTCGGCGGGGCGTCATCAGAGCGCGATGGAGGCATTCTGAGAGTTCGAGCGTCGTTTCTCTCAACTCTCGGATTGGGAACGGAGATCGGTGGGGGCGGACAAAGTCCTCCTATTTTTGAAGACGGTCCATCATGAGGAGAGGATGAACATCTTATTCGAGCTTCAAGATGATTATGGAACACATGGTCTCACCGAGGAGTGGTCCAAAGTGGAATGGGTATGCCAGCAACATGATGCAAGGCGGTCGGCCACAACATGGCCCGCGAGTGGCGGAGAAGAGAGAGCGGCGAGTGACTACACACTACCGCCGGAAGGGAGCTCAACGCAAAATGGTTCGGAGGAGCTCGACCTAGAAGCGCTAATACAGGAGGCATGCGAGCTTGTGAAGACGAAAATCGAAGCCGAAGAAGGGCTTATTATGGAGTCTGGCTGGAGGTGATCGGAGGATGCGGAGGAAGAATCCTCCCTAAGCGTAGAAGACAGGGCGGGGCCTATACGGAGGCCGGGAGAGCGTACGACGGTGGCATGGGAGAGGGTGCGGAACAAGCGACCCTCTTGTCTTGCGAGGAAGGGATGGCCATGGAGGCCGGTAACTACGGATTTGGGACATGGCGGCCCGAAACATCGAGTGGGGAGGAGACAAGCGGCGGTGCCACGACCTTACACACACCGGCCTTGGAGGCTCTGGCGGTCGGCCTGAGTGCCGGGGTGAGACCTAGAGCGACGGGCGGTGGAGGCGGCAAGGTGGGCAACCGAGACGACGACGAAGGTTGTAGCAGACGGAGGCAAGACCCCTCGACACCGGGGCCGGAGACTACGACGGTTGCACTCGAATGCCAACATAAGACCGGAGAGAAGGGCGGTGGCCGTGAGGAGGCGTGGCCCGGAGCGAACACGTACGAATATGAGGATGCGAGGCCCGGAACGGGCATATACAAGAGGACCAACGGAGAGGTCGGGAGCGGCAAAGAGGAGAGAGTCAAGGGCCGACTCGACCGGAAGATGAAGCGAAAGAAGAGTGAAGCGGGGGCCGGTCAACCGGGCCCAAACAAAAAAAAGCCGACAAGACCAAGATTGTTTGATCGACTCCTTACCGGCCGGTTACGATTACGATGGGAGCTGGTGAGAGCGAGAAGGAGACTAATCGGGCACGACGAGTACGGATCGGTGAGAGGCCGAGAGCAAGAGGGACCCTCCCCGCCTATTCTAGAGACTTCGGCGGTTGCGGATCAACATAAGACCGGAGAGACGACGGGTGGCGGCAAGGAGTCGGAGACCGGAACGGATGAGGCTACCGGAACGGGTACCCAATGCATGAAGATGGACGAGGACGGCCAAGACGGCAAGACGGAATCGTAAGGGGCTACGGCAACGAAGGACGAAGAGACTGACTCGGAGGTCGGGTCTACGGCGGATGAGGCGCGTAATACGAAGTATGCACTACAGCGTAAAACGGAGGAAGCTCTACAGCCGCTCGAGGGCCAAGAAACGAGCATGTATTCGGAAGAGCCACAACGAGTGACCGGTGATAGCGGTCCGGTCGGGCCTTTGAGAGGGAAAAGCGCGGCGAGATGCCGGGATCGGTGGATGGGCGGTGAGAGTGAAGGATGGTGCGCGGAGAACAACAGGGTACACACCGGGAAGAGAAAACGTGGCGGCTTCCTGGAGGGCATGCAAGGCCAAGCGGGCCATGAGGGTGCAAGTTGAGGCGAGGCGGTAACGAGAGCCTCGAGGAACACCGACACGGAGGTCGGGATGACGGTACGCTCTACGGCGAGAGAGCACGGCGGGCAAAGGAGAAGCAAGGAACGCAGAATGGGGTCGCCTAAGGGCCAAAGAATGAGCGCATATTCAGGGGATAACATCGGCGCACGGGAAGAGCCTATGGAAGGCAAGCACGAAGCGGGAAGAGTCGACACGCCGAGGTGTTCGGCATGTGGAGACGATAAAACCAAAGGAGGAACATACGCGACACGCAAAGGGCGGAATCCGGAGTGCGATCGGAGAGATCGGGAGCGCATCCGGAGGACATACGAGGCGGACCAAGAGGGTGTACCTCGGGGCGAAGCAGCAACATTGGAGGTTGCGGAGGACATTGAAGACGAGAGCACCGACACGGATGTCGGGGAAGGAACGTACCTTTTCAAAAGGGTATGCAGAGCGGAGCAGAGTGCGAGACGTGCGATGTGGCCGCGTAAGGGCCGAGCGACGAGCAGGACGATGATCGACGACGAAGTTCGGCGTGTGACAGTGCCGAGTCGAGGAAGCGACCGAGGCAAGACAAGCGTGGACAAAGAGCACACAGTGCAATATCCGGCAAACAGTCGAGAAGAATGAGGATTCGGTCCAAGGTCGCACGCGGAAAACGAAGGAAGACAAAGAGAGGTGTGTGAAGACTGGTCTGGCGGACCGGGCAGAGATAGTGGTTCGGCGAACTCCGTCGAGTATGGTGGATCGGATGGAGCCGACGGTTCGAGAGCATACGACGGATATGGCGGACCGGGAGGCTACGGTGGTCCATGTGGGACGGATGGGCTTGCTCGAAGTGGAAGACGAAGTTGGGCAAAGCTGACAAAGACGCTAAGGACTCGGTTGACCGCCATTGCCGAAAATCTCACCTCTTTCCCCTTCTTGGCACATACCGGTGGATGTGCAGTTTTGTGGGGGCGGATGTCGTGAAGATTTTCGTCCATAGGGGGAGACTGGGGTGGAATGGGCAAGTCGGTGGTGTGCAACATGTGCACACGTATACTAGGAAATGGTGTATAGAAATAAGAGGGGAAATTTTATCCCACATTGTAAGGTCCCTCCCTCCTTGGGCTATCAAAGGAAGGGAGGGGTCACTTATGAAGGGGTTGCCTATTTTGCGTATGAAGGGTATACCACTTAGTCTAGAGTTCTTACCATTTTAGGGTTAGGGTTTCGTTTAGGGTTTCCTTATTCATCCTCAGTTAGGGTTTTCTCATAGTCGTTTGGTGCGGCCCATGGGGCCACCATTGTTGTAATCATTCATTTGTTTTAACATAACTTGTTGAGCATCTTGCCTCGGCCGATCTCTCCTTCTATGTCATGGTCTTATTCTTTCTTCTTCTCCTCTTGAGCTAAGCTTCCAAAACATATCTTATTCTTTCTCCTCTACTCCCTAGTCCAAGACCCCGGTGGTTCCGCCCCTTCTACACGCACACGCGTAACAACGCGACAACGTATGAAAGAATTGGTTCCATGTAGAGGTGGACATTGGAAGCGAAATGTGAGGTGGTGGTTTGTGCATAAGGATATGCCTTTGACTTCTATTTTTACTTTGGATAATTTTTTTAACTCTTTGTTAAGAGCTTGGAAATGTTTGTTGCCTAATCTTGTGCATAAACATCCTATATAGGAGGACGGGTGGAGAAGGCAACCAATTTGTTGGAACCCCTTGATTAACGATGATTATGGTAATATGTTAGGAAGACGGACAAGATTAAATTGGGCGCGGTTGATGAGGCATTTGCGGCTAATGTTGGTACTTGGTTAAACTTTAATCAATCCTCTAGGGATGTTAAGGAACAAGTTTTGAAATCAATAAGAGGTGGTACTTTAATGTTCCAAGAGATAAGTTATGCTTGTAATAGGATTTTGCCCACTTCTTTTAATTCAAACTAGGTATGGCATGGGACATTCTCTTCGTTTAATGTCTTGACTGGAGTAAGAGCTTATACATCTAATGAATCCTTCTTAGCATATATAATAGTTTCGGAGGGAAAATTGCAATGGGTCTCTATGGAGGAGGATGACCTTCTCAATTTAGTGGATTGGAAACCTATTAGGGTGGATGCAAAAACAGGGAAGGTGTGTATTATTGATCCCCATCCTGAAAAAGTAAACCCTTTTTGGGATATTTGGGTTTGTGATAGTAAACCCTTATTGGAGTTAGAGTGGGATCCAACGGAATGGTGGTGGAGAGATGCTAATGGTAAGATGGTTTCTTTCTTTGACTACTCTGTAAAAATTAGGTAGGGAATTCCAATGAAGGAGGAATCTAGTTATGCCGGTTACAGCTAAGGTATGGTTAAATAATAATATGCCTATGCATTCAGTATTGGCATTTTGGAAATGGTTGTGGGCTCTACAGATTTCTCGCAAAATCATTCCATTTAGATGGTTGTGTGTCCACTATGTACTTCCAGTCTTGGAATGGATGCATAGGGAAGAGGGAACCAAAACTTGCTCTTTTTGTGGGCTTCACTTAGAATCAATGCAACATGCCTTATGGAATTGTATGGTTGCATGTTCTATTTGGAAACGTATGTTGTGTCTCATTGATGTTGCATATGGACCTAATGTGATTGCATGGGGAAATGTCTTTTGGATGGACGTAAATGTGGATAAACATAATTATGAAAGGGAAAAGATATTGTTTATCCTTCAAACTAGGGGAAGGCAAGTTAAGGACATACCATACTCAAGCCCAAATCGGTTGAATGTGAATGCCACAGTATGGGCTACGATATCGTCGGTGGTTCTATGGAATATTTGGATAGGTCGATGTCAAAATGTGTTTAAGCAAATAAAGCAAAATCCTATTCATTGTGTGAAGGAAATTTGGTTGATGCTTATCTCGATTCTAAAAGGTCAATATGACTCCTTCCTAGGTAATGAAGATATGATTTTTCTGAAACAACAATCCTTTAAAGGCAAATTGAAAGATTTGTTAGTTTTTGTAGAGAGAAATGACAAAATGGAATGGCAATACGTACCCCGAGATGGTTGTTCCCTCCATAGGTGGAGGTTGGTTCAAATTAGGACATAATGGGGGATATCTTACCCGCCACTAAATTTTGTCATTATAGGCTTGTATTTGCTTATTGCATTGGTAATGGAAACTATGGTGTAGTTTATTTTAATATATATATATATATATATATATATATATCTAACATTCTTAAGTATTTTGACGTGTTACATTGTAAGCCAATATCTACTCCACTCAGAACTACTTGTAGACTATCCTTAGACGATGCCCCTAAAACCACTAAAGAATCTCTTGAAATGGAAAATGTACCGTATAAACAAGTCATGGGATGTATAAGGTATCTAATTAGTTGTACAAGGCCAAGTATATGTTTTAGTGCTAGTTTATTATCACGCTTCATGCTAATTCCAGGTCCAAAACATTGGCAAGCTCTTAAACGTGTACCTTGATATCTTAAGCATACTAAGGACTTAGTGATTACTTATTCACTTATACAATCAAACTCATCCCACGACATTCTAAGTGGATGGACAAATCCCTCCTCTAATCTAAGTGGTTGGTCTGATTCTGATTGGGGGGAAGATGTAGATAATCAGAAATCTACTAGTGGGTATGTTTATACACTAGCAGGTAGAGCAATTGCTTGGCAGTCCAAGAAGCAAACAACTGTTGCATTGTCATCAAGTGAAGCTAAATATGTTTCAGCTGCACTAACGGCAAAAGAAGGAATTTGGATAAAAGCAGTACTGGAAGAATTAAATTTATTCAAAGTACCAACATTGGAGTTGAATTGTGATAATCAATCATGTATAAATCTAGCACGAAATCCAAAGATGAGCGATAATATTCGACATGTCTCCTTCAAGCATCACTTCTTACGAGACTTGATTGAGGATAAAAAGATAGAATTAAAGTTCAGACCATCAACCTCGATGTGGGCTAGTTTTCTTACGAAACTAGTTTCAAGTCAAAAAAAAATATTATGTTGCAAGAAGATAGGGCTTCTAAATTTTTCTAACGTAGAAGAAAAGAACACGATGTTTTGATTATTTCATTAGTGGGGGAGTGCTGGAATAGAAAATAATAAAATAATAAAACAATAAAACAAATAGACAATAATAAATATGGCACTGTCTCATCTAAGAGACACATGAAGAGGCATAGTGCCTCATCGAAAAGACACACAGACATTGTTTTTGCAACTATCTGTTGAATCATTGTAGACTTTGTTTGATTTCAATGGAATCAATACAACTAAATCTATACAAATCTGTTCTATAGTCTATTCTCATACTCCTACATTCTTCTTCAAAATCTTCATATCTCATATTCACTCCTACATTCTTCTTCAAAATCTTCATATCTCATATTCACTCCTACATTCTTCTTCACAATCCTCATATCTCATATTCAACTTTATATCTCTCTACTTCTTGAACCATTCTCTCTGTATCATCTATACTCAACCGACCTTTGTCATTCATTAGTGATAGTAATTTTGTTCTTCACACCAGCCGTTTTGTCCTCTAAAGATACATCAACAATCCCATTTGCATCTATGTCAAAAGAAAAGAAGTTACATTGATCTGTGGGACACCCCTAGGTGCTACACGGGGAATGCCACTGAGCTCAAATTTTCCCCAGAAGATTGTTGTCTTTTTGTACAACCTTTCTCCCCCTCCTAGACTTGAATGAGCACTCCAGGCTGGTTGTAAGAAAACGTGGTGAATATTTGTTCTTTCTTGGGATAAGAACGGTCATAACAGCACCAGATGTCTCAAGTCCCAAACTAAGTGGAGTAAGATCAAGATGAAGTAAACGTTTAACCTTCTCACCTCCTTCTCCAATCAATATAGCTGCCTGGACATCTGCTCCATAAGCAACAACCTCATCAGGATTGATGCTTTTGCATTTAACCTTTTCCCACTGAAGAAATCTTGCAACAATTGTTGAACTTTAGGAATCCTAGTTGATCCTCCCACAAGTACTACTTCATTGATCTCACTTATCAACATGATTTATACACTGTCTGAATAGATCCATGCAAAGTTCTTCAAATCGAGCTGTTAGGATGGCACTCGGATCAAATAGTACATTAGTTTAAATAGATGACAATAATATGAAAATAAAGGAGCGGTGAAATAAATGACACAAGTATTTACGTGGTTCGGCCAAATTAGCCTATGTCCACAAACAAGAGAGAGATTCCACTATAAGAAAATATAACTGAGAGTTTACAACAATTAGAGAAAATATTCTCTAATTAAACCCAACACCCAAGAGAATAACCTCACAATTCTCTCACAAGAATTTTCTCCTACTAGTGTTTCCCAAACTTTCTAATTCTCTTACATCTCACAAGCTTACAACTCTTGGTGGTCTTCTATTTTGATGCACCTTAAAAGGACTAAGGTTGCCTTTTTATAGCCTTCACTTCACCGACTTTTTATAGTAATGATGCACGTGGCCTTCATATATTCACCAAGAGTGATGACTTTGCAATTAGTCATCATGCTTTGTGTAGATCATGTAGATGAGAGACGTGGCTTTCCATAAACCACACCAATTAATTCAAGTCATTTTAACAAATCTCCATCTTGACTGGAATTTCATAGTAGTCTCGCTCCACCTTCGCCGGATAACTCAATTATCGGCTACACCAATCAAATTCAAGCAATGCTTGAACTTGATTCTTGGAAGAGGCTTCGTCAACATATCTAAGGGATTCTCATGAGTAAAATTTTTTTTCACTAAGATATCACCCCGCGAAATAACATCACGAACAAAGTGAGACTTGATATCGATGTGCTTAGTTCTTTCATGGAACATCTGATCTCTAGTCAAATGAATGGCACTTTGATTATCACATAAAATGTCGATCTTGTCCGAACAAGAACTGAGCTCCTCAAGCAAGCCTCTGTCAGGAACAGTACTAAGACAGAGAAGGAATTAGTACTAAAAGAAGTATTAGTACTAAGAGAGGTGAAGAACTCTCGAGAGAAGGAAAGAGTGTGTGAGGGAGAGAGAGAGAGATGATAAGAAAAGATATATATTATGTGAAGAGAATGTACAGTAGTAGCTTAGGAGGCTTAAGACTGGCGTTGAACCGATTTGGCTCGAAATAATGCCTCGTGCCTCCTTTTATAGTGTTCTAAGGAATACTCCTGAAGTTTCTAGAATGTTCCAAAGAAATCTGGAATATACATCAATTTTCTATAATAAAACATAAATGAAAATAATATTCTACGTATTACAATGTATAGTCTGATGGTCAAGAGCTCGACCCATGTAGCATAAGGTCATGGGTTCGAGTCTTGCCATATCATGACACTATCCCCCCTTTAAAACGACGAGTGTAACGAGTCGTTTTGGATTGAGGACCCGGTTTGTCTGGATATTGATGATGGAAGTCTTCAAGAAGTGCACGAGCATTGGTGACATTCTCTATCGATTCCCAAGTACGCTCACTGGGACTATATCCTAGCCAATCGACTAGATAGTAGAGCTTGTTGCGAACAATCTTGGAATCAAGGATGGCGGCAACCTCGTACTCAGGTCCATCTTCAAGCTCGATCGGGGGTGGAGGCTGTGTAATACGTCCTGGAATGGTGCTCTCTTGATAGGGTTCAAGGAGAGAACTATGAAACACCGGATGTATCCGAAGTTGTGGAGGTAGATCGAGACGAAAAGCGACATCATTAATCTTTCCTATGATACGGAAAGGACCTAATCGCTGATAATCCAACTTCTCGCATGGGCGAGTAGTCTTGATGTGTCGTCAGAGTAGCCATACCCGATCTCCAATGTTAAAACTGGATGGGAGTCGATGACGATCCGCATAAACCTTGTGTGTTTGCTGAGCTTGTTGGAGATGAGTAGCTAAATCCGCTTGTATCTTACGTAACCGCTCCAAACGATCCTCTGCGCAAGGATTTGTGGACACCTCTGGGGTTTCAAGTACACACCACCGGGGGTGACATCCGGTATAAGCATAAAATGGCGTAACTTTAGTCGATGCGTGGATAGAGTTATTATAGGCAAATTCGGCGAAGTGGAGAATATCTGCCCAGTCATCCTGATGATAGCTGAGAAAGCACCGTAGGTACTGCTCCAACGTTTGATTTGTTCGTTCGGCTTGGTCGTCGGTTTGTGGGTGGTAGCCGGAGGAGAGGTTACAAGTGTCCTTGAGCATTTTAAAAAGGTGCTTCCAGAATTTTGACACGAACTGGGGTCCACGGTCACTGACGATACTATCGGGAAGTCCATGATGCCGACATACTTCACGCCTGACAATTTTGGCAGTGTCTTCACTGGAGATTTCCTTAGTACATGGCAAAAAATGAGCCATCTTCGTATATCGATCTAACACTGTTAGAATCGCATTGAATCCCTTAGAGACTGGAAGATCTGTGATGAAGTCTAGAGCATTGGATTGCCACGGCTTGCTTGGAATTGGTAATGGTTCTAATAAACCATATGGATGATGCCTTGGTATTTTCGCTCTGCAGCATGTGTCACAAGTCCGAACAAAATCTTCGACAAATTGTCGCATACGGGGCCACCAGAATGATCGTTGTACTAAATCTAATGTTTTAGTACTACCAAAATGCCCAACTGTATATGTGTCATGACAGTTTTGTACTACTTGAAGGCGGGAAGAACCATTAGGAACATACAAAAGTTCTTTAAAGAAGAGTAATCCATCATGGTATTTGAATTGCCGATAGTCCGTACCTGGTGGTTGCGACTGTGAACACGACGCTCGAGAGGGATCAATTTGTGCTAGTATAGCTTCGGCGAAAGCATCTGTCTTCAGGTCCGCATGTATGATATCGATAACGTGGGAATCCATGGGCATGCCAAAGACCTGTGTTGCTTGTAGTCGTGCCGGTCCCAAGATTACTTGCTTTTGGTTATCGAAAGCTGGCTCGCCGGGACGCGGTGCTAGGTACGAACGCCGTGATAATGCATCTGCTTTCCCTTGATGTTTCCCAGGTCGATATGTAATCTTGAAGTCGAAACGCGTGAGAAAATGGGCCCACCGAGCTTGACGTCGATTTAACACACGAGCGTCTTGAAAATAGGCGAGGTTTTTGTGGTCACTGAATACAGTGACTTGATGAGAAGATCCCTCTAGAAAATGCCTCCATTGCATAAAAGAGTCCACTATAGCCAATAGCTCTTTATCATGAATTTCGTAGTTGATTTCGGCGGCGTCAAACTTGCGTGAGTGAAAAGCCACAGGATGTAGCTTTTCATCATTACCTCGTTGTGATAGAATGCTTCCCAATGCAAAATCCGATGCGTTCACTTCGATGATGAATGGTTTTTCTGGATCAACGTGAGCTAGAATCGGAGCCGATGTAAATGCCTGTTTAAGATTCTCAAAAGCCATGTCCGCTTCTTCAGACCAAACGAACGATTGTCCCTTCCTAGTAAGTTGTGTAAGAGGCAAAACGAGCTTTGAGTAATCCTTTATAAACTTCCGGTAAAAATTGGCAAAGCCTAGAAAGCATTGCACATCCCGCACCGAACGCGGAGTCTGCCATTCTACCACCGTTTTGACCTTAGCTGGGTCCATGGAGATGCCTTCTGAGGAAATGACATAGCCGAGAAATTCCACCTGGTTGCACCCGAAACTACATTTTTCCAGCTTTGCATAGAGACCATGTTCTCGAAGTCGTTTTAGTACTAATAGTACATGAGAATCATGCTCTTCTTGGGTCTTCGAGTAAACCAGTAGATCATCCAAATAGATGATTAGACACACATCCAAGAGATCTCAGAAAATATCATTTGCCATGTGCTGGAAGACTGCTGGCGCATTAGTGAGGCCGACCGACATGACCGTATACTCGAAGTGCCCATATCTGGTGCGGAACGCGGTCTTCCATTCATCTCCTGGTTGGATCCGTACGAGGTTATAGGCTCCCGTAAGTCGATCTTCATGAAGAACCTGGCACCATTGATCTATTCTAAAAGACTTGAGATAAGGGGGAGTGCATACCTATTTCGGATTGTAACCTTATTCAAGCCACGGTAATCTACAACGAGCCGAAGTGAGCCATCCTTTTTCTTGACGAAGAAAATGGGTGCGCCGGCTGGAGATTTCGAATGTCGTATGAAACCATTCTCCAAATTCTCCTCTATATAGGCTCGAAGGACTTCCAGTTCGGTTGGTGACAAATTGTAGATCGGTCCCCAAGGTGGCTCTTTCCCCAGTTGTAAATCGATGGGGCAATCATATGGTCGATGGTGAGGAAGCGTAATGGCTTGTACTTTATCAAACAAATCGGCATACTGATGATACTTCTCTGGAAGTTGAACGGTGGAATCCTCTTTAGTGGTGCTGGAGGGGTTTACTGATATTGCGAAGAGGAACATTTCTTCCTTGCATCCTTCCTCACGCAACTGATGTAGTGAAATCGTTGCAATCTCATGAGTAGAACCTCGGGCTTTTCGATGCCGGATTTCTCTTGTCCGCCAATCTATGTCTGGGTTATGTAATTCGAACCATGGTAATCCTAAGACAATGGGGTGTTCTGGGATGCTAATTATATCAAATGATATGACACATGTTAGATTATCTAGGACAACATTAACGGGTTCTAACTCTTCTATGATATTTCCTGAGGCAATGGGACGACCATCGACGACTACTACAAGGGCAGGACGCGGGAGTTTTCTGAGAGATATCTGATGAGCTTGGGCAAATTTCCTATCCATGAAGCAAGAATTAGCTCCGGAATCTAGAAGTGCTAAGACATGTACTGGAGGAGTACTTTTAGTACTAACTGTTACTTGGGCTACGAACACATTGCTAACTTGCTTAAAGGGAATGGAACCACTAATGGGCTGCACAGATCTAGGGCTGTCCAACCAAACGACTCCTATTTTGGTTGGACTTAGTCGTTTAACTCTTCTTCTAACTGACTAAGGACATCAAATTTGTTCGCTAGATTTGGGCTATTAGTACTATTAGGGCTATCAGATATCCCTACTGAAATAGACTCGGGTTTAGTACAATTAGAACTAGCAACTATTTGGTTTACCTGCCTTCTTGGCCTATGGGGACGGTTTACCGCGATATGCCCTGGTCCACCGCAATAAAGACATAGTCGGTTTGCTCGGCGTCATTGCTTTTCTTCTTCCGATAGCGGTCCACAACGACGTGTGGTGTCAATTTCCATTGGAGTTGGAGTACTTGCTGGAGGCACATTATATGACTCCCTCGGAAAAGGTTTCGCTACCACTGAGGCATAGGTAGGCTCTGATCTTGCCCTCGGAATCTGGAATTGTCGTTCCGAACGTCGTTCGAAGAGGCGGTTGTCGCATCTCACCGCGCGACTAATTGCTTCTGTTAATGACTTTGGCTCTTCGGGGAAGGTCAAGAGTAAATCCTTGACATCGTTGCGTAAGCCATAACGGAATTGCTCCATCAATGCGTGATCATCCCAAGGGATATCGGCAGCGAGTAGGCAGAAATCTGCAGCGTATGCGGAAGCTGGACGATCACCTTGGCGTAATCGCCGGATTTTGTTGATTGCAGTCCTTATGCTGTCAGTATCTCCAAAATAGGCCTTAAACTCACTTATAAATTCTTCAAAACTGTTTAACAATGGAGAATTCTTTTCCAACAATGGAGCAAACCATGCTAACGTTGAGCCACTAAGGAGAGTGCCTACTAGTCCCACTCGTGATGCATCGGTGGGATATCGAGAAGGATGCATTTGTATCACTAAACGTACCTGATTCAAAAACCCTCTAAACTGTGATCGGGTCCCATCAAATTTTGCAGGAAGACCGATCTTGGGTTCTTTGTGAATCCCTTGAGTGCTTGATCCCAGTTGTTGTAATGATATGATAGTCGCTTTGAGTTGTTGTACACGTAGTGTCAGCTCCCCGTGTTGTTGTGGTTTTTCCAGCGCTATTTGTTGAAGATCCCCCAACAAGCGATGATTTTCTTGTTCTAGTGCTACAAATTTCTCTTTTAAGCACTGGAGCTCCGAGAAAACAGATTGGTATTCCTGAGCGCTAACAATTTCCATTTTACTAGGGTGGATAAGAGGATTAATAAGAAGATAAAAGGAACAGGAGGAAAGGAAGAGGAGGAAAGGAAGATCGACCAAATCGGTCCAAACTGTCAGGAACAGTACTAAGACAGAGAAGAAATTAGTACTAAAAGAAGTATTAGTACTAAGAGAGGTGAAGAACTCTCGAGAGAAGGAAAGAGTGAGTGAGGGAGAGAGAGAGAGATGATAAGAAAAGATATATATTATGTGAAGAGAATGTACAGTAGTAGCTTAGGAGGCTTAAGACTGGCGTTGAACCGATTTGGTTCGAAATAATGTCTCGTGCCTCCTTTTATAGTGTTCTAAGGAATACTCCTGAAGTTTCTAGAATGTTCCAGAGAAATATGGAATATACATCAATTTTCTATAATAAAACATAAATGAAAATAATATTCTACGTATTACAATGTATTGTCTGATGGTCAAGAGCTCGACCCATGTAGCATAAGGTCATGGGTTCGAGTCTTGCCATATCATGACAGCCTCTTAACCAAATCCCTTCTTTAATCACCTCTGTCACTACAATGTACTCTGCCTCTGTCGTTGATAATGCAACCACGGGTTGCAACGAAGCTTTCCAACTAACTGCACTTCCACCTAGAGTGAATACATACCCTGTGAATGATCTTCTTTTATCAAGATCACCGGCTTAGTCAGAGTCAACATAGCCAACTAGAGAACTGCTACTCCTGCCAAACTCCAGACAAGCGTTTGAAGTCCCACGCAAATATCTTAAAATCCATTTCACTGCATTCCAGTGTGATTTTCCAGGACAAGCCATATATCTGTTGACCACACTCACAGCATGTGAAATATCTGGACGCGTACAAACCATAGCATACATCATGCTATCAACTGCACTGGAGTAGGGAACTCTTGCCATGTATCTCTTTTCATTATTTGACTTTGGCGATAAAGAAGTTGATAACTTAAAATGCGTTGCAAACGGAGTCGATATTGATTGAACATTTTTCATACCAAACCTCTCCAACACTTTCTCTATATAACTCTTTTGAGTTAAATACAACTTTCCACCATTACGATCTCTTTTGATTTCCATGCCAAGGATCTTTTCTATTGCACCAAGATCCTTCATCTCGAACACTCTGTTCAACTATTTCTTTATTTCTTCAATATCCGACATATTTTTAGCTGCAATCAACATGTCATCAACATAAAGAAGCAAATAGATCAATGAACCATCATGAGTCTTCCTGAAATAAACAAAGTTGTCATAATTGCTTCTTGAGTATCCGCTGCCAACCACAAAGGAATCAAATCACTTGTACCATTGTCTTGAAGACTGTTTTAAACTGTACAACGATTTCTTCAACAGGCAAATATGATCTTCTTTTCCTTCAACAACAAACCCTTCTGGTTATTGTATGTCAATATCTTCATCAAGTTCACCATGCAGAAATGCGGTTTTTACATCAAGTTGTTCTAACTTCAAATCATGCATAGCAACTAATGCAAGCAAGACACGAATAGAACTATGTTTCACAACAGGTGAGAAAATATCATTAAAATCTACAGCTGGTACCTGACTGTAGCCTTTAGCTACTAACCGTGCCCTGTACCTTGCTTTCTCCAGTCCAGGAGTTCCTTCCTTTATGTTGAAGATCCATTTACAGCCAACAATCCTTTGTCTAGCTGGTGGCTTCACAAGTACTTAAGTGTCGTTTTTATAAAGAGACTCAATTTCTTCTTGCATAGAAATCAACCACTTGGTGGAATCAACAGAGGAAACAGCTTCAGAGTAAGAACCTGGCTCACCAATAGAATTTGTTTCTTCTCCAACTGATAAAGCATATGCAACAAAATCAGCATATCTCTGTGGTGGTCTAATTTCTCTTCTTGGTCTATTTCTTGCAATACTTTGTTCTTCCTCAGGAGGGACTTCTTCTACGACATCAGGCTCCTCTTCTACAGGTTCAAGAGCAGGTGTTTCAGCCATCACTGGTGGACTTGGAACTTCAAGCTCCACCTGCTTCGATGTATCAGAAGAAACCATAGGCTCCTTTCTAGGATTCAGTAGAGCAGATTCATTAAAAGTAACATCTCTACTAATTGCAAATTTAGGTGACTTAGGACCAGGACACCACAACCTATATCCTTTCACCCTAGAAGCATAACCAAGAAAAATATATTTTCTAGCTCGAGGCTCCAATTTTCCTTCACTAACATGCATATAAGCAGGACATCCAAATATTCTCAAATTTGAATAATCAATAGGTTTACCGGACCATACCTCTTCAGGAGTTTTGAACTCAATCGCCATTGACGGTGAACGATTCACCAGGAAACATGTCGTGGAAACTACTTCAGCCCAAAAGTCTTTGGACAACCCAACATTGGAAAGCATACAACGAGCCCTCTCCAAAAGAGTTCTGTTCATGCGCTCAGCTACGCCATTTTGCTGCAGTGTTTTAACTACTGTGTGATGTCTGGAAATTCCTTCAGCCTCACAAAACCTATTAAAATCTCCTCCGTAGAATTCCAAACCATTATCAGTTCAAAATATTCTAATCTGCTTTCCCGTCTGCTTCTCGATCATAATTTTCCACTTCTTGAAAGTATCAAACACATCACTTTTGTGTTTAAGTAAATAAACCCAAAATTTTCTTGAAAAACCATTAATAAAAGTCAAAAGATATCGAGCTCCTCCTTTTGATAGAACTGGTGTTGGTCCCCACAAATCAGAGTGAATATAATCCAAAGAACCTCTAGTCTTATGGATTCCAGTGCCAAAGTTGAGTCTCTTTTGCTTTCCAAATACATAGTGCTCACAAAATCCATCTTTCCTATACTTTGGCCACAAAGTAGTCCTTGTTTGCTCAACAAGGTTAAACCTTTCTTGTTCATATGCCCGAGCCTTATATGCCATAACTACGTAACATTAGAGTCTGACATAGACGATGAAGAAACTTCTGCAGAACCCATCACTATCGAGCCATGTAATATGTACAAGCTTCCTACTTTTCTAGCCTTCATCACAACCAACGCACCTTTGCTAACTTTTAATACTCCACCTTCAGCTAAGAACTTGCACCCGTTGGCGTCGAGGGTGCCCAATGAGAGGAGATTCTTCTTCAGATCAGGAACATGCCTCACATTAGTCAATGTTCTGACAATCCCATCAGCCATCCAGATTCGTATTATTCCTATTCCAATAGTTTTTCAAGGATCATTATTCGCCATCAAAACTACTCCTCCATCAATAGGCTTGTATGATGAAAACCAGTCCTGATTGGGACACATATGATAAGAACAACCAATATCCATAATCCACTCATCGTTCAACTTGATTGGCTTTTTCGTCACAAGGAGCACATCAACATCGCCTCCTACTTCAGCAACAATAGCCTTACCTGAATCCTCCTTTCGATCTTGTGGAGTATTCTTTTTCCTTTGCAACGTATCACAATTCTTGCGAACGTGCCCTGGTTCCTTACAGTGCCAACACACAACAGATCTACTTCTGGATTTAGATCTAGATTTAGGCCTGTCTCTATTGTTCCCTTTTTGTTTAGATCTACCCCTTACATATAAACCTTGTGCCTGACTATCACTTGTTTGTCCAGTGATATCATGATCAATCTTTTCTTTAGTTTCCAAAGAAAATTTGACATCTTTTAGAGAAATAGTATTCTTCCTGTACAACATAGTTTCTCTAAAATGTCTATATGAATGGGGTAACGAACACAACAACAACAATGCCTTATCTTCATCATCAATGGTAACATCGAGATTTTGCAAATCCATGATAATAGATTCAAACTCATCAATATGAGAAATGAGAGATGTGCCTTCACTCGTTCGTAGTGAATACAAGCACTGTTTCTTATAAAGCTTGTTCGTTAGAGTCTTTTTCAGATAGAGAGACTCCAAATTTTCCCATAGTGCCTTCGCTGTCTTCTCAGAGATTACCTCCCGCAAAACTTCATTTGCCAAAGATAGTCGAATCGCTGAGCGGGCTTCTTGTCTATCTCCTCCCACCTGGTGTCCGTCATATCGTTGGGCCTTACATCTTAAGCCTTCTGAACTCCGTTCTGCACAAGGATCGTGCACATTCTTACTTGCCAAAGAGAGAAGTTGATTTTTCGATCAAACTTCTCGACATCAAATTTTGTCGTCGACATCTTGACTTAACAAGATAATACCAAAACTAATGTACTAACAACCAACGCTCTGATACCAGTTTGTTAGGATGGCACTCGGATCAAATAGTACATTAGTTTAAATAGATGACAATAATATGATAATATAGGAGCGGAGAAATAAATGACACAAGTATTTACGTGGTTCGGCCAAATTAGCCTACGTCCACAGACAAGAGAGAGATTCCACTATAAGAAAATATAACTGAGAGTTTACAACAATTAGAGAAAATATTCTCTAATTAAACCCAACACCCAAGAGAATAACCTCACAATTCTCTCACAAGAATTTTCTCCTACTAGTGTTTCCCAAACTTTCTAATTCTCTTACATCTCACAAGCTTACAACTCTTGGTGGTCTTCTATTTTGATGCACCTTAAAAGGACTAAGGTTGCCTTTTTATAGCCTTCACTTCACCGACTTTTTATAGTAATGATGCACGTGGCCTTCATATATTCACCAAGAGTGATGACTTTGCAATTAGTCATCATGCTTTGTGTAGATCATGCAGATGAGAGACGTGGCTTTCCATAAACCACACCAATTAATTCAAGTCATTTTAACACAACCTCTCATGATGGCAGAGTAGAAATCGATGCCCTCGTACAACCAATCTATTTCAATAGATTGTTCTGGTCGACTCCACCCCCCCCCCCCCAATTACAGGAGTGAAGGGGGAGTTTGTTATGTATGCATGTCCCTCTTGATGGGGGAAGACGGCCGTAAATCGGCCAGGACAGATATATTTTCATGACATTGCACTATTAGCCCCAACCACTTGTGTTGATTTACCTCTTCCCTAAACATGTGAAGCTCTATAGACACACTTACCTAGCATACAAATCTTACATTCATGATTTATAGACTCCAGGTTCACCTTGCTTCCAACTCGTGGCTTGTAAAAATAGTTAAGACCATCATTTCATTACTCCCAAACATACCATTTTCACATAATTCAGCATTTACTGTATACATCATTAACAATTGTAATTGGTATCAGAGAAGTGGAAAGCAAGACAAAAGAGTATATTTTATATTAGAAAACCAAATGCTCTACTTTCTGTCTTGTAGCTACCATAGTGAATAAGGAGGAAGGAGATTGATTGGTATGGTTAGCATGTGGATTCGTGGAATGTTAAGTACCCGTAACACGCACGCTTATCTACATGATATGGACTTTGAGAAAGAACATAATAGTGGTAATGAAAAGGTCGAAATGCTGGGGATTCTTTCATTTCATCCTCCTTACTGGTCCGCTCCTTTTAGGATCACCACCATTCGTGCAAAATTGACAATTTCTTCCTCCACATGCTCCTAATATTCTCCAAGATCTATTTGGCCCATAGCATCCTATTTCCAATCCCTATGATACATTCAATGACAAGCAATTGTTGAGTTTTAGCAAGCATATTAAGAAAGAAGAACAAGAAATGACCCTAGTTCTGGAAATTGATGTGTACACAATGCAATGTGGCGAGTGCCTTGCCTTGTACGTTTGCTATGCAATGGCCTTTTTCCTGGGTACAACAACAAGGAGAGGATGAAGCCGACGACAAGCAACTATACATTGGTCAGACATGTCCAAGGCAGTTTGGGCAGGAGGGAGCAGGAGCTTCCAATCATCATGGAACGCATGAACTAGGTTTGCGAGCGTCAGCTCCACAATAGGCAATGCAAGGTTCATACCGGGACACATCCTTCTCCCCGAACCGAATGGGAGCACATCGAAATGTTTGCCTTTCACATCGATAGAGCGATAAGCATCTTGTAGGAAGCGGTCGGGTACAAAGCTGTGGGGATCATCCTTCCATACCTGTGGATCGCGGCCGATGGCCCACACATTAAGGATGAGCTTTGTGCCTTTGGGGATCACATAACCTGCCACATCTTTGCAGGCATCAAGAGACAAGCGTGGGATCATCAATGGTGCAGGAGGGTGCAACCGGAATGTTTCCTTCACCACAGCCCTCAGGTATGGCAGGCGTGGGATGTCTGATACCTCTACTACATCTCCTTCTCGCCCAACCACCGTATTCAGCTCATCTCCAAGCTTTCCCATGACACTTGGATTTGACAAAAGTTCGGCCATCCCCCAATCTATGGCCGTGCTTGTTGACTGAATCCCCGCAAAGAACAGCTCCTGCACTAGCAGTTACAGCCATACGATAAGATGTGAGATGTGTAACTCACATGATACAATCTATAACTTCGCTTCCAGTTAGTTGCTGGTGAACTAACGTTTCACTTAGGGATTGTGACTCACCATTAAGAGGGTTTTGATGAGCCCTCTGCTAAGCTTGTTTTCCGGTAACATCAATATGTCTAGCATATCTCCACTACATTCTTCCTTGCCCAACAGATCCTTCTCCACCCGTTCGTTGATGATGCGCTCCATGAAATCATCAAACCAACATTTCCATTTCTTCATGGAAGCCTTTGTGTTATAATCGAGAAGCCGAAGGAAGGGTGAGAATTCACTGATGAGGGGAGCACCAACTAGCTTCTCGAATTCGTGAAGGCCTAGTGTGAAGCTCGAACGTGCCATTGCTTTTGTGGTAGACTTGTTGACGAAACTTTCGGGCCGTCGACTCATGACGGTACGGCATATGATGTCCTCTACGAGATTCTGAATGCAAGCGGTGAGATCAATGGCATCCCCAGCATTGCTGGCAGGGATGAGCCGATTCTCGATTAGGCGACGAATCTCATGGGAGATGATTTCAGATTGGAACTCTTCAATCCGTCGTGGGGAGAATAGATGGTGGATGTACAGCTTCCGCATCTCTTGCCATTCATTGCCATAAGGGAGGAAAGCCACCATCTTGTCTCCATACTTGTCGCCGACTAGGAGCCTCATGTTGGGGAGGGGAGGTCGGCTTGCAAATGTCTTGTCGTGTGTGTGAAGGATAATGCGAGCAAGGGATGAGCTCGAGACAACTATCACAGGTTTGGAACCAAGTTGAATGCAGAATATGGGCCCATATTTCTTCGCAAGGCTAGCGAAGTATCGATGCTGAGCTGCACCCGCGATCATGAGGTGTGGAAGGTTGCCAAGAATGGGAAAAGGACAAGGACCTGGGGGCAGGGTACTGGATCTCATCCTCCTCACCCATTCATGCCCTGCCCATAACACAGCTAGAGTCACTAAACAAGCTATGCAGATGTACACCAATGTCTCCATCCTTTCACACAATTTGGTAGTGAAGGGGGGTGCTTGCGTTTGTTATAATCTATTGTGAGTGCACAGTAACTATATCACCATTGACAGACACCCAACAAAACAAGAAGAGGAACAAGGCCATCATGAATGATGAGAGCCCACAAGAGCATCCCAAAATTGCACCCACAGAAAGAGAGAGAGAGAGAGAGAGAGAGAGAGATGAATGAAGAGACATTTCTTCTGAATGAATAAATGTACAGAGTAAAGCCAACAGTGCTATTAACATCACCTACTGAACCCCACATCCCAAAATAAAATAAGTCGGCTGTCAATTCAGAGTCTAAATCATAAGAAAAAAGAATGGACGTGGAACCATCATGAAACGAGAAAGACTTTCAAGGCATACACATTGAAAAGTCTCCTAACCAAAAACTACAACCTTCTAATTAGATAAACACTACGTAATAAATCAAAAGCACGTAATCCGAATCAACCATACAACCACCGCCCAGCCCACAAACAGTGACGAGATTTGATGAGCAAGCTAATAGGAAGTAATAGCCAATATTGTTACATCCGTTAGGTATACCTAAAATAAAGAACCTTGGAAGTACAAACGATTCACTTATTGGAAAAATACTCAACCTTACCGATGTTGCTCTCATATTTACAACAAGTAAAATGCAATTTAAAAGAAAAGCAACGTGCGAGAGGCTTGTATTTCTACCAACATAATACAACTTCTTGGTCACAGAAGTGGGATAGGGTTAATAGAGAGTTCTTCAGTCAATTTAAACAGAAGTATAAAACGTTATCTATCAAAACTCTAAAACGACTTGATGGCTCTTACACAATGGATGATTCGGAGATGCGAGACATAGCTATGACATATTAGTTGTTATCAACCAAATCCTTCTCAGAGGAAGATCTTAATAAGAGATAACTTGTACTAGACACAGTACAACAGAAGGTCGCTCATGTAATGGCTTCCCAGTTGCTTCAACCATTTACAGACACTGAAGTCTAGACAACGGCTAAATCCTTGGGTAAATATGTGTGTCCTGGAAAGGATGCCATAAGAGTGGTATTCTATTTGCACTACTAGGACTTGTTGGGGCCTATTCTTACTAGAGCAGTTAATTTAATTTTCTCAACAAGGAATATGCCCGATCAATAGATGGAAGGAATCATATACATGATTCCGAAATCAGATGCTCAACGTAATGAAATATCAAAATGGCATCCAATAACTTTGCTTAACAACATCTATAAAATAGTAGCAAAAACTATAGCTAATAGAATGCGGTCGTTGCTTCCCTCGATTATATATGATACACAATCAGGATTCCTTCAAGATAGAAGCATCTTTGACAATGTCTTCCTTTTTTGGGAGATGATTGCATTGGCTCAACATCAAAAACAATCCCTTGCTATACTATTATTTAACTTTTAGAAAGCATATGAAAAAGTAGATTGGGACTTTCTGGAGGCAGTTCCATTAAGACTAGGGTTTCCAAGTGCATGGATAAAAGGTATGTCTATATTATATAGACATGTGTCTAGCTCAATTCTATTTTCTGGAGGGAATGGTACATTATTTCCAATTTCCAAATTTGTTCGACAAGGTTGTCCATTAGCACCATTTCTTTTTTATTTTATTTGGGGAAGCTTTTTCATCTTTTCTTAGATCCTCAATGACGGCCATCCAAGCAATAGCCTTACCTATTGCAAACTCGACAGGTCTTGATGCTGAGTTTGCAGATGACACTGCTCTTTATATTCGCGGAAATGTTGTTAATCTTGATCGGGTACAGAATGCTTTCTAGATATTTTTAGATGCTACTAGAGCCTCTCTCAATTGGAATAAATCTGTAGGCCTTTGGGCCAGTGATGAACCGCGTCCAGAATGGTATCCAGGCCTTGCATTCCGTTGGCTAAATCATGTGGAGCTGATTCGTTACTTAGGTTGTCTTGTTGGTATAGATTTACCATCTGAAGTGATGCTATCACCATTGCTATTATCAAGTAAGCGTAAGTTGGTATATTGGGACTCGCAACAGTTATCCCTTGCAAGTCGGGTTGTCATTGCAAACTCGGTGATATTGGCATCAGTGTGGTTTATCGCATTTGCTTGGTTGTTCTCTAGGTCAGCAATCATGAAAGTTCAAAGCCTCATACGTAACTTCCTTTGGGGTGGAAAAAATGAATCTCCTGCAGTGGCCAAGGTGGCATTGGATGTTTTGATTAGGCCAAAAAGTCAGTGAGGGTTGGCTCTAATAGATCCCTTGATACAATCTCGAGCTCTCTTGACAAAGTTTATAGTCAGAGGACTGTTGCTAGGGATAGAGGCATGGAAGGGTATGCTGCTTAATCAGCTAATGCAATTATCTCCCAACACGGGAGGAAACTGGTTGTCTTCTTTGAAATGGATGTTCTTGACAGATATTCAGACACCGAGATGGAATCTAACATCCAATAGATTTCTACTAGGGATCATCAGAGCATGGGATGCAATCAAGATTTTTTTACGCAAGGAGATGCCTAACACATGGGATGGTTGGATGAATCAACTGCTTTTGGCTAATTCTCTCGTTCGGGATTCTATTGGAAATATATTGGGCCTTAGACCTCGTCTTGCATGGGGAAAACTTAACAATGGGCCAACAACATCAGTAGGATCCTGGATTCATTTTCAGCAGATGCCTGAAATGGATCACCTTAAGCAATTACACTCGATATATGGGGCGAAGACAATGAGAATGGATATTTCAGGAGCCTTCTCTCAGGCCTCATCGCGACTTCGGCCAATGCAGGAGCATATGTGGTTTGGTTGCCTTACAAATGGCATGATGCTCTTTGTTAAAGGAATTTCTACAGACGAGTGTATGTTTTATTTCCATATTCAACAGGATAATAAATTGCAGCCTTATACACCCTCTGATAATTTGCTACAAAACCTGCTTGTTGTTCCAGTTAGGGTGATTGCCAAAACTGGTAAGAAATGACTCTTGGATCCACAACCGTCAATAGCCCATTTGTCAGATATGCTTTGCTTATATGCACGACAACCAATTAATAGGCTAATGTGGGACCCAAGGGGGTGGTCGTGGACTAGTCCCATGATGGATCCAATGCAAAAAGTTCTGTTCTTTCAATATACTGTGAAATTTGGTAGAACCTTACTCATGTCTAAGAATATTCCAACTCTTGCGGCTCAAAAGCACTGGAATAAGTGGGGTGTATCAAGCAATCATTTGAAGAATTATTGGAAATGGATTTGGTCTTTTAGGGGACCAACAAAATACACTCTCTTCGTATGGCTTTTACTACATGCAGCACTACCAATAGGTCAGTCTTTGAAAGGAAACGTGGTACCCGTTTTTAAACAATATAATTATTGTGGTGACTTGCAGGAAACTACCAAGCATGCTCTTTGGTCCTGTTCACTAGCCCAACAGGTATGGAATAAAGTTCTTTCTTTATTCTTGACAATTAATGCAGGTTGCCTATTCTCCTAGGGATCAACGGTATGGGGGGTTTTCCATTCAAGTCTCTTATTGTATGAGGCAGATGATGCTCTAGAGGCTAAGACAGTCGTCAACAGGCATCTAATACTGTCTCCCCTTTTCGACAACCTTGAAAGCAAATGTGTGCAACCCATGTATGGAAAACAATACCCACGGTTACATTATGGACCTTATGGAAGTATCAATGTAAAAGAAGATATGATTCCATAATTCCCCTTCTCTCAGATATATTGCTAGAATTATGGGACAACTTATTGGCGATAGTGCGTGGGCAATATGACAATATGTCGGGCCCTTCAGAGGTTGTTCTTAAGAAAAGGAAAAAATTACTACAATTATGGAGGAAGTTGCCTCTATTCACAGTCTCCTCTCAAGGACCAATAAGGAAATATCATCATCCTTGGCCCTTCCCTTGATTATCCTTTTTGTATATAACACTCTCTAATTGTACAGTTTCTAGCCTTATGACATTTTTTCATAATACTAATGAAGGAAATCATTTTGGAAAAAAGAGAGGTACAAACGATTCAATTAGTGTTGACATTCCAATGATTCCTATTTAATAGGAGCCTATTTTCCTCGAGGGGGCTGACCCCAATTTTGGGAGTTAGCAATACTTATGGCACTTATGTAATTGTTGGAAATAAGGACCAATAAGGAAATATCATCATCCTTGGCCCTTCCCTTGATTATCCTTTTTGTATATAACACTCTCTAATTGTACAGTTTCTAGCCTTATGACGTTTTTTCTTAATACTAATGAAGGAAATCATTTTGGAAAAAAGAGAGGTACAAACGATTCAATTAGTGTTGACATTCCAATGATTCCTATTTAATAGGAGCCTATTTTCCTCGAGGGGGCTGACCCCAATTTTGGGAGTTAGCAATACTTATGGCACTTATGTAATTGTTGCTGTTTAGGAACACGGTCCGCGGTCAGTCCTTTGACCTAGACCTCAAGTGGGTGTGGAACAACAAACAGGTTTATAAGCGTAATGCATAAGGGTAGAACCCCTGTAACCTATCAACGTATAAGGGAAGACAACTACAACCGAATCCCTATTAAGGGTTACACTTACGTACTACAATGCTTAAGTATTCAAGACACCCACACTGAACTAGCCGTAGCTATACACAGAAAATCAGAGAAGATAATATTCTATTATAAGGCGTTTCTTTACATTCCCCAAAATTACACGCACCTCCATCAGAGGTTTTCTGCCCTTTATATATGCAGGGTCTAATTAGCCGTTCACGCTTCCTGCGTGAACCAATACATGCGTTATGCTCTTATATAATTTCTTACTCCTACGCTTTTATCCGTCGGTTACTATTCCGGCGGACAACACTTGGCACGCCTATGGGACAGTGCCTTTGCACGTCGGACCCATCCCTTAGTCTTCTTCCAAAATGGCCCGGATGTTTGGCTCTGTTGTGGTGTCCTCGTCCGGAGGTGATGTAGGGCCCGTAGGTGCATCGTGGTGTGGCTCCTCTGTTTGGTCGGGCTGGTTTCTCTCGGAGTCGTCGTTGCCATGTGTGGGTGGTCCGGGTATGGTGGGCTCTTCTTGAGTTAGTGGGTTGGGCTCCGCCGTTGTCGTGCTTGCAGTCGGCTGCGACTCTGCCTCCATTGTTACGTCCTCCGTGGTGTTGGCCGTTTTTGTATGTTCCTGGGAGTGGGGCGGAGATTCCGCCTGGTCCGCACCGTTCTCCGCGTGGTCTGATGATAGTGTGGGCTCGTGCGGCTGGACCTCTTGTTGGGTAGTGGTTTCGTTGTCTGGTTCTGTGGGGAACTCCGCTCGTCGGTCCCCGCTATTCTCCCTCGTTGTCATCTCTGGTGATCGAGCTTGAGGTTCCTCTTCTTCGGTTGGGGCCGGAATTGGTGACGTGCTGGATTCCTCGTTTGTGCGCATGTTGCCGGCTTGCGTGATCTGGTGAAATGGCTCCTCCTGACTTTCACCAAAATCATCCAAGAGCTGTGCGAGTTCTTCGGAGTGTTGGTCTGCTAGCGCACGATAGTCTTGCGCTAGGTCCTCTCGTACGGTCGCAATGCTCTCCTCATTTAGTTTATAGAAACCTCGACCGTCATTTCGCCGGTTCTCCCAATCCATATGATACGCGTGCAATTCTGCTGCTTGGGTTACCCACACCATCCATCCTTTGTCCAACACCATTTTCAATTGCGTTGTGAACCTCTCCCGATTTGTTTGGAGAAGGATCCACACGTTATCTGTGATGGCCTGGCAACGGTTGCGTGCGTCTTCCATCGACTTCTGGAGATTTGCAATTTCTTGCTGTTTAACGACTGCCGCTTCCTCATACGTGGCCTTCAGGCCCGCCCACAGCTGGGATTCCTTTGCATGTTGTTCTTCTAATTTCCCCATCTCGTTGTTTAGGCGGATTTCGAGCTGATGCCTTTTGTCTTGTTCGACCACCAACTGCTCATTGAACCATACCTTCTTTTTTTCTAATAAGGCCCGAAGTCCTGCTATTGCCGCCTCCGATTTCTTCGTGTCCTCTCGTAATTGTGCGCTGTCGTCCTTTGTCCGGATGTGCTGAGCTACCTCCGTAGCTAGTTTCTCTTCAAGAGTTTTTACTGCTTTCCGTCTTTTAGCCCGTATCTCCTTTTCTCTGTCTGAGGATTGGCGTAGTTCTGCTCAAAGACGGTCAATTTCGGATTCTGCAAGTTGCACGACCCTTTTTGCTTTTGAGGCGATGGCGGTCTGAGCCTCATTTTCTTCTTTTAGAGCGTCGATGACATGGTTCGGTGGCGGGGTTGCGTGTTGCGCTGTAGTTGCGTGAGCTTCCAACTCCACGATGCGTGCGTTGGCTTTTTGCAGTTCGACTTCGGTCAGTTTAACCTTCTTCTAGACATTCTTATTTTTTATGGCCATCTCCTTCACGCCCGTGCTGACCTTTGCCAATTCCCGATGGACTTCGACTAGGGCCGTGTTTAAGGGCGGTATCTCCATCCCCACTCGCCGTACCCCGGTGTTCCTCTGTCTGCCGACCCTGGCTAGCCAGTCCTCATCGTCGCTCTCCGTTGTTTGTATTAGGGCGCGCTTGATAATCTGGCGTTCCCCATGCTCCTCGGCCATTCGTTGGGCGGCTTTGACCTGTTGTGTTGCTAGGAACTCCATGAGCTCAAAAGAAGTACCGAACTGCAAGAGGGCGCTGAACTCGTGGGCCGTATTCGGGATATCCGGATATGCCAAAACCTCGCTTTCCGCCGTCAATACGGCTTTCCCTCGTTGGGACTGAGTCGTAATAATCGGCCGTGGCTCCCAGATGATTTTGAAGGTGGTATTCGGTTCCGATACTGCGGCGCCTTCGCCTTCGGTCGGTGTCTCCGTTGCCGTGGGGGCATTTTTTACCAACCCTTGCCCATCTTTCATGTCCAATCTGCGCCGTTTTGGTCTGGGGCTTTCCTGCCGTGTTTCGGTGTCTGGTTCTGGGGCTGCTTCCCTGGAGCGTCTCGGCTATTCCTCTTGCGTTGTCCGTGTGTCCGGCAGGTCGGTAGGAGGTGTTGTCCTTGGGTCTGGCTGGGCCAGTTGGGGTTCCTCTTCCCACTCTGGGGCCGATAACTCTACTAACCTGCGTTTTGCGGATCGGGGCGGGGCCGTGGGTTGGCTGGGCTGCGGTGCTGGCAGGCCTCGGGGTGGAAATAGTACCGTAAGGTATTGTTGGATGATCGGCCTGAGCTTTTTGCCTGCTTGGTACGCATGCAAGCCTTCCCTTAATGCTGGCCCTGTGATGACCCCCCAGTCGACGGCACGCCCTTCAAAGGTATCGATAACGATGCCCGCTTTCTGCTTAGGCATCCCATATGCGTTGACATGTACGCAACCGATTTCTAGCAGGAACTTGACAACTTCACGGAAGAAGGGATCCGGAATCTGTTTTGTTCTATAGGCCTTGGTGGAGGAGGAATATGGCCCAAAATACCGCCGCAACGCCTTTGCAGGAGGTATTTCAAAATGTCTTTCACCTAGTGAGGATAGGTCCAACTTCTTCCGGATGGAAGAGTTGGTGACCATGTCGATGTTAAGCCTCTTGGCGATGTCCATTGCGTCCGGGTGTGGAGGTGCTTCTGCGACCCGGATGTAACCATCCAGGCGTTTCTCCACGAGCCATCGGCGTAGGACAATAGAGATGAAGATCGGCATCGCCAGAGTAGGTTCGTGGGGAAGAGACGGGTGGTTGTGGTGAGTTGGAGCTCTGAGATAGGATGGGGAAGAAGGTGAGGAGGAGGAGCGATGGGAGCGCGGATAGCTAGAAGATGGGTTTCTGCTTTGTGCAGAAAATCTTTTGTTTCCTTCTTTTTGTGGCTTAGGGTTCATTGGGCGGTAAGCCATCGTGGTGCCGCGTGTTCTTGAACTAGGAGTTTGTGCATGCCTTTAGTCGTTTTAATAGTCCCTATCTTCTCTTCTTTTTTTTTTCTTTTTTTTTTGTAATGGTTATTTACCACCTATTTTTACATTATAGTACAAATGGGGCTGTCCATTTTACGCTGCGGGTTCCCCGGCTCTGTCCCGTTCGGCGATGAATGGGTTAGGTGGTGTAGGGCCCAGGTAAGGTTTGAGCCGAAATCCATTCACCTTTTGCCGTAATTCTTCTCCAGCCAGCGTTCCTAGTTGGAACGTGCCTTGTTCCGCTCCAATTATCCAATATGGGCCGGTCCAACGGAAACGTAACTTCCCCGGCATATGGCCCATGCGCGTTTGAAAAACTAGCACTGCTCGGCCCACGACGAACTCCTTTTCCCTTGCGTTCCGATGTCAATCCACAAACGCTTTACGCCATCATTGTTCCTATTCCAACACAGCCATGCTGTGGACGTGTTTTTCCCCTAGTTCGAGGAGTTGGTAGAGCCGTACCTCCTCCAACTTGGCTTTTGATAATCGGTTTCGTACCTGAATGCGCAAACTAGGTACCTGAAATTCGATCGACATCATAGCCTCCAGTCCAAACGCTAGTCGGAATGGTGTTGACTGTATGCTTGTTTTGTAACTAGTTCTATACGCCCATAATGCACTCTGTAGTTTGGTATCCCAGTCCGTTCTATTTTCATTGATGGTTTTCTTCAAAATGGTCTGTAATGTCTTGATCGTGGATTCTGCTAATCCATTCGCCTGTGGATAATATGGCGTGCTCTTCTTGTGGACTACGGTGTAATGATGTGTTAGTTCCCAAACCACCGTATTGAGAAAGTGACTCCCCTGGTCACTGATGAGCTAAATCGGACAGCCGAATCAGAACCAGATGTGCTCGTAAAGGAATTTGGCTGTGACGGCCGCCGTATTTTCACGTAGTGCCTTTGCTTCTACCCATTTGGTGCAGTAATCTGTGGCTACCAATATGTATTTGTTGCCCGTACGGGCCGCCGCTTGTGTGAAGGGCCCTACAAAATCCAATCCCCACTTTTGGAAGGGGTCTAGCGATAATACGGGTTGGTGTGGCATCCTTGCGTCCTCCATGGGCCGACCCATCCGCTGACACAAATCACACTTTCTACAATACTCAGATGCGTCCTTCTGCATTGTTGGCCACCATAAGCCCGCCTACCATACTTTCCGGGCTGTCACGTCACCCGCGTAATGGCCGCCTGCTGTGCCGCAGTGTGCCTCTCGTAAAACTGCTTCCTTCTCATCCTGACAGACCCCACGTCGCCAAATGCCATCACTTCCTTTATGATATAAAACGCCTTCGACGAGGCAGAAGTGACGGCTTCGGACGGCTAGTCGTTTCTTCTCGTCCGTGCGTAATTGTGGTGGAGGCAGTCCTGTAGTTAAAAACTACGTCATTTCCATAAGCCATCGGTCCGGAAAGGTGGATTCCGTTTTTTTTGCAAGTGTCGCTACTCGCAAGATGTCGGCGTCCGGAAAATCGTCATCGTCTTTCTGTACTGTTTCTCCATTCTCAAGTTTGCTGAAAAAATCCGCCACTGTATGTTGCGTTCTTGGTCGGTGCTAAATTACGAAATCGAATTCCTGGAGCAGCAGCATCCACCGCACCAATTTCCCTGTCAGGGCTTGTTTCTCTTCCAAATACAATAATGGCGAATGATCCACATAGAATGTGAATTTCCTTCCTAATAAATAGTGTCGGAATTTATTGATGCTATATATCATCCCTAGCGCCTCCCGCTTAGTTGTGGAATAGTTACGCTATGCTACTGACAATTTACGACTCGCGTAGTATACTGGCCTGTACCAGTTTGGTTCGGTGAGCTGCATTAGTGCGCTTCCTATTGCTATGTCCGAGGCATCGACGAACACGTGGAATGGCTTTGCCCAAACTGGTGGTTGTACGACGAGAGCCTGTGTGAGCATTATCTTAAGTGCCTCATAGGCCTTATCCTCCGTTGCAGTCCATTGGAAAGGAGTCTGATGTACGACAGCGTGTAGCGGCGTGGCGAAGTCCACCAAATACCGTATCATCCGACTATGCCACCATATTTGTCCTAAAAACCGGCTAAGCGATTTGGCGTTTGTCGGAGTTTTGGCTTGCGTAATCGCAGAGATCTTGTTTGGGTCGACCGCTATTCCCTCTTTGCTGACTATGTGGCCTAGGAGAGTCCCGCTGGTCACGCCGAAGGCACATTTCGCAGGATTCAGGCTTAAGCGTGCGGTGCGGCAACGTTCCAGGCACAGTCGTAAGTGTGTAAAATGGTCTATTGTTTCCCCATATACCGCAAAGTCGTCTAGAAAAACTTGCATGAACGCCGGAATGTATTCACCAAAGATCTCTGTAATCGTTCGTTGAAATGTTGCCGGCGCTGTCTTTAGCCCGAACATCATGGTGACTTCCACATAGACTCCCCAGTCCGTGACAAACACGGTCTTCTCCTGGTCCTCGGGGTGCATGCGTACTTGGTTATAGCCACTGAAGCCATCTAAGAAACTGTACATCTCATGGCCTGCGACGACGTGCAACACGCTATCGGTGAAGGGTAAGGGAAATGCATCCGTAATGGTTATGACGTTTAATTTCGGGTAATCTATGCATACCCGTATTTTTCCGTTTTTCTTTGGGACGACCACTATCGAGCTTAGCCATGTCGCTTGTTTAACTGGTCGTATGAACCCCGCCTTCAGGAGCTTGTCAATTTCTTCTTTCACGCGGGTCGCGTAAATGGGGTTCATGCGGTAGCGGCGCTGCGGGACGGGTTTCGCATCAATTGCTAAATTGATCTTATGCTGATAGAACTTGGGATCTAACCCCTTCATGTCCTCGTGAGCCCAAGCGAACACATCTTTATATTCCGTGAGTAGTGAGATCATCGTGATTCTCTGGTCCGGCCTTAATTCCTTTGCGATGGAGAGGAACCGGGGCTCCGATTCCGTACCCACATTTACTTCTTCGAGAGCAGAAGCGGTGACTCGTCGTGAAATCTCCATTTCCCTTTCGAATGCCACCCGTGCTCTGCTGAGTTCCAATATGGACTCTGGGTTTGGTTCGTAAGGCTCGTCGTGGGGAACAGTGACCGTGGCATATTCTGCCGCGGTTGCTATGACATCTATTTCGAACAGCGGAATAATTCGAGGGTGTTCGTCGGGGTACGCCTCCAATTCTGGATCCTCCACCCCAGCCAGCATATTTATGTCCTCCGCGTATAACGGTGTTATACCCTTAGCTTGCGGCGTGCTGCCTTCCGCAGGTACGCAAACCTTGGTGCGTCCATGCCGGAAACTGATACACTCGTGTTGCCAGCTCTGCTTGATATTTGCTGTCCGAAGCCATGGTCTGCCCAGAAGCATTGGGTACGCTCTTGGGGCCTCCAAAGAGAGGACGACTGCCGAGATGTCGAAGCGGTGTCCGCCCACGATGATGCCTATTTTGCGAATTAACCCCAACGGGTATTTGCCATGCGGAGCCAGAATGGACACGCCTCCCATTCGGAAATGCCTAATTGCTCACAAGTTTTCGCGCTAATTACATTGACGCCTGAGCACCGTGGATTACGCATCCAAGAACTTCCTATCCGTGCAATATTACTGTAATAGCCGGGTTGTGCTGATCCACCACCGGTGGTCCATCACTGACGTCTGTTAGGTTTGTGGCGACACTTGCCCCGGGTATGCCCGTCGCCTGTGCTTCCATGGTCTGGCGGAAGCGTAAAAGGGCTGGATAGAGGGCTTGCACCATCCGGCTCTCCATAGCCGGGTACTCCTCATCCGGTTCACACCGGGTCTGCACCATCCGGCTCTCCGTAGCCGGGTGCTCCTCATCCGGTTCTCACCGGGCCTGCACCATCCGGCTCTCCGTAGCCGGGTACTCCTCATCCGGTTCACACCGGGTCTGCACCATCTGGCTCTCGGTAGCTGGGTACTCCTCTTCCGGTTTAGGGTTTAGGGTTCCCATCCCATCCGGAGGGACCTGTCTCCCAACAAACTCCCCCTTCACTCCGGCATGGGGTGTCTTATTAGTCTGATCCGCTTCCGGCATGTAGATCTCCTCTTCGAGGTCGCCATGGAGGAATGTCGTCTTCACGTCCAGCTGCTCTACCTCAAGGTCCATGCTTGCCACTATACTCAGCACCGTTCGGATGGAGGTCATCTTTACTACTGGGGCAAATATCTTGTCGAAGTCCACGCCCTTCTTCTGCTGGAACCCCTTCACCACGATCCTGGCTTTGTACCTCGGGGGATTGCCGGCATCTCCCGGTTTCAACTTGTACACCCACTTGTTTCGGAGTGCCCGCTTTCCTTTCTGCAACTCCACCAATTCGTACGTAGGGTTCTCATGCAGGGAATCCATCTCATCCTGCATGGCACTTAACCATTTTCGGCTGTGGGTGTCATCCTTCGCTTCTTCGAAGCTTTCGGCCTCCCCCTGATCGGTTAGTAGAACATACTCTGCATCCGGAAATCTCCGGGGGGCCCTTCTCTCTCTGAGAGGATATCTCCATCTTTGGGCTTCGGTAGCCAGCTCCTCCATTTGCTCTTCATCCGAATCTGATTCGGGGTCTAGGCCGGTTCCGGTTTCAGCTTCCTCTACTTCTTCTTCAGCCCGTTCGGTATCCTTACCGTAACCGGCTGGTTCCTCGAGTGCTAACCGGTCTCTTGCCGGTTGGGTCTGCTCATCGTAGAGTCGATCCTTACCGGTCGACTTGGAGTTCATTATCTTCTTTTCCGACTCCTAGTCGGCGAGCGTCTTGTCCTCCATGAAGATAATATCTCGACTCCGGAATACCTTCTTGTCGACCGGGTCCCACACTCGGTAGCCGAACTCATCGTCACCATAACCGAGGAATATGCATGGTCGGGTCTTTGGATCTAACTTTCCTCTCCGGTCCTTTGCTACATGCACGTACGCGAGACACCCGAACACCTTCAGATGCCGGTAGGACACTTCCTTACCGGTCCATACCCTCTGTGGCATGTCTCCGTCCAAGGGTACTGAGGGTGATCTGTTTATCACATATGTCGTCGTCGACAATGCCTCAGCCCAAAACTTCTTGAGTAGTTTTGCATGCGCTAGCATACTCCGGACCCTCTCCATTATGGTCCGATTCATCCTGTCGGCTAGTCCGTTTAGTTCCGGTGTCTTCGGCACGGTAAATTCGAGCCGGATTCCCTTCGAGCTGCAGTACTCCTCGAACTGCCCCCGGTATTCTCCTCCGTTATCTGCTCGAACCGCCTTCAGCTTCCGGCCGGTTTCTCTTTCCACTCTCGCGTGGAGCTCTTTGAAGACGGATAACACCTGATCCTTCGTCTTCAATGGTGTGGCCCACAACTTCCGGCTGTGGTCATCTATGAACCTCACGAAGTACTGAGCTCCGGCATGTGACTTCGTGTCTACTTGACACACATCCGTATGCACCAACTCCAGTGGTGCATTACGTCGCATCGGTGCCCTTGGTCGGAAGTAGGTGCGGTTCTGCTTACCGGCCAGACAATCAGTGCACTTCTCTAAGTGCACGTTCTTCACTGGAACGAGGTTGTCGTCTGGAAGCCTCTTCATCCCCTTCTCGCTCATATGACACAGCCTCTTGTGCCACAGCTCACCGGCAGTGTCGGAAGCCACGTTCACTTCTTCCGGGCATAACCGGGCATTCATCAGGTACAATGTGTTTACCTTCCGGGTCCGAGCCACAATCAGGCTCCCTTTGCTGAACTTCATGACACCGTTCTGGATGCTACCCGTGTAGCCTTCATCATCTAGCCGACCGGCTGATATCAGGTTCAGACGAACCTCCGGAACGTGTCAGATATCCTTCAACAGCAACTTGCATCCGGTTGGTGTTGACAGCCACACGTCTCCTATGCCGACAATTCGGCATGTACCTTCATTCCCCATCCGGACATAACCGTGGTCACCGGCTGAGTAGGATGAGAAGCATTTCCGGTCCGGGGTAAGGTGGAACGATGCTCCGGAGTCTACCACCCAAGTCATCTCGTCGCCGGCAAGGTTTATCTCACACTCCTCGGTGATGAGCATCAACTCTTCTTCACTTGCCGCGATTGCCGTCGTTCCCTTCCGGTCCGGCCCCCTCCGGTCTTTACCATTCCGGTCCGGGGTTTGCTTCGAATCGGTACCGTCGGTTACCTTGTCTTTACGGAAATGCCAACAGTTCTTTTGGAAGTGTCCCGGCTTGCCGCAATAGAAGCAAGTAGGCCTCCCCCTTGACTTTGACCGTGTCCCCGACTTCTCCCAGTTCTGGGGACTATGGTTTCTATGTCTTCCGCGTTCCGATTCGGTAAAGAGAGCTTTGGAGTCAGAGCTCTTATCTTTATCTTTCCGACCCACCTCCTCATCTAGCAAGCTCGACTTTACTCTTGCTAGGGATAACCGTTTTCCTTCCGGTCTGGCATTGCCCAAAGTGACAACCAACGTCTCCCAGCTATCCGGGAGGGAACCGAGCAGGAGTCGCGCTAGTACCTCATCGGCGAGAGGTACTTCCAATGACGTTGCCTGGTGTATCAGCCCCTGGAAGGCATTCGTGTGCTCCGCCATGTTGGAGTCATCTTGGTACCGGAGTCTTACTAGCTTCCGGAATACCGAAACTTGATTAACAACATTTTTGTTTTGAAACATTATGCCGATCTTCTCCCAGAGCTCATGAGCCTTGCTCTCTTCATTGAAGTTGTTGTACAGGCTCATGTCGATGAAGCACCGTATGTACGCCGTTGTCTTCATGTGCATCACCTCCCATATCGCGGCGTCGATTTTGTCCGGTCTCTTGTCCCCGAATTGAACCGACAGCCAGAGGTCTTTAACCACGAGCATGTCCCTCATCTTCAACTTCCACACTGAGTAGTTGGAGCCGGTGAGCTTGAACATGCCGCCAAACGATTCGTCCATTTTCTGTGTCATTTCGCTCTGATACCACTTGACGGGAACTGGTCGTTCCTTATGCGCAATGCTCGGCCACAACCAAGCTTAGAATGATACACAGAAAACAGGAAATAAGACGCGACACAAAGAAAAATAAATAAATACATAGGAGGTTTACGTGGAAAACCCCAAACTAAGGGAAAAACCACGGCAGCCCACAGGCTGCAAACTGTCACTATGTAAGAATGTACAAAACAGTGAGTTCACGAAGGCAACGACCTTGGATTCACGATCTTCGCCACAGGTGGCGGTTACAACAGAGGTAGCGACCTCTTTCTCTCTCTCTCTCTGTACAACGTTACGTACTCTCTCTTCTTCTTGCACCAACAAGAAAAATGACGCATACTAAAGGTTTGCCCTAAGTCATATTTATACTAATATGACTTTTCGGCGATTTACAAATGTAGCCTCGATGGGCTCTCAGAAACATATTTACGAATATGTCTCTTCCTCCGGTTCTCACCGGGTCTGCGTCATCCGGTTCTCCGTAGCCGGGTGCTCCTCATCCGGTTCTCACCGGGCCTGCACCATCCGGCTCTCCGTAGCCGGGTACTCCTCATCCGGTTCACACCGGGTCTGCACCATTTGGCTCTCCGTAGCCGGGTGCTCCTCATCTGGTTCTCACCGGGCCTGCACCATCCGACTCTCCGTAGCCAGGTACTCCTCATCCGGTTCATACCGGGTCTGCACCATCCGGCTCTCCGTAGCCGGGTACTCCTCTTCCGGTTTCATCGGCACCAAGATTGTTCGTCGGCACTGTTCTTCTCCCTTCCCATCCGGAGGGACCTGTCTCCCAACACATAAGACATCACCAGCTTAACACCTTAAAATTGGTCAATGAATCGCTGGAGAAGGGTTGGCAAACATGGTCAGCGCAAGCCGCAGAGCTTCAGCTATTACGAGCCGATAGAGAGAATTGAAAAGTTCAGGGAAAAGGCTTCCTCAAGATGTCGAAGGAAGCAATGACAACGATGCAGGAAGATATTGCTAAAGACCTTTACAACATGGCAACTTACTTCAGAGAAGAAATTAACTGAATCATGCAAGAATTCGACAAGCATGATGTCGATACATCCGTTGAGTTAGACAATATCAAAGCCAAAAGAATAAGAAAAACACCTGGACTCGGAGCACCGGAATTAACAGATCCAACACCATCGACCGAAGAAGCACACCAGAAAAACGATGACGGGGAGGACATAGAAAATGAGGACGAAGACGATGTCGGCGTGGCACCACAGGAAGAAGAAACCTCATTGTTCGACATTCTGTAGGACGACACAGACGATGAATTGGAGTTGGAGGAAGATCTTCCCTCAGAGCAACAGGAGTGAAGGGGTTTCTGTGGGTTCGCCGGACAACATCCTGGCCCACAGGCGTGCCAAGTGTTACCCAGACAAGTATGGATGTGTGGGAGTCGGAAAGATGTTCGGAGTCGGAGTCGGAGTCGGATCGATGACTCAGCAGATAGCCGAATAGGACATAGTTAGTTACGAAGTTTTGTAATTCTTGTTAATTATAGGCAGTAGGATTTCTTGATGAGGAAAGACCTTCGGGTTACCTATAAAAGGAACCGAAGGCATTGTAAAAATCGATCATTGTATTTAGTAATATAAAGTTTGGTTAGGAAACCTCTGTGTACGGATTGCTTCTTCCCATCTATTCCTTTCTATCTAAACTATATTACATAAGTAACGATCTCGTTGTCTGTTATCACCAATAAGTTTACAGATAATTTGTATCTACTTGTCTAACCACAACTTCTTGATAGAACGTTCATCTTATACTGTGTCGGCAAAGTAGTAATTGATGACCGAACAACACAAAGCATCCAAGGACTGGGTAGAAAAAACAAATTCTGCAAATGTGGAGCGTATGAAGCAGGAATCCGCAAGCACCAATTTGCCAATAGAGGAGGACATGGCATCACTGGACTCCATATGGCAAGCATTGGCCGCCTGCAAGATAACAATGACCATGGAGAAGCTTCTCTGACTAGTACCACGATTTCGCCAGGTGGTTGAAAATCGCATGACAGGCACACCTGGAGTAGATGTTTTGGCAAATTTTGCGGAGACTCATACAGATCCAACGGTCGTTGATCATCACAATGCAGCCATTAAATTGGTATTACAGGGATAGGAAATCACGGGACGTATCGTTGATGGGGGATCATGTGTCAATGTCATTAGTATGACCACATGCGCACGCTTGGGAATCACAAACTAGGAAGCCTGCCCTTTTTGGCTCCGCATGGCCGATACCTGTTCTGTTAGACCATTAGGGTTGATTCGGAAATTAGGGATTGTTGTTGGTGGCCATCGCTTCGAAATATCAGCGGTTGTACTAGCATTAGACGCCCCAGGAGCATACCCAATATTGCTTGGCAGGCCGTGGTTACGCTCAGCGAACATAAAACAAAACTGGTAGCATAATTGCATTAGTTTCCGACGAGGATGGAGCAAAATCTGCGTAACCACCCAGGAAACAACACCACTCACCAAGGGCATAACACCATTATACGCAGAAGACATAATTATGCTAGAAGGAGTGGAGGATAAGGAGCTAGAAGCGTACCTTGATGATCACCCACGGGTCGTCCCATTATTCGAAATTGACATAATAGAAACTGCCGTGGAATATGCATTCACTATGGCGCTTAAGGAGGAGGCATACGAACTGGACCCAGAATCGATCATGGAGTTAAGCAGAGCACGGGCTATGTTCGAATGGGAAATGGAAATCTCACGGTGTGTCACCGCCTCGGCATTAGAAGAAGTCAATGTCGGAACAACGGCGGATCCTCGATTACTCTCGATTGCGAAAGACTTACTCCCAAGTTAGAAGGCGGCAATGATAGCACTGCTCAAAGAATATAAGGATGTCTTTGCATGGTCCCATGAAGATATGAAAGGGTTGGACCCAACGTTTTATCAACGCAAAATCAACTTAGCCACCGACACGAAACCTGTACAACAGCGGCGGTATCGAATGAAACCAAATTATGCGGCTTGCGTGAAAGAGGAAATTGATAAACTTCTCAAGGCAGGATTTATCCGGCCGGTAGTTGTAGTGCCATGGCTAAGCCCGATAGTTGTAGTGCCAAAGAAAAATGGCAAAATTCGCGTTTGCGTAGATTATCACAAGTTAAATGTCGTGACAATCACGGATGCGTTTCCCTTACCCTTTACTGATAGTGTACTAGATGTGGTCACAGGCCATGACATGTACAGTTTTTTAGACGGCTTCAGCGTGTACAATCAGGTATGCATGCATCCTGACGACCAAGACAAGACTGCGTTCATCACGGACTAGGGGGTTTAAGTCGCAGTGGTCATGATGTTTGGGCTAAAAACGGTGCCATCAACTTTCTAGCGAACGATCACAGAGATTTTGGGGAGTATATACCTGCCTTTATGCAAGTTTTCCTTAACGATTTTGTGGTATATAGAACAGGGGCCGAACATTTGGCCCATCTCCAACTCTGTTTGGAATGTTGTCGTACTTCACACCTAAGCTTGAACATAGCAAAGTGCGCATTTGGCGTTACCAGTGGAGCCCTCCTTAGCCACATCGTAAGCAAGGAGGGAATAGTAGTGGATCCTAAGAAAATTACGGTGATCATTGAAGCAAAAACTCCGACGATTGCCAAAGCGCTCAGCCGTTTTCTGGGGCAAATACGCTGGCATAGCCGTATGTTACGGTATTTGGCGGATTCCGCTACCCCGTTACACGCCGTCGTGCATCGCACACCCTTCAAGTGGACGGCAACTAAAGAAAAAGCGTACGATGCACTCAAGATAATGTTAACTCAAGCACCGGTTGTACAACCACCAGATTGGGCGAAACTATTCCATGTCTCTATGGATGCTTCAGATATAGCAATAGGCAGCGTGTTGATGCAGGTCACGGAACCAAATTGGTACAAACCTGTCTATTACGCTAGCCGTAAGCTATCTACTGTCGAACGAAATTACTCCACAACAGATTCAGGCATTATTTACTAGGACGAAAATTTACGTTTCACGTAGATCACGCGGCGTTATTGTACTTGGTGGAAAAACAGGCACTGACAGGGAAGCTGGCTAGATGGATGTTGCTGCTCTAGGAGTTCGACTTTGTAATCTACCATCAGCCAGGTACGCACCACGCAGTAGCGGATTTTTTAAGTAGAATGGCTAACGGGGAAAATGCGCGGAAGGGTGACGACGACTTTCCCGACGCTAACATTCTACGGGTCGTGACGATAGCGTCACGAGAAGAGAGAAAATTTCCGAATCGCTGGCTGATGGAAATGACGTACTTTTTGACCACGAGAATGCCACCACCGCAACTAAGGAAGAATGAAAAGAAGCGATTGGTTGTCCGTAGCCGTCACTTTTGCCTGGTCGAAGGAGTCCTTTATCACAAGGGCAACGATGGAATCTGGCGACGTGGGATACGCCAGGATAAGAAGGAAGCCATCTTGTGCAAAGCCCACTGTGGTACGGCAGGGGGGCACTATGCGGGAGATGTTACGGCTAGAAAAATATGGCAAGTAGGTCTATGGTGGCCCACCACGCAAAAAGACGCGCACCTCTACTACTTGCCTATGATCTATGTCAACGATTGGGTCAGCCCATGGAGGGCGCGAGGATGCCACACCAACCCGTTCTTCCGTTGGACCCATTCCAGAAGTGGGGTCTTGATTTTGTCGGTCCTTTTATGCCGACAGCAGCACGAACAGACAATAGATATATTCTGGTAGCCACGGACTACTGTACTAAGTGGGTGAAGGCAAAGGCGCTATGGGACAATACGGCGGCATCCACGGCGAAATTTCTTTATGAATACATTTGGTGTCGTTTCAGTTGCCCCATCGAGCTCATCAGTCATCAAGGGAGCCACTTTCTGAATTCAGTCGTCCACGAGCTCACACACCATTACGTCGTTGTTCATAAGAAAAGCACACGATACTATCCACCGGCGAATGGACTAGCAGAGTCTATGAACAAAATCTTGCAGACGATACTGAAGAAGATCGTGAATGAGAATAGAACGGATAGGGATACTAAATTGCACAATGCCATGTGGGCGTAACGGACCGGTTACAAGACTAGCATACAGTCTACATCGTTCCGGTTGGCATTTGGGTTAGAAGCCGTAATGCCCATCGAATTTCAGGTGCCCAGTCTGGGGATTCAAGTATGGGAAGGACTAGCAGAAGGCATGTCCGAGCAACTACAGTTCCAACAACTCCTTGAATTAGGCGAGGCTCGGGTATGTAGTATGGCCACGCGGGAGAAGGACTTCGCAGTCAGGAAGGCCGTGTTGGTCTTTCAAACACACATGGGTCAAATGCCAGGAAAGTTGCAGTTTTGCTGGACGGGACCATACTGGATAGTTGGAGCGGAAAAAGGCACTTTCCAATTAGGGACCCTCGTTGGAGAGATACTACGCCAAAAAGTGAATGGATTCAGGTTAAAACCTTATTTGGGACCTACGCCACCAAACTCGCTTCACACCGTAGATGACGCGGCTAAAGGGTCCCCCGATTAATTACTATCTAGGACCCACTTGTAATATAGTGTAACAGTAATATTGTATTGTACCTTTAAAAAAGAAAAGGGGGAAGACAGTCATGACTATTAAAAAGGGCTTTTATGCATGCACAAACTTCAAGTTCAAGAACACGCGGCACCACAATGTCACACAAGCCAATAAACCCTAGGGAACAAAATGAAGGTTACCGATGGTTTTCTGCACATCACAGAAAACAGACTTTCGCCTTCAACCCTCCTTGCTCTCTTCGCTCCTCCCGCTCTCCTCGTTCCCCACCATACCACAGAGTGCCCAATCACCACGGTTTGCGAACCTCACCTAGTCGACCCTCCCCCCCTCCCCGTACAATGCCAATCACCATCTCTACAACCTTACGCAGGTGACTCATGAAAAAAGGATTTGAGGGATATATCAGGGTTGCGAAAGCACCATCGCACCGTGACCTGCTAGAGATAGCCAAGAAACTCAACGTGGACACGGTGACGAACTCCACCATCCGGAAGAAATTAGGACTATCCGCGAATGGGGAAAAACACTTCGATATTTCCCCTACAAAAACTCTCGCGAAATATTTTGGGGAGTATTCGGTATCAGCAAAGGGGATAGGACGAAGGACATTCCAAACCCCTTCTTTCGGGAAGTTGCCAAGTTCCTATTGGAGGTCGGATGCGTACACGTTAACGTGTACGGGATGCCTAAACAGAAAGCAGGCGTCATAATCGATACCTTCGAAGGACGTGTTATTGATTGGGGTGTAATCACGGGGCCGACATTACGAGAAGGACTATACACATATCAAACTGGTAAGAAAATACGGCCAATCATTCAATAGTATCTTACTGTGTTATTTCCCCCTCGCGGACTTCCCGCCCCCCCAACTAGCAAACTGACACCTCCGCCACAATCCGCGAAACGGCGGTTAGCGGAGTTAGCCACCTCCACATGGGACGAAGAGGCACAATCGCCCCGCACCACCGAGCCAACAACGTAGTCGGAGCCACCGACCATGTGCATCGAGACACAACCCTCCATGGCAACAGAGGAACCGGAGCCTGCCCAAGGTAGTCCCAGGCCCAAATGGCAAAGATTGGATCAAAAAGACGAGCGGGGATTGGTAAAAGATACAACAGCCCCGACCGAAAAAATCGCCACTATGGAGCATACAACTACATTGGAATTAATCCGCGAGCCACAACCGATCATTACGGCTCAGTCACAACTAGGCAAGGGCATGCTCAGAAGAGCACACAGAACAACAGATGATCGAGCGGGCTCTAACAAGAATGGCGGAAAGTGAGGATGAGGGGCCGCTTGCCAAGGTAGGCAGACAGTGGAATGCCAGAATACACCGAATGGGCATTGAGCTACCTCCCTTGAATACGGCCCTCGTCGAAGTACACCGCGAGTTGGCCAAAGTCAGCATAGGCGCAAAGGATATGGCAACCAAGAAAAAGAATGCCTGGAAAACAATAAAGTTGACACATGACCAGCTCTAGAAGGCTAAGGAACGCATTACGCAGCCGCGACGATGGCAGCGACCATCCCCGCACAAGCTCATGATGATAACATGTCAAACACCTTACGAGAGAACCTCGAAGCACAAAAAGCCATACTGGCCAAAGCAAAGAAAGCTACTCAAATGGCCGAAACAAAGATTGATCGGCTTCGAACGGAACTTCGCCAAGCTTCGGATAGGGAAGCCAATGCTAGGTCGAAAGGCCGTCAGGCGGTCAAGACATTGGAAGGCAAGCTCCAGGTGGAGGTCGTAGCGCATAGCAGAACGAAGGAGGAATATGAAAAGCTGCGTGAAGAGGCAAACAAGAAGGACGCTACAATCGCGGGATTACAGGAGCTCGTGGAGAAAAAGAAGGCCTGGTACGACGAGCAACTGGTACATGAGCGCGCAGAGACACATGAAGTCCAAGTACAACTAAACAATGAGATGGGACAACTCGAGGAACTACATTTAAAGGAGTCCCAGTTATGGGCCAAAATGATGAGTCTTTACGAAGAAGCTGCGGTGGCAAATAAGCATAAAATAGAGAATCTAACGATAGCTTTAGATGAGTCCCAAGTACATGCCACCTTGATGACAAACCGGATCCGCACCATCCTACAAGACAATCACGAGAAATTTAATACGCGGCTAAAGGTGGCTATGGACAAAGGATGGGCGACGCAGGCCGCGGAGCTACATACATATTGCGCGGATAGGGAAAACCGCCGAAAGGACGACAAGGGCTTTTATAAGCTAAGTGAAGACAACATTGCGACCGTACGCGAAGACCTTGCGGAAGACTACCGGGTACTAGCCAATCAACACTCTGAGGAACTCACACAGCTGATGGAGGAATTCACGGAAAGCCAGGAAGAGACCTTCCGGCAACTGATGGACATGGGCAGCGAAACTCAGAGGGCGGAAGAATTAAAAAAAGCGGAGGCAATGACTGTGCCAGACAGTCATGTTATTCCTTTAGGGCCGGAAAATGGCCTAACATAGGGTGTCTACGGAAGACACTTCACCAAAGGGGTGCTACGGTGAGATAACTTAAGATTCAACGATTAATCAGACTTTAATTGGTTACTTAGCAATATGGCATTAGACTTGATACACGCGTATGATAGAACAATTAGCACAGAACAGTAGTCAACACTTAAAGATAAAACAAGAAGCTCTATTAATTAGGATTAATTATCTGTCAAAGTTTTACATTGTAACCAGGCCTTTATATAGGTCACCAGTGCTGAGTACAAAACGGTGCCAACCGGCACCTGTTCGGAACCGGTCCGGTTCCAGATCGGCATATCGATTCTGGTTCGTCCGTTCACGTCTCATAAACTACTTAATTATAATAGATTCCGAATATACAATCGCTTTCACATTCTGGTCTTTAACTCCTTTGTCGGCCAGGTAACACATGCCATGCCCGTGGGATAGTACCTTGTACATCGAATCCCACTATCCGGCCCTTAGCCTTCGTCCAAGATATCCAAAATACTCTGCTCCAGGGTGTCCAATGGTTCTTCGAGAATCTGTTGTTGTTGCTGTTGTGGCTATTGTTGATGTTGTGGTTGCTGCTGTTGTGGTTGTGGCTATTGTTGCTCCGGCTCCGGCTCCTCCGACTGTTGCTCCTTGGATGGCGTCTGTTCGGCTCCCGGTACCAGCGGTTGTGGCAGTGATTCCTCCATCAACTGCTCTGCCAGATTTGACTCCGGTTGACTCGCCCCGGCCTTGTCTCCGTCTTATCCTTGCCCCGGCGATGGCTCCTCATCGTTGAGGTTGACGGTCGCTGCTTGCTTTGCTTCTTCTTGCCGTAGCCTGGTCCGGTCATAGCTTTCAAACTAGATTTGAGCATCCATTCGATCATCGTCTAGCTGTGCTACCAGTTGCCGGACCACTGTTGACTGTTCCTCCGCCAAAGTTACAAAGTCTTCTACTAACTCATCTCTTACGGCGGTGAAGTCCTCCTTTGTTAGCATGTAGCAGTCATTGCCATCTTTCTGCCGGTTTTCCGTGTCCGCCCTTAGCAACTGGAGCTCGGTTGTGTGCTTTGCCCATTTGGCCCACCATTGCATGGAGCTTTTGTCAATCAAGCGTTTTTTCTTGTTCCTCCATGCCTGGACAATGAACTGGATCCGCTCAAGTCCCCTCTTCGATTTGTCCTCCACGGCTTGTCGTTCTTCCTTCAATTGCTTGATCAGCTTCACCGTGTCCGCCTCCGGCTCCTGGTAATGTGACAATTGGTTTTGGTAGGTGTTCTGCAACCTCTGCAATACCATTTTCGCTCTTTCCTTTTCTTCATAATGCTGCTTATGGAGCTCCATACGTTCCTGCACAGCTTCCTCCAGTAGCGTTGTTCTTTCAACCCATTCTTTAGCTAGCGTTGTCTCACTTCGATGAACTTCCTGCCGGAGCTCTGCCATCTCCTCCTACTCCTTCTTATGCTCCATATCTAGGTGCTTATAGTCCCGGTGCAAGTGCTCAAAATCATCGGTCTTCTGCTTCAACTTCTGGTTGAGTTTCCGGCGAGCGCGGTCTTCCCGATCTTTCTGTTGACGGAGTTCTTCTTTAAGTCTTTCAATATCCGTTTCCACCATCCGTCACAGCTTATCCTTTTCTTGCAGCACTTTCTCTTTCTCCTCCTTAAGCCGGTTATATGCCTGATGTCCTTTCTACAGATTCGCTTCTAACACCGGGTCATTTGAAACAGGTAATATGTCATATTCTCTTTTGGCATAGTTGGCCAGATGTAGAAAAGTACCCTATTTTAGCCTGATATCGAAAATATATGATGCATGCGTACCCCTTTTGCGACTTGATGGTTAAATATAGAACAAAAAAAACCTAGCAATTACTAAATTGTATATGTGTCCACATTCGTGTCAATTTGCATATCATGGAGCACAATTGAAGACTTGGTTCAATATAAAGTTCTAAAATTGGTATCCATATTCAAATTGTAGAGTAAAACTACATAAACCGTAATTATAAATATGTGGTTTTGGGTTTAGGAATAAAGTAGTACCCCACTTGTTGGATAGGTATATCGATAGTTTCATTGTATAATGTCATATAGTTCATGACAATGTAATTGGTAAGAGTAACAATTACGTACGACATTCATTTATACTATGTGGAACCAGTAGACTTGAACCGTAGGTAACTAAAAACCTCTTATTATCAAAAACATTCGCCTTTTCATATACAGTCATGCTAATGGATATGAGAAATTACAATATCATGTTAATATCTCAAACTGAAGAAGAGCATGGTGACCAATTATATGTAAATACAAACAACGATTCCAATAATGATTAAAAAGGGAAATTATGAACAGGTGAATTTAATTAAACGATAAACAATTACAGGTGTTCTCATATACAAATATAATATGAAGTGATGGTGAACATTATGCCTCAAAATCCTCAATTTTTACATTACGCCATCTACATCAATCTATAAGCAAATCAGGCAGAGCAGGCTCCTCTGGCGCTGATTGTTCTAGACTGTTTTCATTCGTGTCATCTCCAAGCTCTCCCGAATCTGATGTATGGTCAAACTGTGCTACATCTTCCAGGTCCACCAGCTCCCCTGCTTCTACATCAATTGGTTCCATTGGTTCTCATGAAGTCATCTGGAACATCTCTGTCTCGTTGATGTGTTTTGCTCCGACTTCTTGATCCTGATTTGGATAGTCCCAGATTCCTGTGATCCTCATTTTGATGAAGTTAACTTGAGCAGGGTCCTTCTCCAATGCAACATAGTTTCTAAACATCTTCAATGCACAAGCTGTCGTTGTACCTAATGGTCGCATGAACACAAACAAGTATATATAAGAAGTAACGTCTTAAACTTGATAGACAAGATTGAAATTAAATATATATATTATACCTGTGCCAGAGAACAAGTCTAGGACCCAATCATCTGGATTCGAGAAGAGCTCTATGAGGCGGTTGATCAATCTTTGAGGTTTTTGATAAGGGTTCACCATACTTTTATCCCCTGACACATGTCTTAATTTTTTGGTTACGGCTGGGCACATGATGTAGTTAACCACGTTACGCTCGTTGACATGTGCTCTAGCCTTCTTCTTTGTAATTGAATCATAGTAGCCCACACAAAAATGTTCGACCGCACTAACCATTCGATTGCCAGGGCTACGTGTAATATTTGTTTTGATCCTATAGAGAAAGAAAATCAAGTATTAGAGGTGTAAATGTGTACATATAATAAGAAGTACTGTAATGAGTAAAAGCGAACTATAACACACCAATGCATGTGTTTAGTGGCATGACAACGGGACTTCAAAGTTGTTGTGACTGACAGTGATTGCCCCATGCTATGAAATATGACTATCCTCCACAAGGGGGCCAATGTCAGTTCTGCGAAATCCTTTACCATTTTCTCGATCTGAGGGTACTTGAAAGGCACATCATCATATGTTGATCCCGCAATACGGAAACCATATGGTATGTCAGCTATCAGCAAAGTGTAGTGCCTTCTCGGTAACAGTTCGAGCATCTGGGATACTTCGCCATTGAAAACACTATAATGAAGCTGTTTGAAAGGATCAGACCTATGCAAAAAACTCTTTACAGTCTCCGAATCCTCGGGCAGTTCCATTTCCTTCCCTTTGGTCATTCTCTTCTCATATTTCGCACGTTCTAAGTGCGTGATGAAGGCTGCTGGAATACCGTCATTATTGTCGTTGTTCTTTTCGATTTTGATGGTTTCTGCAAGTGTCATTGTTGTTAGCAGGGAACATTACTTTCTAACATATCAACATTCAAAAGACACATACCCATTCTCTAAATACAATAAAATATTCCTCCAATTCCTTGTAGGAAGAAGTTATCGGGCAGGCTTGTTCAACTTCTTCCCATGTCGGTAAACTCAGTTTTTGCATCATCAACTCCTGAATCTTCATGTATACCTTGTGACTGCACAATCAATATGAAATTAGAAATAAGATATTCAAAATAATTGAAGACTTTCATGAAAAGGTATACTATAAACACTTACTTTTGCAAGTCTGTTACCATCTCGTCCAAACTAAATTCCTTGGCGACCACTCGAGATAGCACGGATATTAACAATCTATCATCTTTGATACCTTGTAATGATCTCTAAGGTAAAAGTTTCATGTCCTCTGGTAACTCCTCGATTACCAAGTCGCTTTTTCCCTTGGTCTTTGATTTCATCTCAACTTGTGGATCAATTCTTCCCTTTTTTTATCTTTGCCCCTTGACTTCTTTCCGCTCCCACATAGAGAATATTTTGTCTTGGAGATCCCACACCTCTCCGGTCTGAAAAGCTAGTTGAAACCAAGAATCATATTTTCGGAGACCTTCGGATTTCGTACTCTCATCCACTGCAATCCCTACTTCCAATAAACACTGACGTCGCAATCCAGACCACAATCTTGGACCAAAACGATTCAAGGCATCGAGGTATTCATGATGAAAAAATCTTATCCTCTCTATACATGACATCTTTTGCCTATAATCGTTGTCATTGTTATGGTCCCATGCGAGCAGCTTCGCCTCCTCGTGAGTTAGTCCTGCATATACCTTACATTCGGCGTATTTGAAGAACGGTGTGAGAGGATATTCTTTGACAAGTTGTCGTCGAGCTTCGGCCGAATGTGATCCTCCGATTACATAGTATGTGTAATCGTCTGCAGAGCTATACTTGAAATCTGCTACTGTTGGGCATTGTTCTTGATCAACCATTACCAAAAATGGCACCACAGTAGCGTGAGGATTGATTTTCATTTTGCTTTTCAGGTTTTGCACATGGACGGAGTGCGGCTCCCTAATTTCCAAGGGACGTCTTCCAGTCACGGGGTCAATGGGGGGCCTTTGGATAGAAGTAATGGGCAAATGAAATAGCTGGCCCCTGCGCACAAGTTTAGCCTTCACAATATTTTCTCTTATTTTATTTTGTTCTAACGTCAGGACACCAGAAGATAGTTGTCCGCCTGGAGCCATGACGTCGACTTGTTGGTCGTCTTCTTCTTCCACGAACTCTAATATTTCTTCTTCTTCTTCTTCGGGTTGTGGTCATTTAGTATATTTCTTTTGAACAGGATTTGTCTTCCTAGACTTTTTCGGTGGAGTTTCTGCTTCACCGATCATCATCTCTCCTTTCACGTACGGCCGAAGAGCTACCAACAAGTTATTTTTCGTTTGCAGGTCTTTACGCAAAGCCTTGGGATTGCAAGATTCGGGTACTAGGTTTCCCTCATCAAGTCGCAATCGCCTGTCGCCAACTGAGCTCGAGACGTCGATTAAAATACATGTAGAATCAATGTCTTCGTACTCTAGCTTGGTTACATGCCCGTAATTAAATGTTTTTCCAAGCTGAAGTTTCCCTTCCCTGTCCGATTTTGCCGTTATCAATAACAGCACCCCATCCTGCTCGACATAAGAGAGACACCATTCAAGTTCGGGGTAATCCTTATATTTCACCTCAACCGTTTTCTCCTCTTGCGTACTACCTTTGTTGATTTTGGTAGTAGCCACAGATGACTTGGATCCTCCTTCCCCCGTTGAGTCAAATAAATTCTTTTTACTCGTGTCCTTCATGAAGGAGCCAGAATCTCGTTTTGTCGGAGATCGAATCTTCAATCTAAATGAAGGAACTTTTTGTCTGGGTTCACTGAAATTAAAAACGTTGGTGAAAACATAGAAACAACGTACAATTTCATCTAAATCACGCAAATTATCATTTAAATTACGTCAATTTTATGGTCCCATGCGATAGTTTTTTATCGGAAAAACAACATATTTTTCAACCAAAATCCGATGCACTGCATCGAATTTTGGTTGAAGGTCCTGCCTTGCAACGCAAATCCGATGCAGTGCATCGGATTTTGGTTGAAAGGCAGGACCTTTCAACCGAAATCCGATGCACTGCACCGGATTTCGGTTGAAGGACCTGGCTTTCAGAATTACTTTCCAAGTTCGTTGTACAAAATAAAATAAAATTTCTATGTGTTGAGGAAAGGAATCTTTAAGGAATCTTGAGGAATCTTAAAAAATGTAATGAATATTACTGACCTGACGATTTTCTTTCCCTTGTTCATGGTTCGTGCCGGAGGTAGTGCTGTCCACAATGTGCTTCTGAGTGCTCGAAAATTGGCCTGTGCTCTGAGCTCGATGGATTCTTTCACGTGATAATGAAAATGAAATTTCTAACCTCCTTATATAGAAGACTTTAGCATTCTTTTTAAAATAAAAAATAATTTTTAATTATTTGTTTTTTAGGAAAATTTCGGAAAATAATATAGTTAATCTAAGTGTTCGGGTAGTTATATAGTAGGCTTTAGCATTCCTTAATTTTCATGAAAGAAGGTTTTAGAATACAGTTAGACTCCCTCAAATGTCTTCTTCTACAAGTAGAACATCTCTTTTTTCTATTGCCCCCTTTTCATTGACAGATAACTCGTATTTCTCAATAGAAGAGTACGACCACAAAAAACATTCGCGGCTTAAACAGAAAAGTGTGGCTCCTAGTACTTCGAATTCTCTGTTTTCAATTGATCCTGTTGATGGCCCTCTTCATGCAAGCCTACAAGCGGACGATTCTTCGTCAATAGATAACAATAGCATTACTAAACCTCTAGCATTTAAAAGAGTTCCTCGACAAGTTAGTGAAAAGAGATTTAATTTCTTATGTTCTGATCGTCAACTTCTATGCGACTTGAACAAATCGTGTTGTGCGAATCTCTGTCTATCAACTTATGGAAAGTTAAGGTTACGTGAAACACGACAAAAATACTTGTCGCTTAATGGGGAAGAGCAAGATACATTTCTTATTGCGCATATGCAACTTAAATTGGATCACAAAGCAGGGCCTAATTCAATGCAAGTTGAATATTTCCTTGGACTATATACCAAGTGTTGTCGAGCAGCTTTTAAAATCACTCATAGCATTGGAAATATGTGGCTGCAACGAGTTCAAGAGCGACTTGTGAAGGGCTCTTGGGTACAGTTCGATCAAAATGGTTCTGGATGTAAGGGTCAAATTGGGCAACAGGCAATTAGGTGGATGGAGGTATATTTTTCAAAACAGTGCGAAGTTATGCCAATGACAGGAAGACTTCATTTGTCAGATAACTTTACTCGAAGGGAAGTTTACCAATCGTACAAGGACGACATGTCTTCCGATGTTGAGCCTTACATACAGTACAAGCATTTTAATCGACTATGGAGGTTACAATTTAATAACGTGGTTATCCCACGAAAGGTGCGAATGGGAGTCTGCTCAATATGTGCGAGTTTAAAAAGTATGGCCAAGGGTGGAAAATCAGATGTAGAGATCAAGAATTACAAGAACCTGTTAAAAGAACATCGTGAAAGTCAGGCATTGGAACGTACTAAGGCTATGCATCACCGACAAAAAGCGTTTCAATCTCTCGAAAAGTATATGTGCATGATTATTGACGGCATGGATCAAAAGAAAACTTGTTTGCCGCATTTTCAAAGACTCCCCAAGGATATTGGAGATGAGTGTCTCGTGCAAATGCATCTAGTGGGTTGTTTGACATACTGTCAAACTATAAGACCGCAAGTGTTCTTAACTTATCCCAATATCCACAACAACCCTAATCTTACTGTCACTATCATGCACAGGGTATTGCAATCATGGTCAGGTATACTCCCGCCAGTTCTATATGTGCAACTAGACAACACAGCAAGAGAGAATAAGAACTCAACTGTCTTCGGCTATCTAAGCATGCTAGTAGAGAGGGGCATATTTAAAAAGATAAAGGTTAACTTCTTGTTGGTTGGTCATACCCATGATCACATAGATCAAATGTTTGGTAGGTTCTCAAAGAAACTTGCTCGCTGTAATGCTTTCACACTTCCCACGCTATCCAAATTGATTAGTGAAGCATATACACCAAAGCCTGAAGTACAACACTTGGAAGAAGTATACGACTTTAAACGTTTCTGCATGGATAGTGACGGGACTAAAGGTAGGGTGCTTGCACCTCTTAATAATATAAGTTTCAACCATGTCTTCCTCATAAAACAAAGATCGGCCCACCTGAAGATGACGATGTTCTTTGCGAAACAATACTCATCTCGTGCACAATGGGAGCCCCAAGAAGGTTGTAGGCTCCTTCTTCATATCCCAGATGAACCTCTACATGGTGCACAACAAATGCCATATGATGATCGTAAAAATGTAGCACCAAATAGTACTATTGATGAACAAAGGGCATATTGGTTGAGATGTCTAGCAGAGAAACAAAATAATATTGATCGAACTAAGAAGTATGCCGGTGATGAGGATGTTGAATGGTGGGAGATTTTCTTCACCCATCAACGCACCATTTTAGATAATTACATCGCCGGTTTATGGCCAATCCGTATCCCATTCACATGGAACATTGGGATGACATCAATGATATCGCAGACTCATCACCAACAATCGAATAATATGGAGCTTCATGATTTAGTTCGGCCACTGCAAAGAGATATTTATGTGGGACCAAGAAAGTCACGTACTGTTGAGGCAAGATGGCAAGGTAATTTGCAAGAACTACAAGTGGGAATGTTGGTTGCAACATTAGCAGGGGACGATACCTTGGGCCATCCATTTTGGATTGCAAAAATTATTGAATTAGTAAGGGATGAAGAAAGTAGTCAGACAAAGTCAATAGTAGTCCATTGGTATCAGACAAATTCAACTAATGCATTTAAAGGAAAGTATTCTTTAGAGATGGTTAAGGATGTCGGATGTTCAAGCAGAAAGAGAAGAAGAAAGAATATACCGAGCACAACTACTCTCGCACTAGACCGTGTTGACATACTAGTATATGACTTCTCATTGACAAAATCAGGTCATCTAAGACAAGCAACTATCAAGATAATAAAGGAGAAAATCCCAAACATGGTGTCAAACGAAATACAGAGAATAACCAGAAGCAATTCTCATAACCACAAAGATGTTGGGTTGGAATTGGATGAGGATAATGCTTTGATTGCCACTGATGATGAGGATGAGACGTCAGAAGGCTCTTCTAGTCCATCAGACATGTCTTAATATATTGGTTTGGTTCAAGCTGGGGATTGTTTTACTACATGATCGGAAACTTTGTAAATTTGTTTTGGATGTAAACTCACGAATATGTATAATTGTAACTGGTAGACATGTTGTACATTATTTTGTAATTTTGGTGATGTATTTTTGGAGGCATTTTACTTATGACTCAAAGTGGTAGTCATGTTGAAATTCAATATATTTTGCCAGCTTTTCTGAAAAGCTTTACGCATGCGTCGTGTCTTTTTGAAAACTGCGTGCTTTTGTGCCCTTTTTCGACGTAGTGTTCTCATAATGCGACATATTACCTGTTTCAAATGACCCAGTGTTTTCTGCCCGGCGGAGGTTCTCATCAGTGTTTCTTTGTTCTTCTTCTACCTCTTTCTTCAAGTCCCTTTCTCGGGTGCATAATGCTTCTTGTGCGGTCAGTTCATCTTTCAATTCGGCAAGCTCTTTCGCTTGCGCCGCCATTGTCTCCGGGACTGGTTCCGTCTTCGAGGTCTTATTACTATGTACAGGTGCTGGTGTGTCTTTATTCTGTACGTCTACTGGAGTCACCGGTGCTTGGATCTGTTGTTCAGTTAAGGCCATTTTGGCCAATTCTTCTGTGGCCAGGTCCAAGCCTTGTTCTAGGCTCCGGATCCTCGACCGGGCCGTCTCTAGTTCTCCGGTTGTGACTAGCAACTGGTCCATCTGCGCTTTCTCTTTCGCCTCTATGTAGTGCACCACACCGGCAATCTGTTCTCCAATCCACCGGAGCCATTGGCTGCCGGTGCCCTGTTGTTGCGTCTGCACGGAGAGTTGGCTGTTGGTTCCGTTAGCCAGTGGTCGGTCTTGTCTGGTTGCGTTGAGCTGCAACTCTGTCTCTGGTTGGTGACCACTTTGCCGTTCTGGTTCTGGTTGTGCCTCCGTTGGCCGCTCCGCCTCTGATTGCTCTTGACCTGCCTGTGAGGGAGACAACTGTACTACCGACGCTTGAATTTCAGGTCTTGTCGTATCCTGACCAACCGGTATAGCTTGTTGTGCAGGGAGCTCTATGACCGGTTCTGTCCAAACCGGTTCCGATTCCACCCTTGGTGTTGAATGCTCAGTGCAGGGTAGAGGCGTTCCATCCTTCTTTGGGTTCGAACGCTCCCCGGCCTGTTCTGCGGTGCTTGCCTTCTGTCGCCGCTGGAGGTGCTCTAACGGTTCCTCCTCCGCTTCCTCCTCCTGAGTCCCGATGTTGACTTTTGCTGCCAAGGGGTCCGGTTGTTGTTGAACCGATCGGTGAAATATGATTTTGATTGGCCGTGCCGGTGTCTCCTCCTGCGTTTCCGCCTGCCGCTTCCTATTGGCGCGCTCTTTTGCCGCCTTGTCTGTGTCAGCCGCCTTCCCTTTGGGTGCCTTAGAGGCCAACAGTTGCTGTCGTTTCGAAGCCATTTTCGGGGTGCCTTCAGTCGTTCTCCCCCGCTTTGTGGTCTTGACGGGCTTGATAGGTGGCGCCAATAGGGTGAGCCATTGCGCCAGTGCAATCCATATTTTCCGACCCTCCTTGCCTCTTACAAAGTCGATGGCCGCATAGAGGCCGTCCGCAATCAGTACCGGCCAGTCCACCTTCACGCCTTCATACGTTGCTATGACTAAGCCGGCTCAGTTCTAAGGCATGCACGGGGGTCGAGGGTATACATGTCCAAATTCATGGAGCACACGGGCAATCTCTTGAAATAATGTATCTTCGCCGCCCTATGTCCTGTAGGCCTTGTTGGCCAGAGAGTATTCGCCAAAATATTTTTGGAGCTGCTCCAGGGTAGGGTTGTCGATAGTGAAGATACCCCCCTCCGGAAGGCCAATCAAAGCACGGATGGCCTCCTCCATGATCAACTCTATGTCGATTTCCTTTACTATCTTCTCCGCCTCCCGGTGCGGTGGCGCCTTCCTGATCGTGAGGAAACCTTCTAAACCGTTTTGCCTTAGCCACTTCTTAGCTGCTTCAGAGAGTGCTTGGTAGTCCATGGCTTCTTCGAGGTCGGTGGCTGCTGGTGAGGGATGTGTGTGAGGAGGGTCTGTGTGCGTGGGCTCGCGTCTGATGATCTTCAATCGCCTATGTGTGTTTGTGTTCCTCTGTTCGCGAAATGTGAAGACCTCCATGCTATGGGGGTTTTCTTGCTGCATGTTGGCGCCTTTTTTTTTCTTATCCGCGCGTGTGCACGTCGTGTACTAGAATAGAATGATGTGCCATGTGACAGCAGTTTAATACCCTATTAATAGCCCACTACGTACCTTTTCAAGGTGCTTGTTCACTCCTCGTTCTTGCATGTGTCCGTACACACCTTGCGCTTGTATGATTTACTTTGATTTGATTTGATTCAATTTATTATTATTTTTATTTTTATTTATAAAACTGTTTGGTTAATTCGTATCCGGTCCCACCGGACCCCTATCCGAATTGTGGGACTTGCCGGCCGCTGGACTGCTTGTTGTCGCGTCGTTCTTGTCGTTTGCGGGCTCATGATACCTCTTACCGGCTTCACGCTTGCCGATTGCTAAACGTGTTGCCGTCTCTTCCGACTTACCGGTCTCCGGTTCTGTGTTGGCCTTTACTTGTTCAAATGAGTTTCTTGGCATGGGTCCATTGTATGGTTTGAGTCGGAACCCATTGATCCATTTACCCAAAACCTCGCCGGCGAGTGTCCCTAATTGGTAGGAACCGTTGAACTCACGCGTGATTCAGTATGGTCCGGTCCACCAAAACCGTAGCTTCCCCGGCATCGTACCCATCCGGGTCTGGAATACTAGTACCAGCTTACCGATTTCGAACATCTTTTCGTTCCCTTTTCGGTGACGATCCACGAACGCTTTCGTTCGCCGCTGCTCTAGTTCTAGGTGCATGATGTTGGCTAGCCGGTGTTCTTCCAATTCGCATAGCACGGCTAACCGGATCGCTTCCAATTCCTTCTCATTTAGGCGTTCCCGAATCTGTATTCATAAACTCGGTACCTGGAACTCGACCGACATCACTGCTTCCAATCCGAATGCTAGGCGAAACGATGTTGTGCGGATACTTGTCTTATATGTTGTTCGATAGGCCCAGAGTGCACTCTGTAGCTTTGTATCCCAATCCGTCTGGTTCTCATTAATGATATTTCGAAGGATGTTCTGTAGTGTTTTATTTGTTGACTCGGCTAATCCGTTCACTTGTGGATAATAGGGAGTGCTCCGTTTATGCACCACCGCATAGAATGTCGTCAAACTTTCCACCACTTGCCCTAAGAAGTGCCCACCTTGGTCACTTATTAGCTCTATCGACATCTATACCGGCACCAGATGTATTCATATAAAATTTTTGTTGTGGATGCCGCGGTGTTGTTGCATAGTGGTTTGACTTCCACCCATTTTGTGCAATAATCCGTAGTGACAATCATGTACCGGTTGCCGGTTCTCATTGCTGGTGGTTTGAATGGACCGACAAAATCTAGCCCCCATTTCTATAATGGTTCTAACGGTAGCACGGGCTGGTGAGGCATCCAGGCTTGTTCGGTTGGTTGGCCCATTCGCTGACATAGGTCACATTGTTTAGCGTATCAGACTGCATCCTTCAATGTTGTTGGCCACCATAGTCCACTCTGCCATATTTTCCTTGCCGTAGCGTCTCCAGTATAATGTCCTCCAACCACTCCGCAGTGTGCTTCGTGCAATATTATGTCCTTTTCGTCGTTGCGCACTGCACGCCGCCATATGTCATCTGCGCCTTTGTGGTACAGTGTGTCCTGTAATAGACAGAAGTGTCGGCTTTGAACAGCTAAGCGTTTCCTCTCGTCTCTGTTCATCTCCTCCGGATGTAAGCCGGTGCTCAAAAATTGGTGCATGTTGGTGAGCCACTTGTCTTCCTCTGCGACCGTACCATCCGTTGCCGTTTCTGTTGTGACTCTAAACAGCTCTGCATCCGGGAACTCGTCTACAACGCCGTCACCGGTTTCGCCGGAATCTAACCGGCTCAAATAGTCTGCTACCGCATGTTGTATGCCAGGTCGGTGGAATATCTCGAACTCAAATTCTTGTAATAGTAACGTCCACCATGCCAGCTTACCGGTGAGTGATGCTTTGGACACCAAATAGAGGACCGCCGAATGATCTACGTGAAAGGAAAATTTCCTTCCCAACAAATAGTGTCTAAACTTGGTGACATTGTAGATCATGCCCAAGGCCTCTCTTTTCGTTGTGGAATAATTACGTTCCACTTGGGACAGCTTCCGGCTGGCATAATACACTGGCCGGTACCACTTCGGTTCTGTAAGTTGCATAAGTGCGCTCCTGATTGCAATGTCGGACGCATCAACGAACACATGGAACTCTTTAGACCAATCCGGAGGTTGCACCACTGGTGCTTGTGACAATAGTACTTTTAGTGCCCGGTAAGCCTTGTCTTCTGTGTCTGTCCATTGGAATGGTGTCCGATGTACCGCGGCATACAATGGTGTAGCCAGGTCTGCCAAATACCAGAGCATTCGGCTATGCCACCGAATTTGTCCTAGGAACCGGCTTAATGCCTTTGCCGTGGTTGGTGTCGGTGCCTCCAAAATAGCTTTGACCTTGTCCAGATCCACTGCAATACCGTCCTTGCTCACGATGTGGCCAAGTAACGCTCCGCTGGACACTTCGAACACGCATTTTGTTGGGTTAAGGCTTAGCCGGTAAACCCTACATTTCTCTAGACATAATCAGAGGTGCTGAAGGTGATCCCCTTCCCGGCTATAAACAACGAAGTTGTCCATGAACACCTGCATGATTGCCGGAATGAATTCTCTGAAAATCTCCATGATGATCCGTTGGAAGGTTGCCAACGCCATTTTCAGTCCGAACATCATAACTACGGCAACAAAGACTCCCCATTCGGTGACTAAAGCGGTTTTCTCCTTGTCGTCAGGGTGCATCCGGATCTGATTATTTCCGCTGAAACCGTCTAGAAAACTGTACACCTCATGACCAGCGACCGCATCCAAGACTCCATCCGTGAATGGAAGTGGAAAGGCGTCCGTTACCGTAGCCGCATTCAATTTCCGGTAGTCGACGCAAACTCTTATCTTACCGTTCTTTTTCGGTACTACGACTATCGGACTGAGCCATGTGGCTTTCTTTACTGGTCGGATGAAGCCAACCCTTAGCAACTTGTCGATTTCTTCTTTGACTTTTGCTGCGTAATTCGGTTTCATCCAATAACCCCGTTGCGCTACTGGTTTGGCCTCTTTACTCAGATGTATCTGGTGTTGATACAATTGAGGATCGAGTCCCCGCATGTCCTCATAGGACCAGGCGAACACATCACGAAATTCTTTTAGGAGTGTGATCATTCCCGTTTTGTTCTCCGGGGTCATTTCCTTGGCAATGTGAACCGTTCTTGCGTCCTCTGTGGTACCTAGGTTTACCTCTTCTAGTTGGGATGCTTTTACACGCTGCGACACTGCCATATCTCTTTCCAGTGCCTCCTGTGCTTGCCGTAACTCCCGGATCGCTTCTTTATCTGATTCCTCGTCGGTCCCGTTTGGTTGCCGTATGTTGATACTACTTCGGCTACATCAATTTCGAACAGAAGTACGATCTTCAGATTTTCCTGTAAATATTGATCAACCTCTTCGTCCGCCAATCCTTCCAACATGTTGACACATTCCGCATATAGTGGCGTCAATTCCTTGTCGGTACCCGACCGTGGTTGAGTCGGTACTCGCACTTTCGCTTTTCCACACCGGAACATAATTATATTCTTCCTCTAGTTTTGCTTGATGTGTGTTGTTTTTAACCAAGGGCGTCCCAACAATAGTGGGTAAGCTCCCTGAGCCTGTAGCTGGAGAACTACTGCCGAAATGCGAAATGTATGACCCCCGATGGTCACTTCCAGATCACGTATTAATCCGGTCGGCCGTACTGAGCTTGTGTCCGCCATCCGAAGCCAAAACGGGCACGGTTCCCAGTCATGGATTCCTAGAGTGTTACATGTTCGGAGGTTGATCACGTTCACGTCGGATCCTCCATCAATAATCGTGTCGGGTAGCTCTTTTCCTTTCACGATGGTTGTGATTGCCGGACTACTCGTGTCTACTACTGCCGATCCTTCCTCCGGATTTGAAAAGAAAGCCGGAGTCGGTGGTGTGTCGGATGCCGTCATTCCTGTCTTCAGTCCTTCCGTGAAGCGTGGTACTAGTTGCAATAGTCGGCCTAACGGCAACGTTATTTGGCATTCTTGTAATGCCTGCCATGTTGGGTTTTTGGGCTGCCCTATGCTAGTGAGCTCTTCGGCATTCTCCTTTTGTTGTTCGAGCTCTGCCACATTCTGCTCGTTTGCCTTCTTCACCCATTCGGTTGCCTGCTTCCGGATGGCGTCTTGAGTTTCCCACTCCGTGGCTTTGCCTTTTGATCTTGTAGTGACTTGTTGTAAGTCCGCGACTTTCGCGACTACCATGTTCACCGTTGGTCGCTTGTCGTAGCTCTTCGCCGAACATTGGTTACTATAGTGGCCTTCCTGCCGGCAATAATAGTAGTACGCCTTCCGGGTGTTGTTGGATTCGGCGTTTGTGCCCTCACCCAGTTGAGGTCCTATGGTAAGTGCTTGGTTTTGGTCCGGTTGGCTGCTTGGAGCGCCCTTTTCCGGTTCCCGCAGATGACCCCCCTTTTTGTTGAAATGACGTTTCTTGTTGAAATTCTTTTTGTTTCGGTAACCTTGATGGGGTTGGTCGTCATACTTGCCATAGTCGTCCCGTCGTTGGTTGTAACCAGGGGAGTGATCCCAGTTGTATCTCTCGTACTGTCCATTATAGTCCCGGTATCTATCTTGTCTGTCATACCGGTCATAAGTGTCTCTTCGATCGGTGTACCGAACATCTTGTGCCGGTCGGTAGCACTCCTCTCGCCGCCAGCGTTCTTCTTCTTCCTCCTGGTTGCTTCGTGGTTCAATTTCCTGAACCGGTGGTGCTTGCCGATTTAACAGGTTATATTCACACCGTTCCATTGTGTAACTTCTGGAGTGGCAGAGCAAGCATTGGGAATGCATGGTGCATTCCAACGCCGAATGTCCGGCATTCAGGCATGTCGTACATTGAATTGCTTGGCGGAAGCGGAGGTCCTCATCTGTCGGTACTGCACGCTGAAGTGCGCCATGGCCATGAACTTGATTTTTCCATTTCACGAACTCTATCGATCACTTGATCTATGCTGCTAGTGCGGAAATCAATGACGGTGCACACCGTTCGTAAGGGTTCCTGGAGTGCTGCTAAGAATATGGCCTTTGTTTCTTCCTCCGGTGGTGCCCAGTTGAGCTAACAATGGATCCGCTGGAACCGGATGACAAACTGTTGAATGTTCTCCGTTGGTTCTTGCCAGATAATGTAAAATAGGCCTACCATTTCCCGTTGGTCCATCTCCTTGTGAAAGAAATGCAAGAACTTGGTCTTTAATGCTTCAAACTTGGGGATGGTGCTTGGATCTTGTGTTCGGTGCCATTTGGCAGCCTGTCCCTCTAGGGTCATGCCGAACTCTGCCATTTTTTAGTGTTCCTCTTCGGCCGCATTTAAGCGTTGGGACACATGGTTTGCCTCCCTGGTCTGCTGAAACGCATGAACGTGGGCTTCTGCGTCCAGATCATCCCGGTATCTGGGATATTGGAACGGCATATCGTCGTCTGGTGTCAGTACGCAGGCTAGTGGTTCCGGTGGTCTTTCCTCCTCCTCTATTGGAGTCAGAGGTCTTTCCCACTCCTCTGTCGGCGTCAGAGGTCTTTCTTGCTCCTCTTTCGGTGTTGGAGGCCTCTCCTCCTCGACTTCTAGTGTCGAAGATCTCTCTTCCTCAACTTCTGGTTCCAGAGTGTGCTCGACTTTCGGTGCAGAAGGTTCCAGCCTTGTCAATTCTGGTTCTGGTGTCGGCAAGGTATCCGACTCCTCATCCTCCGGTCCGTCTGGGGTGTCGTTACTGCTGCGGTAGTACGTATGCAAGTTGTATTCCCCTTCCGAACCCGATTCAAAAGCCGAAAATGCTTCGGATTCACCTTCGCCCGCTGCCAATGCCTGGAGAAGGGATTCCGCTTCCCAGAGGCTACTTAGGTTGCTTCCTTCATCCAGGTAGTCGTTTTGTTGTAAATGAAGTGACTCCTTGGTCACTCTCCGGATCACCTGGGAAAATGAGCGATCCGCTCTGATTTCTTCTACCACTTGCTGGAAAGCCTCTTGCTTCCTCAGCCGTTTAGCAAGTCTCCTTGCTCGCTCCGTAACCGGGTTGTTCGTTGGTCTAGTCATCCATTCCCGCCATTGTTCGCTGCGATTGTGTAGGAATCGTGGTCGCCAAAAACTGTGTTATTCCTTAGGGCCAGACAATGGCCTAACACAGGGTGTCTACAGAAGACACTTCACCAAAGGGGTGCTACGGCGAGATAACTTAAGACTCAACGATTAATCAGACTTTAATTGGTTACTTAGCAATATGGCATTAGACTTGATACACGCGTATGATAGAACAATTAGCACAGAACGGTAATCAACACTTAAAGATAAAACAAGAAGCTCTATTAATTATCCGTCAAAGTTTTACATTGTAACCGGGCCTTTATATAGGTCACCAGTGCTGAGTACAAAACGGTGCCAACCGGCACCTGTTCGGAACTGGTCCGGATCCGGATCGGCATACCGATTCCGATCCGTCTGTTCACGTCTCATAAACTACTTAATTATAATAGATTCTGAATATACAATCCCTTTCACATTCTGGTCTTTAACTCCTTTGTCGGCCGGGTAATAAGTCACTCCGCAGAGCAAACCAAGTCCCCGCCCAATGATGAGCCTGAAGTCACGACGACGGGCAATCAAACAAGTGTCGAAACCACAAAGGAGCGGCTACCAGAGGGGGAACCGCGCCAAGAAGAGCCCTCGACAGAGCCGGAAAAGGTGGTCCCCGAAGAAGAACCAATAGAGCAAGCCCAATCCACCTCGGGTGAAGAAGAGAGAGTGGAAACCGCGGCACCAATCGAGCCAAACAACGATGCCCCTACGACCCTCACGCCAGCCCCGGATCACGACACACGGGCAGAACCGAACATCCTGGAAACTTTGGACGACGAATAGACAGATGGGTTCGACATGCCATGGCTGTCAGGAATAGTACTAAAACAGAGAGAGAATTAGTATTGGAAAAGGGAAGTACTATTAGTACTAAGAGGACAGGACTGCATAAGACTCCCGAGAGAGGAAGAGAGAAGAGGAGGGAGAGAGATAGCGAGGATGAGAGAGAGAGATGATGATAACATAGGACATATTATGTGAAGAGTAAGTACAAAAGGGCTATGAGGCTTAAGACTGGCGTTGAACCAATTTGGTTCAAAATAATGCGTAGTGCCTTCTTTTATAGTGTTCTCAGGAGTAATCCTGAAGCTTCTAGAATGTTCTAGAGAAATTTAGAATATACATTAATTTCCTATAATAAAACTTGAATGGAAATAATATTCTACCTATTACAATAGATGGTATAATGGTCAAGAGCTCGACCCATATAACATAAGGTCATGGGTTCAAGTCTTGCCATATCATGACACTATCTCCCCCTTAAGACTACGAGTGGAACGAGTCGGCGTTGATTGCGGACCGGGTTTGTCCGGATACTTTTGGTGGAACACAACAAGAAGATCCTGAGCATTGGTGACACGCTCGATGGGTTCCCAAGTACGTTCACTCGGACTATAGCCAAGCCAATCAACTAAATAATAAAGTTTGTTGCGAACAAGTTTGGAATCGAAGACGGCAGCAACTTCATACTCCAGGCCGGCTTCCAACTCAAGCAGGGGCGGGGGCGGTGTAACAGGATCGGGAATAGTATTTGCTTTATAAGGTTCAAGAAGAGAGCTATGGAAAACTAGATGTATCTGAAGATGCGGAGGGAGATCAAGGCAGAACGTGACATCATTAACCTTACTAGTAATACGGAAAGGACCAAGTCGTCGATAATCCAACTTGTCGCATGGTCGAGTAATCTTGATGTGACGACGTAAGAGCCACACTCGATCTCCGATGGCAAAAGAGGAGGGAAGCCGATGACGATCTGCATAAGTCTTCTATGTGTGTTGAGCATGACGAAGATGAGTAGAGAGATCCATCTGGATCTTGTGTAGCCTCTCCAAATGATCCTTGGCACGAGGATTGGTAGGTAGCTACGGGGTGTCGATCACCGACTAGTGAGGATGAGAACCGGTATAAGCGTAAAATGGGGAGACCCAAGTTGAGGAGTGAACAGCATTATTATATGCAAACTCCGCAAAGTGGAGAATCTCGGCCCAATCGTCCTATTGATAACTCCGAAAACACCGGAGATATTGTTCTAGCGTTTGGTTTGTTCATTCCGCTTGCCCATTTGTCTGGGGATGGTAGCCGAAGGAGAGGTTGCAAGAGACCTTCAGCATCTTGAAGAGATGCTGCCAAAATTTGGAGACGAATTGAGGTCGTTGGTCATTGATGATACTGTCTGGGAGGCCATGATGCCGAAATACCTCACGCATGACAAGGGCGGCGGTTTCCTCGCTAGTGATGGCCTTAGTACATGGCACAAAATGTGTAGAGAAATCGTTGCGGAATTAATCACAATAATCAGACGAAACTGAAATACAAATCACACCAAAAACAAAATGCAAGGAAAAACAAGATAGACGACTATACACAGAGATTTACGTGGAAACCCTAAAACGGGGAAAACCACGGGTGAACAGATTCTTCACTATAATATAGTGGATATATGTTGGGATTACGGTCCCTCCGGATGGGATGGTCAGATGTCCGGGAATCGGAAATGAAGACCCGAATGAGGAGTACCCGGTATCGTAACCGGATGATGAAGACCCGGTTTCGGATCCGGATGATGAAGACCCCGGCTACGGAGCCGGATGACGAATGTATCCGGAGAGAGATCCGGATGCGGGGACATATTTGTGAATATGTTTGCCAAGGGCCCTCTAGGCTATATTTGTAAATAGCCCGAAAGTCATATGTGTATAAATATGACTTAGGGCAAACAGTTTTGTTGTTGTTGCTCATTTTTCTGTTTTCCACTTAGAGAGAGCGAAGTGAGAGCAGCCGAGAGAGAGAGTGAGAGAGAGAGAAAGGAAGAGGTTGACGCCTCTGTGTAATACCGCTGCCTGTGGCGAGGACAACGAGCTCAAGGTCGTCGCCTTGCAGCTCGCCATTGTACATTCCCTGCGTATAGTGATAGTTGGAGTCTTGCACTCCCGTGGTTTTTCCCGTCTAGGGTTTTCCACGCTAAACCCTGTGCATTCGAGTCTCTCTCTATGTTTTCGATTTACTGCTGCATTGACTCGTGTGTCCTCGGTTGTGGCCGAGAGGTGATGGTTTTGAAAGCGTCGATTTCTAACAATCTGGTATCAAAGCGACTGCAGTGCAGAAAATGGAAGGCGGCAGCAGCGGGCAGCCGGGGATGATGGTGCTGAATGCGCAGAACTACGCCGACTGGAAGATAAAGATGGAGGATCTGCTCATTGTTCGGGACCTGTATGAACCGATCGACAGGTCGGAAATACCCAAGGGGGTACTTGAGATGGAATGGAGGCTTCTGAACCGGAAAGCCGTTGCAACCATTCGGCAATACGTCGACGTGAGCGTTCTACAACATGTGGCGAACGACACCAACGCATATGAGATGTGGCAGAAGCTGTCGGGCCTCTACGAGAGGAAGAATGCGTTGAACCGGACCTCCCTGATGAGGAAGATAGTGAACCTCAAGTACCGGGACGGCGAGAGTATGGTGGAACACGTAAGCACGTTCATGGGATTCGTGAACCAGCTTGCGGCGATCAAGTTCCCGTTGGAGGATGCAATGCAAGCCATCATGTTGATGTGTACATTGTCGGAAAGCTGGGAGAACTTGGTGGTGACTCTCAGCACCTCCTGCACCGAAGATAACTTGTCCCTACAAACGGTAAAGACAAGCATTTTGAACGAAGAAGCGCGTCGGAGAGATAAAGAACCGGCCTCCGATCCGAAGATGCTGCTTACCGAATCGGATCGGGGAAGACAACGGAACCGGAGTCCGCAAAGACGGGAGAAATCGGGGACTCGGTCGCAGTCAAGAGGAAGGCCCACATGCTTCCACTGTGGGAAGCCGGGGCACTTCCGAAAGAATTGTCGGCATTACCGAAAAGACAACGGAGCCGACGACACCGATTCGAAGAAGTCTTCGGAACGGAACGGTGCTTACCGGGGAGCCACGGACCGGAATGGTTCGGATCGGCGAGGGCAGGACCGGAAAGGAACGACGGCACTCGCGGCAAGTGAAGAGGAGATCATGCTCATCACCGAAGAAGGTGAACTAAACATTGCCGGCGATGAGACTACCTGGGTGGTCGATTCCGGAGCGTCGTTCCACCTGACCCCGGAAAGAAGATACTTCTCATCCTACACAGCCGGTGAGCATGGCTGTGTTCGGATGGGAAATGAAGGTACGTGCCGGATTGCCGGCATAGGAGACGTGTGGTTGACAACCTCGACCGGATGCAAAATGCTGCTGAAGGATGTCTGACACGTTCCGGAGGTTCAATTGAACCTGATTTCGGCCGGGAGGCTAGACGATGAAGGCTACACAGGTAGCATCCGGAACTGCGTAATGAAGTTCAGCAAGGGGAGCCTGATAGTGGCTCGGGCCCGGAAAGTCAACACACTGTACCTTATGAATGCCTGGTTGTGTCCGGAGGAGTTGAACGTGGCAGCCGACACTGCCGGTGAGCTGTGGCACAAGAGACTGTGCCACATGAGTGAGAAGGGGATGAAGAGGCTTGCAGAAGACAACCTTATTCCAGTGAAGCATGTGCACCTGGAGAAGTGCACCGATTGCTTGGCCGGTGTCATGAAGACATACATCTTGGCTTATCATGACATTCATCTTGGCGAACCAGGAATCGAACCCATAACCTCTTGGTTTACATATTGTACTTTAACCATTGTAATAACATATGTGAGATGTAATCATAATAATTATATGTTTAGTTATTACGAGATATTTAGAACATTCTAGATTATTCTAGAATGTTCTTGAATATTTCATGATTATATTTATTATTATTATTATTCATAAATATAATCATGAAATATTCTAGAACATTCTAGAATACTCCATAAGGGCCTATAAATAAGAGTCCATACGCTCATCACAACTCATTCGGTTCAACACCAGTCTTTAGCCCTTAGCCTACTCCTTGTAATCTTCTTTCTCATAATATAATCGCATTCCCATTTCTTATCTCTCACTTATACTTTTTTCTCTCTCGCACTCTCTCCCTCTTTCACTCTCTTTTGCTATCACTATCGCTATCTCTACCGCTCTCGCCATCTCTATCGTTATCGTTATCTCTATCGCCATCGCTCTCTCTCTGCTTCCTACTCAAGAGTCACGACAGTTTGAACCGAATATTTCTTTTCCCTTTCTCCAATAACCCTAGCAAGCTTTCTTCTTTATCCTTCTTTCTTTTTCCCCCGCGGTTATGGAGTCGGTCAGCAAGCAAGAGTATATGCGTGTCCTTTCGGAGCTCGATATGCTCACCACTAAGTTTGTGGCATTAGAGCAAGAAAATCAAAGGCTACTCGGGGATCTTCAACAAGTCAGTACTGAGAAAGCTCATCAATATGAGGAGTTATCACAACGGGTTCATCAACTTGAGGCTACTATATTAACATTACGAGAACAAGCGGCGGGGGTTCAAAACTCCCCAAGGGAACCAAAGATTAGCCTCCCTGCCAAGTTTGATGGTACCAGATCTCTCTTTCGAGGTTTCCTGAATCAAGTTCGTTTGGTGATTCAGTTACATCCCAATCGGTATCCAACTAATGCTGCCCGTGTGGGATTAATAGGAACCTTGCTAAGCGGTACAGCGTTAGCATGGTTTGCACCACTTCTTGAGAAGAAATCACCATTACTGGAGGATTTCGAGGCATTCGTTAAGGAGTTTCAAGCTAGTTTTGGAGATACGGATAGCACTAGGACTGCAATAAACAAGATTCGAAGACTCCGACAAGGAGATCGTCCCGCTTCAGCTTATGCCGCAGATTTCCGTCTCTTGGCATGCGACATCCCTTGGGATGAGGCAGCCTTAATGGATCAATTCCGTCAGGGTTTGCGTAACGATGTCAAAGATCTTCTTCTTACTTTCCATGAAGATCCAAAGTCTCTTACTGAAGCTATTAGCCGAGCTGTGCGATGTGATAATCGCCTATTTGAGCGACGTTCTGAACGTCAACAAATGTTACGCCGCCAACCGGAACAGACATACGCTTCTATAGTCGCCACACCGCCACAAGGTTCTAGACCCGTTACGAGGGATGGTCCCACTCCGATGGAAATAGAGTCGACACAACGTCGAGGGCCCTTATCAGATGCTGAGAAACAACGACGTCGGGCGCATCGCCTATGCCTCTACTGTGGTGGTCCAGGACATATAGCTGTGAATTGTCCACATAAACCCAGGCATCAAGTTTACCAAGTAAGTGCACATGACAACCCTACATCAAGTTCTACTATCACTTCTAATAACTTAAGTACTAAGCCTAATAGCCCATGCCATGAGAATAGATTTGATGTCTTGAGCCAATTAGAGGATGTGTTAAACGAATAAGTCCGGCCAAAATAGGAGCCATTTGGTTGGACTATCCTAGTTATGTAGAGTCAGTACCTAGTTGTGGTTCCATTTCATCAAATCAAGTTAGTAGAGTTTTTTCTGCACAAGTCGAGCTTAGCACATCTACAGGTCATCGCGCCCTAGCCTCTGCCCTCCTAGATTCCGGAGCCAATTCTTGTTTCATGGATCGCGAGTTTGCATTGACTCAAAACATCATCTTGAAAAAACTCCCAAACCCAGTAGCTGTAGGAGTCATCGATGGTCGCCCTATAGCATCAGGAGATATAGTCGAAGAGTCTGAACCAATTCGTGTAGTCCTAGGTAATTTGGCTAGTGTCATCTCATTTAACATCATTAGTAGTCCGGAGCACTCTCTAGTTCTTGGTCTTCCTTGGTTTGAGTTACATAACCCAACCATTGATTGGAGAAAAAGAACTATTGAAGAGGTCACCGTACAATCCAAGTCTCTTGAAGCTCCAACTAAGGATCTAGGATCCCCCACAATTTCAACAATCTCTATACATCAATTACGAGAGGATGGAAGAAAGGAAGACATGATGGTATTTGCAGTTTTAGCAACTCCCTCATCTAGCTCACAAGAATTGGGGGTCCAACTACCAAAGAAGTACATAGAATTCTCCGATGTGTTCGATAAGGTGAAGGCTAATAGACTACCAGAGCATCGACCATATGATTGCCCAATTGATTTGCAGCCAGGAAAAGAGCCTCCATGGGGACCAATTTATAATCTTTCGCCCACGGAGTTAGAGGTTCTTCAAGAATATATCAATGAGAACTTGGCAAATGGTTTTATCCAACATTCAAAATCTCCTGCTGGTGCACCCATCTTTTTCGTTAAGAAGAAAGATGGTACGCTTCGTATGGTCGTGGATTATCGAGGCTTGAATAAAGTGACCGTTAGAAACCGATATGCTCTCCCATTGATCTCAAGCCTTCTAGAACGCCTCAGTGAAGCAAAGTATTTCACGAAGTTAGATCTTCGAGGTGCCTACAACCTTGTTCGAATTCGTCCTGGGGATGAATGGAAGACGGCGTTCCGCACTCGCTATGGTCATTTTGAGTACACAGTGATGCCTTTTGGCCTCACGAATGCACCAGCAGTCTTCCAACATATGGCGAATGATATTTTTCGAGACTTCCTCGATATCTTCATCATTGTTTACCTGGATGATATCTTGATCTACTCAAAAACTCAAGAAGAACATGATATACATGTTCGCCAAGTTTTGCAACGGCTACGAGAGTATGGTCTCTATGCAAAATTGGAGAAGTGTAGTTTCGACCAATGTCAAGTGGAGTTTTTGGGGTACATAGTCTCTTCAAATGGCATCTCTATGGATCCATCAAAGGTTCAAACAATTTTGGATTGGCAAACACCACAGTCCGTGCGAGATGTGCAATGTTTTTTGGGGTTTGCAAACTTTTATCGCAAGTTCATCAAAGATTATTCAAAAATTGTGTTGCCCCTCACTCAACTGACGCACAAGAATCGATCATTTGTATGGAGTATAGATGCGAACTCTGCATTTGAGGGTTTAAAGCAAGCATTTACATCCGCACCAATCTTAATCCATGTCGATCAAATGAGGCGCTTTATACTTGAAGCTGATGCATCGGATTTCGCACTGGGAAGTGTACTATCCCAAATTGGTGATGATGGTGAACTGCACCCGGTGGCTTTTCACTCACGAAAATTTGAAGCCGCAGAAATCAACTATGAGATTCACGACAAAGAGCTTCTTGCCATTGTGGATTCTTTTCAACAATGGCGTCATTTTCTGGAGGGTTCTTCTCAGCAGATTATTGTCTACAATGATCATAAAAATCTAACATACTTTCAAAGTGCTCGAGTCTTGAATCGACGACAAGCTCGTTGGGCGCAGTTCTTAACTCGTTTCGATTTTGTAATTCTATATCGCCCTGGGATGCAACAAGGAAAAGCAGATGCTTTATCTAGACGTTCGTATATGGAACTTCAACCTGGAGAGGCCGCATTTGAAAGCCAAAAGCAAATCCTCTTAGGTCCTGATCGTCTACGAATAATGGCAATGCATACCATCAACACACCGGGAGATTCAAGGCTTCTTGATTCCATTCGTGAGCAGATTGCGACTGATGCGTTCGCCCAAGAGGTTTTGAGCCATATTATCCCAAATCGTGCATCTAGCTCCCAAACTCAAAATCCTCGTCTAGACTACACCCAGTTTAGTTGGCATGATGGGTTACTTTTTCGACAAACTCTCTTGTATGTGCCTGACGGTCCTTCTCGACTCAAAGTCATGCAACAATGTCATGACACACCAATGGCGGGACACTTCGGCATCCACAAGACTTTTGAGTTGATTTCTCGCCGATATTGGTGGCCACGGCTTCGCCATTTTGTTACGGATTATGTTCGTAGCTGTGATACATGTTGCCGATCAAAAAAGCCTCGACATCATCCATATGGCTTATTACAGCCAATGCCTATTCCGGAGAGCCCATGGAAATCTATTTCCTTGGACTTTATTACGGATCTTCCACCTTCCAAGGGATTTGATTCGATTCTCACGGTTGTCGATCGTTTTACGAAGATGGCACATTTCCTTCCATGCACAAAGACCATTACTAGTCAAGAGACTGCTGATTTACTCATGCGGGAGGTGTTTCGCCATCATGGTCTTCCGGATGATATTATCAGTGATCGGGGTCCCCAATTCATCTCGAAATTTTGGCGGCACATGTTCAAACTCTTACATACTTCTTGTAAACTCTCTTCCGGCTACCATCCAGAGACTAATGGGCAGAGTGAGCGCACCAACCAAACAGTCGAGCAATATCTACGATGTTTTGTCAACTATCAACAAGATGATTGGGTGGATTCACTACCTTTGGCAGAATTTGCTTATAACAACTCCGAGCATTCTTCTACTGGATATTCCCCATTTTTTGCAAACATTGGGTACCATCCTCGTTGGACGATGCTTGAACATCCTGAACTCCCAAAAAACCCAGCTGCTGAAGATCGGCTCACTCGACTCCAAGAAGTTCAGGATATGCTTTTGCATCATTTATGTGAAGCCCAAAACACTCAAAAGAAGATTGCTGACCATCATCGGCGTGATTCATCGACTACATTTCAAGTAGGCGATCGTGTATGGCTCTTACAAGGTAGCATTAAAACGACCCGACCTTGCTACAAATTGGATTATCAACGTTTTGGCCCATATGTCATAAGTGGTAAGATCAATGATGTGACATTTCGTCTTGATCTTCCTCCTCATATGCGTCTTCACCCGGTCTTCCATGTTTCACTTTTGGAGCCCTACACAACGAGCTCTATTCCGGGTCGTGTTACACCTCCCCCTCCTCCAATTGACGTTTCCAATGGCTCTGAATATGAGGTTGCCGCTATCCTCGACTCCAAGATCATTCGCAACAAACTATACTACTTGGTTGATTGGTTAGGCTATACACCTAATGATCGAACATGGGAGCCTGCCGAACATCTTGCCAATGCCTCCGACATGGTTGTTGCATTTCACAACCAATATCCTCATAAACCAAGTCTGAACTCTTTTCTTCCGACTCGTGCAACTCGTCATCGAAAAGGGGGGATAATGTCATGAAGACATACATCTTGGCTTATCATGACATTCATCTTGGTTCGAGGGCCTATAAATAAGAGTCCATACGCTCATCACAACTCATTCGGTTCAACACCAGTCTTTAGCCCTTAGCCTACTCCTTGTAATCTTCTTTCTCATAATATAATCGCATTCCCATTTCTTATCTCTCACTTATACTTTTTTCTCTCTCGCACTCTCTCCCTCTTTCACTCTCTTTTGCTATCACTATCGCTATCTCTACCGCTCTCGCCATCTCTATCGTTATCGTTATCTCTATCGCCATCGCTCTCTCTCTGCTTCCTACTCAAGAGTCACGACAGCCGGTAAGCAGAACCGAACCTCCTTCCACTCAAGGCCACCGACGAGACGTAGCGCACCATTGGAGTTGGTGCACACTGACGTGTGTCAAGTAGAAACGAAGTCTGATGGCGGAGCCCAATACTTCGTGACATTCATTGATGACCACAGCCGGAAGCTGTGGACGGCACCGTTGAAGACAAAGGACCAAGTGTTGTGCGTCTTCAAAGAACTCCACACGAGAGTGGAAAGGGAATCCGGCAAGAAGCTGAAAGCGATACGAGCGGATAACGGAGGGGAATATCGGGGGCAGTTCGAGGAGTACTGTCGCTCGAAGGGAATCCGGCTCGAGTTTACTGTGCCGAAGACGCCGAAACTGAACGGGCTGGCCGAGAGGATGAAGCGGACCATAATGGAGAGGGTCCGGAGTATGCTGGCGCATGGGAAATTACCCAAGAGGTTTTGGGCTGAGGCAATGTCGACGGCGACATACGTGATAAACAGATCACCCTCAGTACCTCTGGACGGAGACACGCCGCAGAGAGTGTGGACCGGTAGGGAAGTATCCTACCGGCATCTGAAGGTGTTCGGGTGTCTTGCATATGTGCATGTGGCAAAGGACCGGAGAGGAAAGCTAGATCCAAAGACCCGGCCATGCATATTCCTCGGTTACGGCGATGACGAATTCGGCTACCGAGTATGGGACCCGGTCGACAAAAGGATATTCCGGAGTCGTGATATCATCTTCATGGAGGACAAGACACTCGCCGACTGGGAGTCGGAGAAGAAGATGAAGAGCTCCAAGTCGACCGGTGAGGATCAACTCTACGAGGAGCAGTCCCGACCGGCAAGGGACCGGTTAGCACTCGAGGATCCGGCCGAAGACGGTGAAGAAACAGAACCGGCCGAGGAAGATGAAACTGATACCGGAACCGGCCCCGATCCCGAAATGGATTCGGAGGAAGAGGAAACGGAGGAGCCGGTTACCGAAGCTCCGGAACGGAGATATCCTCTAAGAGAGAGAAGGGCCCCCCGGAGATTTCCGGAACCAGAGCACGTGCTGCTAACCGACGAGGGGGAGCCGGAGAGTTTTGAAGAAGCAAAGCTTGACACCCATAGCCGCAGGTGGTTAAGTGCCATGCAGGAGGAGATGGATTCCCTGCATGAGAACCACACATATGAACTTGTGGAGTTGCCGAAAGGAAAGTGGGCACTTCGAAACAAGTGGGTGTTCAAGCTGAAACCGGGAGATGCCGGAAACCCCCCGAGATACAAAGCCAGGATCGTGGTGAAGGGGTTCCAGCAGAAGAAGGGCGTCGACTTCGACGAGATATTTGCCCCGGTAGTGAAGACGACCTCCATCCGGACGGTGCTGAGCATAGCGGCAAGCATGGACCTCGAGGTAGAACAGATGGACGTGAAGACGGCATTCCTTCACGGTGACCTCGAAGAAGAGATCTACATGCAGCAACCAGAAGGATTCGAGAAGAAAGGGAAGGAGCACCTGGTATGCCGGTTGAAGAAGAGCCTTTACGGACTGAAGCAGGCTCCCCGGCAATGGTACCGGAAGTTCGACTCTTTCATGACCGACGAAGGGTACCACAAAACGCAGTCCGATCACTGCGTGTTTGTGAAGAAGTTCGAAGGCGGAGACTTTCTAATACTCCTCCTATACGTGGACGACATGTTGATCGTCGGACGGGACCAGGTCAAGATACGGATGCTGAAGAAAGCGCTTCACCGAACCTTCTCAATGAAGGACCTGGGTCCGGCGAGGCAAATACTAGGGATGCACATCATCCGGGACCGGAAGAAGAAGCAGTTGTGGCTGTCACAGGAGAAGTACGTGACAAAGGTGCTTCACCGGTTCAACATGTCGGAAGCAAGACCGGTCGGGTCAACCCTCCCGGCAAACTGCAAGCTGTCCAGCAAACAAAGCCCCAAGACAAAGGCTGAGAAGGAGGACATGATGAAAGTACCATATGCCTCTGCCGTCGGAAGCTTGATGTACGCAATGGTGTGTACAAGACCGGACATAGGATATGCAGTCGGAGTGGTGAGCCGGTACATGAGCAATCCCGGCAAAGAGCACTGGAACGCGGCCAAGTGGATACTCCGATACCTGAAGGGCACGGCAAACGTGTGCCTCCGATTCGGCTCCGGTAAGCCCGAACTCGACGGCTTTACCGATTCGGATATGTCGGCTGATGCAGATACCAGCCGGTCCACATCAGGGTATGTGATGACGTATGCAGGGGGAGCGGTTTCGTGGCAGTCGAGGCTGCAGAAGACGGTTGCGTTGTCAACCACGGAGGCGGAGTACATGGCGGCTGTTGAAGCCGGCAAGGAAATAATATGGATGAAGGACTTCATTAGAGAGCTCGGTATCCGGCAGGAGGAGTACCGACTCTACTGCGACAGTCAGAGTGCCATCCACCTTGCGAAGAATGCGGCCTATCACTCCCGGACGAAGCACATCCAGCGAAGATATCACTGGATCCGGGAAAGGATAGAAGACCAGGAGTTCGTGCTGACGAAGATCCACACGGACGAGAACGGGTCAGATATGTTGACCAAAGTGCTCACACCCGACAAGCTGGAAGCGTGCCGGAAGAGGGTCGGACTGGAAAGACATCCCATGCCGAAGTGAAGGGGGAGTTTGTTGGGATTACGGTCCCTCCGGATGGGATGGTCAGATGTCCGGGAATCGGAAATGAAGACCCGAATGAGGAGTACCCGGTATCGGAACCGGATGATGAAGACCCGGTTTCGGATCCGGATGATGAAGACCCCGGCTACGGAGCCGGATGACGAATGTATCCGGAGAGAGATCCGGATGCGGGGACATATTTGTGAATATGTTTGCCAAGGGCCCTCTAGGCTATATTTGTAAATAGCCCGAAAGTCATATGTGTATAAATATGACTTAGGGCAAACAGTTTTGTTGTTGTTGCTCATTTTTCTGTTTTCCACTTAGAGAGAGCGAAGTGAGAGCAGCCGAGAGAGAGAGTGAGAGAGAGAGAAAGGAAGAGGTCGACGCCTCTGTGTAATACCGCCGCCTGTGCCGAGGACAGCGAGCTCAAGGTCGTCGCCTTGCAGCTCGCCATTGTACATTCCCTGCGTATAGTGATAGTTGGAGTCTTGCACTCCCGTGGTTTTTCCCGTCTAGGGTTTTCCACGCTAAACCCTGTGCATTCGAGTCTCTCTCTGTGTTTTCGATTTACTGCTGCATTGACTCGTGTGTCCTCGGTTGTGGCCGAGAGGTGAAGGTTTTGAAAGCGTCGATTTCTAACAATATACAATACAGAGAAGATTACAAACACTCTGTCAAGTGTATCAGCCGCATAAGGCTCTTCGCATCTGCTGTTACACACATAGCTATGGCGCGACTCTCACTTCTCTCTCTCTCTCCCCAGTCATTCTACTTCTACAGTTCTAACTCTATTCTTTTCTCTTCGTCACACACGGACAACATGTTTGCCCTAGTTGCATATATACTTTGTTGAGAATCAAGCTCAACTTGGTCTAATGTGTGACTCACCTTGAGAGTGAATAGACACTCCAATGGTCAAAAGTCACCACTATGTCACCACTTTGTATTCTAGCATTTAGTATGAGTCATAGAATCATATTCTATGACACATAACTTATGAGCTTTCACATTCCCCATGCTCCATGAGTCTTGTAGTTAATGAAGAGAGAGGGTGACTATATAAAGCACCCTCCTCCCACTTTGTATAATGTTGAGTCTTTCTCCTTTGTCAATATACTTTTACCTTATGTATTCTCTGTGTTTCACTCACTCTCTCTCTCTCTCTCTCTCTCTCTCTCTCTCTCTCTCTCTCTCTCTCTTACACACACACATAACTCACATCTCTTCCGCTTCACAAGAATCCATCTCTTGATTCTTTACATGGTATCAGAGCGATTTGGTAGCTCGATCTAGCCCATTCGCCTCATCGTGATCGTGTGTTGTGCTCCACGCCGACGACCAAGAACAGGCTCATCGCTATCGTAGCTTCGCTACATAGCTCGCATTCGAAGAGAGAAGACGAAGAAGAAGAATCGACATAATGAATACTCAAATGGGGAGCGCTCTCCCTACCGAGAAATTGGATCGAAACAACTTCGCATCTTGGGAGTACAAGATGCACCAATACCGTGTCGGACAAGGCTATTGGAGCTACATCAAAGGAGCGCATGAAGACCGACCCACCGAAGCGGCTCCCGGATACGCGACATGGGAGCAAGCCGCAAGCCGCGTGATGTATTGCTTGGCGACATGTGTTCACGACCACATGCTCGGTTACATTCGAGAAGCCAAGATGCCAAAGGAAGCGTGGGAAAATCTACGAAAGATTTTCGCCGCCAACACGACCGCGAGGATTCTTCAACTCCGCCAAGAGTTGAACAACAGTCAATGAAAATTAGTCTCCTTCTTAATCTCTCCCTCTTTCTAATCTAGACTATTTAGCTTATGTTTATGTTTTACCTTGTTTCTAATTTTAATGTTAGTGATTAATCCCTCGTCTCTCTCTCTCTCTCTCTCTCTCTCTCTCTCTCTCTCTCTCTCTCTCTCCCTCCCCTTCCTCTATCTCTTATTATGCCTCACTTACACCAAGTTTGTCAAATGATTTGGGTGTGCTCAAATTATTCTTGGTGTTTCTTTTCACTTTATCCCCTCTTGCACTTAATCGTAAACCCTTTTACCCTCTAAACCCTAAGCCCAAAACAAACACTAAACCCTAATTCTTAAACCCTAAACCAAAACCAAAACTCAAACCCTAATTCCTAAACCCTAAACCTTTTTTCTCTATAACTCTACATCTTACATATTGCACCCACCGATTGCCTACCGTCCGCACTCCTTGTTTCGACTTCACGGTCCAATTGAGAAACGGTATGAGGAGTACTCGGCTACGGAGAGCCGGATGATACAGGCCCGGTATGAACCGGATGAGGAGTACCCGGCTACGGAGAGCCGGATGGTGCAGGCCCGGTATGAACCGGATGAGGAGTACCCGGCTACGGAGAGCCGGATGATGCAGGCCCGGTATGAACCGGATGAGGAGTACCCGGCTACGGAGAGCCGGATGATGCAGACCCGGTATGAACCGGAGGAAGAGACATTTTCGTAAATATGTTTCTGAGAGCCCATTGTGGCTATATTTGAAAATAGTCGAAAAGTCATATTAGTATAAATATGACTTAGGGCAAACTAATGCGGGTGTGGTTTTTATTCTTTCTTGTTGGTGCAAGAAGAAGAGAGAGCGTGTAACTGTACAGAGAGAGAGAGAGAGAGAACGAGGTCGTTGCCTCTGTTGTAACCGCCGCCTGTGGCGAAGATCGTGAGTCCGAGGTCATTGCCTCCGTGTACTCACTGTGTTGTACATTCATACATAGTGACAGTTTGCAGCCTGTGGGCTGCCGTGGTTTTTCCCCTAGTTTGGGGTTTTCCACGTTAACCTCCTGTGTAGTGTGTGTGTATCTTCCTCTCCTTTGTATCGTGTTTTCTGTTTCCCGTTTTTCTGTGTGTCATTCTACGCTCGGTTGTGGCTGAGCGTCGCGCATAAGGAACGTTTGGTTCCCGTCAGAAACATAGAGCAAACTCTATGTCGGTCGCTACCTCAACTAGTGCCTCCGGTCCAGTGCCTCGAACCATATGACATTGCATCAAGAATGGTTCCGAGAACTTCGAGAGCCGGACCGACCCGGCTATGTCGAAACCGGAGACGACACTACGCACCCAATTCGGCACATTGGCAATGTTCCGTTCAGAGAAGAAGGTAAGCAAAATTACATTAAAAATGTCTTGCATGTACCAACCATTACGAAGAATTTGGTCTCCGTCGTCCAAATTGTAGAGCAAGGGATGCAAGTTCGATTTAATCAAGGCGGTTGCTTCATCAAAAAAGAGGGCTGACTCATCGCATGCGGATGAAGAGAGGGCTGGATGTTCATTCTCGATTCACGCGAGATGAAATCTGCCATGTTCGCGAAAAACACGAAAGCCGACTCCGACATAGAGCTATGGCACAAGCGAATCGGCCACATCAATCTCAACAAACTCAAAGCAATGAAATCGAAAGGAGTCGTCATCGGACTCCCGACATTCAAAGAGAAGGAGATTGAAGGTGTATACGAAGCGTGCCAATTCGGCAAGCAACACCGACACCCATTCCCGAAAGAGCAAAACATGAGCAAAGGTCTACTCGATGTAGTCCATTCCGATGTATGGGGACCGGCGCAGATGGCTACATTTGGTGGATGCCGATATTACATGCTCTTCATCGACGACTTCTCTAGGCACACTTGGATCTACCCGATACGACAAAAGAGCGAAGTGTTCGGACACTTCCAAAATTTCAAGAATGAAGTTGAGAAAGCCACGGGCCGACATGTACGATGCCTTCGATCGGATGGCGGCAAGGAATACTTCTCGGACGATTTCACGGCGTATCTCCGAAAGGAAGGAATTCAGCGAGAATTCACTTGCCGACACACTCCGCAACAAAATGGAGTAGCCGAGCGCAAAAATCGGCACATCCTCGAAGTAGCGCGGGCAATGATGAATGAGAAGCATATGCCGAAGTCTTATATGGGCCGAAGCTGCAAATACGGCCGTCTACCTAATGAACTGGTGCACAACATCCGGCGTGCACAAGGTCACTCTACACGAAAAATACTTCGGAAAGAAGCCAGACTTATCGCACATCCGCATATTCGGAGCGATAGCGTATGTGCACATCCCCGACTAGAAGTGTCAAAAGCTTGACCCGAAGTCAGAGAAATGTATCCTCGTAGGATACTCATTGGAGCAAAAGGGGTACAAGTGCTACAACCCTTCAACTCGAATATCTCGAGTAAGTTGAGACGTTGTTTTTGACGAGTCCGCATCCTGGTACGCACCAGAGACAACTCCGACTCCAACTCCGCTCGACCCGGAATCTGCCGACCAAGAGATCGAGGATGAAGATCGTCCTACACGCATGATCGAAGAAAGTCCAATCACGACCCAACTGAGCGGACCACAAGAGCCGTTAAGCGATCAAAGCACATCATGGCCTAACCCGAAGATGGACAAAGGCAAGGCGAAAATGGCGGAATATGAAGACGATCGCTTCGACGATGATGACTCGACTCACTCACTCGACAGTGAGTTCGGCGGCTTCGATGTACTAATCGGAGCTAAGAAAGCCCTCATCTCTGCAAATGAAAAGCTTTGCCGATCTCGTGAAAAGAACCCCATAAGCCGATTCGGCTACAACGATTATATGGCGTACCATTACGCCTTTATGGTGAAGGTAGCGACAGTACGGGACCCGGAAACCTTTTCGGAAGCCGCGAAGGACCCATGATGGATCGAAGCAATGAACGAGGAGATGCAGGCACTACGGAAGAACGAGACGTGGGATCTCGTTCCCACCTCACCACACAAAAAGGCGATCAGATGCAGATGGATCTACAAGTGAAGTATAACGCTGATGGCTCCGTAAACCGCTACAAAGCGCAACTCGTAGCGAAAGGCTACGCTCAAACTCACGGAGTTGACTACGAGGAGACCTTTGCCCTGGTGGAAAAGATGACGACGGTGCGGACCGTAATTGCGCTTGCCGCGGCGAAAGGGTGGCACCTCCATCAAATGGACGTCAAGAACGCCTTTCTACAAGGCGAATTAGAAGAGGAGGTGTACATGATACAACCACCCGGCTTCGAATCACGCATTCATCCGAAAGTTGTGTGCCAACTCAAGAAGCCACTCTACATCCTCAAGCAAGCACCGCGTGCTTGGCATTCGAAGATAACGCAATATCTTCACCAAATCGGCTTCCGTATGTCAAAGTCGGACAACTGCCTCTACATACGAAGCGATTCTGCAAGTCCTATCGTCATCATCTTATATGTGGATGACCTAGTCATTGGAGGTGAGCATCTTGTCGAAATCAATAAAGTCAAATCCCTCCTTTCCGACAAGTTCGAGATAACGGACATGAAGGAACTCCACTACTTCCTCGGCATCGAGGTAATTCGGACTCCAGCCGGAATCATGATTTCTCAACGGCACTACATCCTCAACTTGTTATACGGCAACCCTGCTCGATCACAATCTCAAACTAGATGCAAACTCCGGCACCAAAGCGTGTGAGCCGACTCAGTATCGGCAACTCATCGGGAGTCTCATCTACCTCACGATCACACAACCCGATCTCAGTTATCCGGTTAGTCTCCTTAGCCAATTCATGCAAACACCGCGTGACACTCACTTGGATTGCGCTAAGCGAGTTCTACGCTACGTGAGCGGCACAATGGATTGTGGCATCCTCTAC